>NW_027328103.1:600000-900000 GCF_047675955.1 Chlorocebus sabaeus | reverse complement strand
GATATTTCCTTTTTCACCATAGCCCTCTATGGGCTTCCAAATATCCCTTTGCCAATTCCACAAGAACAGCCTTAGCGAAAGGCTTCTTGAAGGGAAAGATGTAACTCTGTGAGATGAATTAACAGAACACAGAGCAGTTTCTCAGAAAGCTTCTTTCCAGTTTTGAACGGAAGATATTTCCTTTTTCACCATAGCCCTCTATGGGCTTCCAAATATACCTTTGCCAATTCCCCAAGATAAGCCTTAGCGAAAGGCTTCTTGAAGGAAAAGACGTAACTCTGTGAGATGAATTAACAGAACACAGAGCAGTTTCTCAGAAAGCTTCTTTCCAGTTTTGAACGGAAGATATTTCCTTTTTCACCATAGCCCTCTATGGGCTTCCAAATATCCCTTTGCCAATTCCACAAGAACAGCCTTAGCGAACGGCTTCTTGAAGGGAAAGATGTAACTCTGTGAGATGAATTAACAGAACACAGAGCAGTTTCTCAGAAAGCTTCTTTCCAGTTCTGAACGGAAGATATTTCCTTTTTCACCATAGCCCTCTATGGGCTTCCAAATATCCCTTTGCCAATTCCACAAGAACAGCCTTAGCGAAAGGCTTCTTGAAGGGAAAGATGTAACTCTGTGAGATGAATTAACAGAACACAGAGCAGTTTCTCAGAAAGCTTCTTTCCAGTTTTGAACGGAAGATATTTCCTTTTTCACCATAGCCCTCTATGGGCTTCCAAATATCCCTTTGCCAATTCCACAAGAACAGCCTTAGCGAAAGGCTTCTTGAAGGGAAAGATGTAACTCTGTGAGATGAATTAACAGAACACAGAGCAGTTTCTCAGAAAGCTTCTTTCCAGTTCTGAACGGAAGATATTTCCTTTTTCACCATAGCCCTCTATGGGCTTCCAAATATCCCTTTGCCAATTCCACAAGAACAGCCTTAGCGAAAGGCTTCTTGAAGGGAAAGATGTAACTCTGTGAGATGAATTAACAGAACACAGAGCAGTTTCTCAGAAAGCTTCTTTCCAGTTTTGAACGGAAGATATTTCCTTTTTCACCATAGCCCTCTATGGGCTTCCAAATATCCCTTTGCCAATTCCACAAGAACAGCCTTAGCGAAAGGCTTCTTGAAGGGAAAGATGTAACTCTGTGAGATGAATTAACAGAACACAGAGCAGTTTCTCAGAAAGCTTCTTTCCAGTTTTGAACGGAAGATATTTCCTTTTTCACCATAGCCCTCTATGGGCTTCCAAATATACCTTTGCCAATTCCCCAAGAACAGCCTTAGCGAAAGGCTTCTTGAAGGAAAAGACGTAACTCTGTGAGATGAATTAACAGAACACAGAGCAGTTTCTCAGAAAGCTTCTTTCCAGTTTTGAACGGAAGATATTTCCTTTTTCACCATAGCCCTCTATGGGCTTCCAAATATCCCTTTGCCAATTCCACAAGAACAGCCTTAGCGAAAGGCTTCTTGAAGGGAAAGATGTAACTCTGTGAGATGAATTAACAGAACACAGAGCAGTTTCTCAGAAAGCTTCTTTCCAGTTCTGAACGGAAGATATTTCCTTTTTCACCATAGCCCTCTATGGGCTTCCAAATATCCCTTTGCCAATTCCACAAGAACAGCCTTAGCGAAAGGCTTCTTGAAGGGAAAGATGTAACTCTGTGAGATGAATTAACAGAACACAGAGCAGTTTCTCAGAAAGCTTCTTTCCAGTTTTGAACGGAAGATATTTCCTTTTTCACCATAGCCCTCTATGGGCTTCCAAATATCCCTTTGCCAATTCCACAAGAACAGCCTTAGCGAAAGGCTTCTTGAAGGGAAAGATGTAACTCTGTGAGATGAATTAACAGAACACAGAGCAGTTTCTCAGAAAGCTTCTTTCCAGTTCTGAACGGAAGATATTTCCTTTTTCACCATAGCCCTCTATGGGCTTCCAAATATCCCTTTGCCAATTCCACAAGAACAGCCTTAGCGAAAGGCTTCTTGAAGGGAAAGATGTAACTCTGTGAGATGAATTAACAGAACACAGAGCAGTTTCTCAGAAAGCTTCTTTCCAGTTCTGAACGGAAGATATTTCCTTTTTCACCATAGCCCTCTATGGGCTTCCAAATATCCCTTTGCCAATTCCACAAGAACAACCTTAGCCAAAGGCTTCTTGAAGGGAAAGATGTAACTCTGTGAGATGAATTAACAGAACACAGAGCAGTTTCTCAGAAAGCTTCTTTCCAGTTTTGAACGGAAGATATTTCCTTTTTCACCATAGCCCTCTATGGGCTTCCAAATATACATTTGCCAATTCCCCAAGTAAGCCTTAGCGAAAGGCTTCTCTAAGGGAAAGAGGTAACTCTGTGAGATGAATTAACAGAACACAGAGCAGTTTCTCAGAAAGCTTCTTTCCAGTTTTGAACGGAAGATATTTCCTTTTTCACCATAGCCCTCTATGGGCTTCCAAATATCCCTTTGCCAATTCCACAAGAACAGCCTTAGCGAACGGCTTCTTGAAGGGAAAGATGTAACTCTGTGAGATGAATTAACAGAACACAGAGCAGTTTCTCAGAAAGCTTCTTTCCAGTTTTGAACGGAAGATATTTCCTTTTTCACCATAGCCCTCTATGGGCTTTCAAATATCCCTTTGCCAATTCCACAAGAACAGCCTTAGCGAAAGGCTTCTTGAAGGGAAAGATGTAACTCTGTGAGATGAATTAACAGAACACAGAGCAGTTTCTCAGAAAGCTTCTTTCCAGTTTTGAACGGAAGATATTTCCTTTTTCACCATAGCCCTCTATGGGCTTCCAAATATACCGTTGCCAATTCCACAAGAACAGCCTTAGCGAAAGGCTTCTTGAAGGGAAAGATGTAACTCTGTGAGATGAATTAACAGAACACAGAGCAGTTTCTCAGAAAGCTTCTTTCCAGTTTTGAACGGAAGATATTTCCTTTTTCACCATAGCCCTCTACGGGCTTCCAAATATCCCTTTGCCAATTCCACAAGAACAGCCTTAGCGAAAGGCTTCTTGAAGGGAAAGATGTAACTCTGTGAGATGAATTAACAGAACACAGAGCAGTTTCTCAGAAAGATTCTTTCCAGTTTTGAACGGAAGATATTTCCTTTTTCACCATAGCCCTCTATGGGCTTCCAAATATCCCTTTGCCAATTCCACAAGAACAGCCTTAGCGAAAGGCTTCTTGAAGGGAAAGATGTAACTCTGTGAGATGAATTAACAGAACACAGAGCAGTTTCTCAGAAAGCTTCTTTCCAGTTTTGAACGGAAGATATTTCCTTTTTCACCATAGCCCTCTATGGGCTTCCAAATATCCCTTTGCCAATTCCACAAGAACAGCCTTAGCGAAAGGCTTCTTGAAGGGAAAGATGTAACTCTGTGAGATGAATTAACAGAACACAGAGCAGTTTCTCAGAAAGCTTCTTTCCAGTTCTGAACGGAAGATATTTCCTTTTTCACCATAGCCCTCTATGGGCTTCCAAATATCCCTTTGCCAATTCCACAAGAACAGCCTTAGCGAAAGGCTTCTTGAAGGGAAAGATGTAACTCTGTGAGATCAATTAACAGAACACAGAGCAGTTTCTCAGAAAGCTTCTTTCCAGTTTTGAACGGAAGATATTTCCTTTTTCACCATAGCCCTCTATGGGCTTCCAAATATCCCTTTGCCAATTCCACAAGAACAGCCTTAGCGAAAGGCTTCTTGAAGGGAAAGATGTAACTCTGTGAGATGAATTAACAGAACACAGAGCAGTTTCTCAGAAAGCTTCTTTCCAGTTCTGAACGGAAGATATTTCCTTTTTCACCATAGCCCTCTATGGGCTTCCAAATATCCCTTTGCCAATTCCACAAGAACAGCCTTAGCGAAAGGCTTCTTGAAGGGAAAGATGTAACTCTGTGAGATGAATTAACAGAACACAGAGCAGTTTCTCAGAAAGCTTCTTTCCAGTTCTGAACGGAAGATATTTCCTTTTTCACCATAGCCCTCTATGGGCTTCCAAATATCCCTTTGCCAATTCCACAAGAACAGCCTTATCGAAAGGCTTCTTGAAGGGAAAGATGTAACTCTGTGAGATGAATTAACAGAACACAGAGCAGTTTCTCAGAAAGCTTCTTTCCAGTTTTGAACGGAAGATATTTCCTTTTTCACCATAGCCCTCTATGGGCTTCCAAATATCCCTTTGCCAATTCCACAAGAACAGCCTTAGCGAAAGGCTTCTTGAAGGGAAAGATGTAACTCTGTGAGATGAATTAACAGAACACAGAGCAGTTTCACAGAAAGCTTCTTTCCAGTTTTGAACGGAAGATAATTCCTTTTTCACCATAGCCCTCTATGGGCTTCCAAATATCCCTTTGCCAATTCCACAAGAACAGCCTTAGCGAAAGGCTTCTTGAAGGGAAAGATGTAACTCTGTGAGATGAATTAACAGAACACAGAGCAGTTTCTCAGAAAGCTTCTTTCCAGTTTTGAATGGAAGATATTTCCTTTTTCACCATAGCCCTCTATGGGCTTCCAAATATCCCTTTGCCAATTCCACAAGAACAGCCTTAGCGAAAGGCTTCTTGAAGGGAAAGATGTAACTCTGTGAGATGAATTAACAGAACACAGAGCAGTTTCTCAGAAAGCTTCTTTCCAGTTTTGAACGGAAGATATTTCCTTTTTCACCATAGCCCTCTATGGGCTTCCAAATATACCTTTGCCAATTCGCCAAGATAAGCCTTAGCGAAAGGCTTCTTGAAGGGAAAGACGTAACTCTGTGAGATGAATTAACAGAACACAGAGCAGTTTCTCAGAAAGCTTCTTTCCAGTTTTGAACGGAAGATATTTCCTTTTTCACCATAGCCCTCTATGGGCTTCCAAATATCCCTTTGCCAATTCCACAAGAACAGCCTTAGCGAACGGCTTCTTGAAGGGAAAGGTGTAACTCTGTGAGATGAATTAACAGAACACAGAGCAGTTTCTCAGAAAGCTTCTTTCCAGTTTTGAACGGAAGATATTTCCTTTTTCACCATAGCCCTCTATGGGCTTTCAAATATCCCTTTGCCAATTCCACAAGAACAGCCTTAGCGAAAGGCTTCTTGAAGGGAAAGATGTAACTCTGTGAGATGAATTAACAGAACACAGAGCAGTTTCTCAGAAAGCTTCTTTCCAGTTTTGAACGGAAGATATTTCCTTTTTCACCATAGCCCTCTATGGGCTTCCAAATATCCCTTTGCCAATTCCACAAGAACAGCCTTAGCGAAAGGCTTCTTGAAGGGAAAGATGTAACTCTGTGAGATGAATTAACAGAACACACAGCAGTTTCTCAGAAAGCTTCTTTCCAGTTCTGAACGGAAGATATTTCCTTTTTCACCATAGCCCTCTAAGGGCTTCCAAATATCCCTTTGCCAATTCCACAAGAACAGCCTTAGCGAAAGGCTTCTTGAAGGGAAAGATGTAACTCTGTGAGATGAATTAACAGAACACAGAGCAGTTTCTCAGAAAGCTTCTTTCCAGTTCTGAACGGAAGATATTTCCTTTTTCACCATAGCCCTCTATGGGCTTCCAAATATCCCTTTGCCAATTCCACAAGAACAGCCTTATCGAAAGGCTTCTTGAAGGGAAAGATGTAACTCTGTGAGATGAATTAACAGAACACAGAGCAGTTTCTCAGAAAGCTTCTTTCCAGTTCTGAACGGAAGATATTTCCTTTTTCACCATAGCCCTCTATGGGCTTCCAAATATCCCTTTGCCAATTCCACAAGAACAGCCTTAGCGAAAGGCTTCTTGAAGGGAAAGATGTAACTCTGTGAGATGAATTAACAGAACACAGAGCAGTTTCTCAGAAAGCTTCTTTCCAGTTTTGAACGGAAGATATTTCCTTTTTCACCATAGCCCTCTATGGGCTTCCAAATATACCTTTGCCAATTCCCCAAGATAAGCCTTAGCGAAAGGCTTCTTGAAGGAAAAGACGTAACTCTGTGAGATGAATTAACAGAACACAGAGCAGTTTCTCAGAAAGCTTCTTTCCAGTTTTGAACGGAAGATATTTCCTTTTTCACCATAGCCCTCTATGGGCTTCCAAATATCCCTTTGCCAATTCCACAAGAACAGCCTTAGCGAACGGCTTCTTGAAGGGAAAGATGTAACTCTGTGAGATGAATTAACAGAACACAGAGCAGTTTCTCAGAAAGCTTCTTTCCAGTTCTGAACGGAAGATATTTCCTTTTTCACCATAGCCCTCTATGGGCTTCCAAATATCCCTTTGCCAATTCCACAAGAACAGCCTTAGCGAAAGGCTTCTTGAAGGGAAAGATGTAACTCTGTGAGATGAATTAACAGAACACAGAGCAGTTTCTCAGAAAGCTTCTTTCCAGTTTTGAACGGAAGATATTTCCTTTTTCACCATAGCCCTCTATGGGCTTCCAAATATCCCTTTGCCAATTCCACAAGAACAGCCTTAGCGAAAGGCTTCTTGAAGGGAAAGATGTAACTCTGTGAGATGAATTAACAGAACACAGAGCAGTTTCTCAGAAAGCTTCTTTCCAGTTCTGAACGGAAGATATTTCCTTTTTCACCATAGCCCTCTATGGGCTTCCAAATATCCCTTTGCCAATTCCACAAGAACAGCCTTAGCGAAAGGCTTCTTGAAGGGAAAGATGTAACTCTGTGAGATGAATTAACAGAACACAGAGCAGTTTCTCAGAAAGCTTCTTTCCAGTTTTGAACGGAAGATATTTCCTTTTTCACCATAGCCCTCTATGGGCTTCCAAATATCCCTTTGCCAATTCCACAAGAACAGCCTTAGCGAAAGGCTTCTTGAAGGGAAAGATGTAACTCTGTGAGATGAATTAACAGAACACAGAGCAGTTTCTCAGAAAGCTTCTTTCCAGTTTTGAACGGAAGATATTTCCTTTTTCACCATAGCCCTCTATGGGCTTCCAAATATACCTTTGCCAATTCCCCAAGAACAGCCTTAGCGAAAGGCTTCTTGAAGGAAAAGACGTAACTCTGTGAGATGAATTAACAGAACACAGAGCAGTTTCTCAGAAAGCTTCTTTCCAGTTTTGAACGGAAGATATTTCCTTTTTCACCATAGCCCTCTATGGGCTTCCAAATATCCCTTTGCCAATTCCACAAGAACAGCCTTAGCGAAAGGCTTCTTGAAGGGAAAGATGTAACTCTGTGAGATGAATTAACAGAACACAGAGCAGTTTCTCAGAAAGCTTCTTTCCAGTTCTGAACGGAAGATATTTCCTTTTTCACCATAGCCCTCTATGGGCTTCCAAATATCCCTTTGCCAATTCCACAAGAACAGCCTTAGCGAAAGGCTTCTTGAAGGGAAAGATGTAACTCTGTGAGATGAATTAACAGAACACAGAGCAGTTTCTCAGAAAGCTTCTTTCCAGTTTTGAACGGAAGATATTTCCTTTTTCACCATAGCCCTCTATGGGCTTCCAAATATCCCTTTGCCAATTCCACAAGAACAGCCTTAGCGAAAGGCTTCTTGAAGGGAAAGATGTAACTCTGTGAGATGAATTAACAGAACACAGAGCAGTTTCTCAGAAAGCTTCTTTCCAGTTCTGAACGGAAGATATTTCCTTTTTCACCATAGCCCTCTATGGGCTTCCAAATATCCCTTTGCCAATTCCACAAGAACAGCCTTAGCGAAAGGCTTCTTGAAGGGAAAGATGTAACTCTGTGAGATGAATTAACAGAACACAGAGCAGTTTCTCAGAAAGCTTCTTTCCAGTTCTGAACGGAAGATATTTCCTTTTTCACCATAGCCCTCTATGGGCTTCCAAATATCCCTTTGCCAATTCCACAAGAACAACCTTAGCCAAAGGCTTCTTGAAGGGAAAGATGTAACTCTGTGAGATGAATTAACAGAACACAGAGCAGTTTCTCAGAAAGCTTCTTTCCAGTTTTGAACGGAAGATATTTCCTTTTTCACCATAGCCCTCTATGGGCTTCCAAATATACATTTGCCAATTCCCCAAGTAAGCCTTAGCGAAAGGCTTCTCTAAGGGAAAGAGGTAACTCTGTGAGATGAATTAACAGAACACAGAGCAGTTTCTCAGAAAGCTTCTTTCCAGTTTTGAACGGAAGATATTTCCTTTTTCACCATAGCCCTCTATGGGCTTCCAAATATCCCTTTGCCAATTCCACAAGAACAGCCTTAGCGAACGGCTTCTTGAAGGGAAAGATGTAACTCTGTGAGATGAATTAACAGAACACAGAGCAGTTTCTCAGAAAGCTTCTTTCCAGTTTTGAACGGAAGATATTTCCTTTTTCACCATAGCCCTCTATGGGCTTTCAAATATCCCTTTGCCAATTCCACAAGAACAGCCTTAGCGAAAGGCTTCTTGAAGGGAAAGATGTAACTCTGTGAGATGAATTAACAGAACACAGAGCAGTTTCTCAGAAAGCTTCTTTCCAGTTTTGAACGGAAGATATTTCCTTTTTCACCATAGCCCTCTATGGGCTTCCAAATATACCGTTGCCAATTCCACAAGAACAGCCTTAGCGAAAGGCTTCTTGAAGGGAAAGATGTAACTCTGTGAGATGAATTAACAGAACACGGAGCAGTTTCTCAGAAAGCTTCTTTCCAGTTTTGAACGGAAGATATTTCCTTTTTCACCATAGCCCTCTACGGGCTTCCAAATATCCCTTTGCCAATTCCACAAGAACAGCCTTAGCGAAAGGCTTCTTGAAGGGAAAGATGTAACTCTGTGAGATGAATTAACAGAACACAGAGCAGTTTCTCAGAAAGATTCTTTCCAGTTTTGAACGGAAGATATTTCCTTTTTCACCATAGCCCTCTATGGGCTTCCAAATATCCCTTTGCCAATTCCACAAGAACAGCCTTAGCGAAAGGCTTCTTGAAGGGAAAGATGTAACTCTGTGAGATGAATTAACAGAACACAGAGCAGTTTCTCAGAAAGCTTCTTTCCAGTTTTGAACGGAAGATATTTCCTTTTTCACCATAGCCCTCTATGGGCTTCCAAATATCCCTTTGCCAATTCCACAAGAACAGCCTTAGCGAAAGGCTTCTTGAAGGGAAAGATGTAACTCTGTGAGATGAATTAACAGAACACAGAGCAGTTTCTCAGAAAGCTTCTTTCCAGTTCTGAACGGAAGATATTTCCTTTTTCACCATAGCCCTCTATGGGCTTCCAAATATCCCTTTGCCAATTCCACAAGAACAGCCTTAGCGAAAGGCTTCTTGAAGGGAAAGATGTAACTCTGTGAGATCAATTAACAGAACACAGAGCAGTTTCTCAGAAAGCTTCTTTCCAGTTTTGAACGGAAGATATTTCCTTTTTCACCATAGCCCTCTATGGGCTTCCAAATATCCCTTTGCCAATTCCACAAGAACAGCCTTAGCGAAAGGCTTCTTGAAGGGAAAGATGTAACTCTGTGAGATGAATTAACAGAACACAGAGCAGTTTCTCAGAAAGCTTCTTTCCAGTTCTGAACGGAAGATATTTCCTTTTTCACCATAGCCCTCTATGGGCTTCCAAATATCCCTTTGCCAATTCCACAAGAACAGCCTTAGCGAAAGGCTTCTTGAAGGGAAAGATGTAACTCTGTGAGATGAATTAACAGAACACAGAGCAGTTTCTCAGAAAGCTTCTTTCCAGTTCTGAACGGAAGATATTTCCTTTTTCACCATAGCCCTCTATGGGCTTCCAAATATCCCTTTGCCAATTCCACAAGAACAGCCTTATCGAAAGGCTTCTTGAAGGGAAAGATGTAACTCTGTGAGATGAATTAACAGAACACAGAGCAGTTTCTCAGAAAGCTTCTTTCCAGTTTTGAATGGAAGATATTTCCTTTTTCACCATAGCCCTCTATGGGCTTCCAAATATCCCTTTGCCAATTCCACAAGAACAGCCTTAGCGAAAGGCTTCTTGAAGGGAAAGATGTAACTCTGTGAGATGAATTAACAGAACACAGAGCAGTTTCTCAGAAAGCTTCTTTCCAGTTTTGAACGGAAGATATTTCCTTTTTCACCATAGCCCTCTATGGGCTTCCAAATATACCTTTGCCAATTCGCCAAGATAAGCCTTAGCGAAAGGCTTCTTGAAGGGAAAGACGTAACTCTGTGAGATGAATTAACAGAACACAGAGCAGTTTCTCAGAAAGCTTCTTTCCAGTTTTGAACGGAAGATATTTCCTTTTTCACCATAGCCCTCTATGGGCTTCCAAATATCCCTTTGCCAATTCCACAAGAACAGCCTTAGCGAACGGCTTCTTGAAGGGAAAGGTGTAACTCTGTGAGATGAATTAACAGAACACAGAGCAGTTTCTCAGAAAGCTTCTTTCCAGTTTTGAACGGAAGATATTTCCTTTTTCACCATAGCCCTCTATGGGCTTTCAAATATCCCTTTGCCAATTCCACAAGAACAGCCTTAGCGAAAGGCTTCTTGAAGGGAAAGATGTAACTCTGTGAGATGAATTAACAGAACACAGAGCAGTTTCTCAGAAAGCTTCTTTCCAGTTTTGAACGGAAGATATTTCCTTTTTCACCATAGCCCTCTATGGGCTTCCAAATATCCCTTTGCCAATTCCACAAGAACAGCCTTAGCGAAAGGCTTCTTGAAGGGAAAGATGTAACTCTGTGAGATGAATTAACAGAACACACAGCAGTTTCTCAGAAAGCTTCTTTCCAGTTCTGAACGGAAGATATTTCCTTTTTCACCATAGCCCTCTAAGGGCTTCCAAATATCCCTTTGCCAATTCCACAAGAACAGCCTTAGCGAAAGGCTTCTTGAAGGGAAAGATGTAACTCTGTGAGATGAATTAACAGAACACAGAGCAGTTTCTCAGAAAGCTTCTTTCCAGTTCTGAACGGAAGATATTTCCTTTTTCACCATAGCCCTCTATGGGCTTCCAAATATCCCTTTGCCAATTCCACAAGAACAGCCTTATCGAAAGGCTTCTTGAAGGGAAAGATGTAACTCTGTGAGATGAATTAACAGAACACAGAGCAGTTTCTCAGAAAGCTTCTTTCCAGTTCTGAACGGAAGATATTTCCTTTTTCACCATAGCCCTCTATGGGCTTCCAAATATCCCTTTGCCAATTCCACAAGAACAGCCTTAGCGAAAGGCTTCTTGAAGGAAAAGATGTAACTCTGTGAAATGAATTAACAGAACACAGAGCAGTTTCTCAGAAAGCTTCTTTCCAGTTTTGAACGGAAGATATTTCCTTTTTCACCATAGCCCTCTATGGGCTTCCAAATATCCCTTTGCCAATTCCACAAGAACAGCCTTAGCGAAAGGCTTCTTGAAGGGAAAGATATAACTCTGTGAGATGAATTAACAGAACACAGAGCAGTTTCTCAGAAAGCTTCTTTCCAGTTTTGAACGGAAGATAATTCCTTTTTCACCATAGCCCTCTATGGGCTTCCAAATATCCCTTTGCCAATTCCACAAGAACAGCCTTAGCGAAAGGCTTCTTGAAGGGAAAGATGTAACTGTGTGAGATGAATTAACAGAACACAGAGCAGTTTCTCAGAAAGCTTCTTTCCAGTTTTGAATGGAAGATATTTCCTTTTTCACCATAGCCCTCTATGGGCTTCCAAATATCCCTTTGCCAATTCCACAAGAACAGCCTTAGCGAAAGGCTTCTTGAAGGGAAAGATGTAACTCTGTGAGATGAATTAACAGAACACAGAGCAGTTTCTCAGAAAGCTTCTTTCCAGTTTTGAACGGAAGATATTTCCTTTTTCACCATAGCCCTCTATGGGCTTCCAAATATACCTTTGCCAATTCGCCAAGATAAGCCTTAGCGAAAGGCTTCTTGAAGGGAAAGACGTAACTCTGTGAGATGAATTAACAGAACACAGAGCAGTTTCTCAGAAAGCTTCTTTCCAGTTTTGAACGGAAGATATTTCCTTTTTCACCATAGCCCTCTATGGGCTTCCAAATATCCCTTTGCCAATTCCACAAGAACAGCCTTAGCGAACGGCTTCTTGAAGGGAAAGGTGTAACTCTGTGAGATGAATTAACAGAACACAGAGCAGTTTCTCAGAAAGCTTCTTTCCAGTTTTGAACGGAAGATATTTCCTTTTTCACCATAGCCCTCTATGGGCTTTCAAATATCCCTTTGCCAATTCCACAAGAACAGCCTTAGCGAAAGGCTTCTTGAAGGGAAAGATGTAACTCTGTGAGATGAATTAACAGAACACAGAGCAGTTTCTCAGAAAGCTTCTTTCCAGTTTTGAACGGAAGATATTTCCTTTTTCACCATAGCCCTCTATGGGCTTCCAAATATCCCTTTGCCAATTCCACAAGAACAGCCTTAGCGAAAGGCTTCTTGAAGGGAAAGATGTAACTCTGTGAGATGAATTAACAGAACACAGAGCAGTTTCTCAGAAAGCTTCTTTCCAGTTTTGAACGGAAGATATTTCCTTTTTCACCATAGCCCTCTATGGGCTTCCAAATATCCCTTTGCCAATTCCACAAGAACAGCTTTAGCGAAAGATTTCTTGAAGGGAAAGATGTAACTCTGTGAGATGAATTAACAGAACACAGAGCAGTTTCTCAGAAAGCTTCTTTCCAGTTTTGAACGGAAGATATTTCCTTTTTCACCATAGCCCTCTATGGGCTTCCAAATATCCCTTTGCCAATTCCACAAGAACAGCCTTAGCGAAAGGCTTCTTGAAGGGAAAGATGTAACTGTGTGAGATGAATTAACAGAACACAGAGCAGTTTCTCAGAAAGCTTCTTTCCAGTTTTGAACGGAAGATATTTCCTTTTTCACCATAGCCCTCTATTGGCTTCCAAGTATCCCTTTGCCAATTCCACAAGAACAGCCTTAGCGAAAGGCTTCTTGAAGGGAAAGATGTAACTCTGTGAGATGAATTAACAGAACACAGAGCAGTTTCTCAGAAAGCTTCTTTCCAGTTTTGAACGGAAGATATTTCCTTTTTCACCATAGCCCTCTATGGGCTTCCAAATATCCCTTTGCCAATTCCACAAGAACAGCCTTAGCGAAAGGCTTCTTGAAGGGAAAGATGTAACTCTGTGAGATGAATTAACAGAACACAGAGCAGTTTCTCAGAAAGCTTCTTTCCAGTTCTGAACGGAAGATATTTCCTTTTTCACCATAGCCCTCTATGGGCTTCCAAATATCCCTTTGCCAATTCCACAAGAACAGCCTTAGCGAAAGGCTTCTTGAAGGGAAAGATGTAACTCTGTGAGATGAATTAACAGAACACAGAGCAGTTTCTCAGAAAGCTTCTTTCCAGTTTTGAACGGAAGATATTTCCTTTTTCACCATAGCCCTCTATGGGCTTCCAAATATCCCTTTGCCAATTCCACAAGAACAGCCTTAGCGAAAGGCTTCTTGAAGGGAAAGATGTAACTCTGTGAGATGAATTAACAGAACACAGAGCAGTTTCTCAGAAAGCTTCTTTCCAGTTCTGAACGGAAGATATTTCCTTTTTCACCATAGCCCTCTATGGGCTTCCAAATATCCCTTTGCCAATTCCACAAGAACAGCCTTAGCGAAAGGCTTCTTGAAGGGAAAGATGTAACTCTGTGAGATGAATTAACAGAACACAGAGCAGTTTCTCAGAAAGCTTCTTTCCAGTTCTGAACGGAAGATATTTCCTTTTTCACCATAGCCCTCTATGGGCTTCCAAATATCCCTTTGCCAATTCCACAAGAACAGCCTTAGCGAAAGGCTTCTTGAAGGGAAAGATGTAACTCTGTGAGATGAATTAACAGAACACAGAGCAGTTTCTCAGAAAGCTTCTTTCCAGTTTTGAACGGAAGATATTTCCTTTTTCACCATAGCCCTCTATGGGCTTCCAAATATACATTTGCCAATTCCCCAAGATAAGCCTTAGCGAAAGGCTTCTTGAAGGGAAAGACGTAACTCTGTGAGATGAATTAACAGAACACAGAGCAGTTTCTCAGAAAGCTTCTTTCCATTTTTGAACGGAAGATATTTCCTTTTTCACCATAGCCCTCTATGGGCTTCCAAATATCCCTTTGCCAATTCCACAAGAACAGCCTTAGAGAACGGCTTCTTGAAGGGAAAGATGTAACTCTGTGAGATGAATTAACAGAACACAGAGCAGTTTCTCAGAAAGCTTCTTTCCAGTTTTGAACGGAAGATATTTCCTTTTTCACCATAGCCCTCTATGGGCTTTCTAATATCCCTTTGCCAATTCCACATGAACAGCCTTAGCGAAAGGCTTCTTGAAGGGAAAGATGTAACTCTGTGAGATGAATTAACAGAACACAGAGCAGTTTCTCAGAAAGCTTCTTTCCAGTTTTGAACGGAAGATATTTCCGTTTTCACCATAGCCCTCTATGGGCTTCCAAATATACTTTTGCCAATTCCACAAGAACAGCCTTAGCGAAAGGCTTCTTGAAGGGAAAGATGTAACTCTGTGAGATGAATTAACAGAACACAGAGCAGTTTCTCAGAAAGCTTCTTTCCAGTTTTGAAGGGAAGATATTTCCTTTTTCACCATAGCCCTCTACGGGCTTCCAAATATCCCTTTGCCAATTCCACAAGAACAGCCTTAGCGAAAGGCTTCTTGAAGGGAAAGATGTAACTCTGTGAGATGAATTAACAGAACACAGAGCAGTTTCTCAGAAAGCTTCTTTCCAGTTTTGAACGGAAGATATTTCCTTTTTCACCATAGCCCTCTATGGGCTTCCAAATATCCCTTTGCCAATTCCACAAGAACAGCCTTAGCGAAAGGCTTCTTGAAGGGAAAGATGTAACTCTGTGAGATGAATTAACAGAACACAGAGCAGTTTCTCAGAAAGCTTCTTTCCAGTTCTGAAAGGAAGATATTTCCTTTTTCACCATAGCCCTCTATGGGCTTCCAAATATCCCTTTGCCAATTCCACAAGAACAGCCTTAGCGAAAGGCTTCTTGAAGGGAAAGATGTAACTCTGTGAGATGAATTAACAGAACACAGAGCAGTTTCTCAGAAAGCTTCTTTCCAGTTTTGAACGGAAGATATTTCCTTTTTCACCATAGCCCTCTATGGGCTTCCAAATATCCCTTTGCCAATTCCACAAGAACAGCCTTAGCGAAAGGCTTCTTGAAGGGAAAGATGTAACTCTGTGAGATGAATTAACAGAACACAGAGCAGTTTCTCAGAAAGCTTCTTTCCAGTTCTGAACGGAAGATATTTCCTTTTTCACCATAGCCCTCTATGGGCTTCCAAATATCCCTTTGCCAATTCCACAAGAACAGCCTTAGCGAAAGGCTTCTTGAAGGAAAAGATGTAACTCTGTGAGATGAATTAACAGAACACAGAGCAGTTTCTCAGAAAGCTTCTTTCCAGTTTTGAACGGAAGATATTTCCTTTTTCACCATAGCCCTCTATGGGCTTCCAAATATCCCTTTGCCAATTCCACAAGAACAGCCTTAGCGAAAGGCTTCTTGAAGGGAAAGATGTAACTCTGTGAGATGAATTAACAGAACACAGAGCAGTTTCTCAGAAAGCTTCTTTCCAGTTTTGAACGGAAGATAATTCCTTTTTCACCATAGCCCTCTATGGGCTTCCAAATATCCCTTTGCCAATTCCACAAGAACAGCCTTAGCGAAAGGCTTCTTGAAGGGAAAGATGTAACTCTGTGAGATGAATTAACAGAACACAGAGCAGTTTCGCAGAAAGCTTCTTTCCAGTTTTGAACGGAAGATATTTCCTTTTTCACCATAGCCCTCTAAGGGCTTCCAAATATCCCTTTGCCAATTCCACAAGAACATCCTTAGCGAAAGGCTTCTTGAAGGGAAAGATGTAACTCTGTGAGATGAATTAACAGAACACAGAGCAGTTTCTCAGAAAGCTTCTTTCCAGTTTTGAACGGAAGATATTTCCTTTTTCACCATAGCCCTCTATGGGCTTCCAAATATACCTTTGCCAATTCCCCAAGATAAGGTTAGCGAAAGGCTTCTTGAAGGGAAAGACGTAACTCTGTGAGATGAATTAACAGAACACAGAGCAGTTTCTCAGAAAGCTTCTTTCCAGTTTTGAACGGAAGATATTTCCTTTTTCACCATAGCCCTCTATGGGCTTCCAAATATCCCTTTGCCAATTCCACAAGAACAGCCTTAGCGAACGGCTTCTTGAAGGGAAAGGTGTAACTCTGTGAGATGAATTAACAGAACACAGAGCAGTTTCTCAGAAAGCTTCTTTCCAGTTTTGAACGGAAGATATTTCCTTTTTCACCATAGCCCTCTATGGGCTTTCAAATATCCCTTTGCCAATTCCACAAGAACAGCCTTAGCGAAAGGCTTCTTGAAGGGAAAGATGTAACTCTGTGAGATGAATTAACAGAACACAGAGCAGTTTCTCAGAAAGCTTCTTTCCAGTTTTGAACGGAAGATATTTCCTTTTTCACCATAGCCCTCTATGGGCTTTCAAATATCCCTTTGCCAATTCCACAAGAACAGCCTTAGCGAAAGGCTTCTTGAAGGGAAAGATGTAACTCTGTGAGATGAATTAACAGAACACAGAGCAGTTTCTCAGAAAGCTTCTTTCCAGTTTTGAACGGAAGATATTTCCTTTTTCACCATAGCCCTCTATGGGCTTCCAAATATCCCTTTGCCAATTCCACAAGAACAGCCTTAGCGAAAGGCTTCTTGAAGGGAAAGATGTAACTCTGTGAGATGAATTAACAGAACACAGAGCAGTTTCTCAGAAAGCTTCTTTCCAGTTTTGAACGGAAGATATTTCCTTTTTCACCATAGCCCTCTACGGGCTTCCAAATATCCCTTTGCCAATTCCACAAGAACAGCCTTAGCGAAAGGCTTCTTGAAGGGAAAGATGTAACTCTGTGAGATGAATTAACAGAACACAGAGCAGTTTCTCAGAAAGCTTCTTTCCAGTTTTCAACGGAAGATATTTCCTTTTTCACCATAGCCCTCTATGGGCTTCCAAATATCCCTTTGCCAATTCCACAAGAACAGCCTTAGCGAAAGGCTTCTTGAAGGGAAAGATGTAACTCTGTGAGATGAATTAACAGAACACAGAGCAGTTTCTCAGAAAGCTTCTTTCCAGTTCTGAACGGAAGATATTTCCTTTTTCACCATAGCCCTCTATGGGCTTCCAAATATCCCTTTGCCAATTCCACAAGAACAGCCTTAGCGAAAGGCTTCTTGAAGGGAAAGATGTAAATCTGTGAGATGAATTAACAGAACACAGAGCAGTTTCTCAGAAAGCTTCTTTCCAGTTGTGAACGGAAGATATTTCCTTTTTCACCATAGCCCTCTATGGGCTTCCAAATATCCCTTTGCCAATTCCACAAGAACAGCCTTAGCGAAAGGCTTCTTGAAGGGATAGATGTAACTCTGTGAGATGAATTAACAGAACACAGAGCAGTTTCTCAGAAAGCTTCTTTCCAGTTCTGAACGGAAGATATTTCCTTTTTCACCATAGCCCTCTATGGGCTTCCAAATATCCCTTTGCCAATTCCACAAGAACAGCCTTAGCGAAAGGCTTCTTGAAGGGAAAGATGTAACTCTGTGAGATGAATTAACAGAACACAGAGCAGTTTCTCAGAAAGCTTCTTTCCAGTTTTGAACGGAAGATATTTCCTTTTTCACCATAGCCCTCTATGGGCTTCCAAATATCCCTTTGCCAATTCCACAAGAACAGCCTTAGCGAAAGGCTTCTTGAAGGGAAAGATGTAACTCTGTGAGATGAATTAACAGAACACAGAGCAGTTTCTCAGAAAGCTTCTTTCCAGTTCTGAACGGAAGATATTTCCTTTTTCACCATAGCCCTCTATGGGCTTCCAAATATCCCTTTGCCAATTCCACAAGAACAGCCTTAGCGAAAGGCTTCTTGAAGGGAAAGATGTAACTCTGTGAGATGAATTAACAGAACACAGAGCAGTTTCTCAGAAAGCTTCTTTCCAGTTTTGAACGGAAGATATTTCCTTTTTCACCATAGCCCTCTATGGGCTTCCAAATATCCCTTTGCCAATTCCACAAGAACAGCCTTAGCGAAAGGCTTCTTGAAGGGAAAGATGTAACTCTGTGAGATGAATTAACAGAACACAGAGCAGTTTCTCAGAAAGCTTCTTTCCAGTTCTGAACGGAAGATATTTCCTTTTTCACCATAGCCCTCTATGGGCTTCCAAATATCCCTTTGCCAATTCCACAAGAACAGCCTTAGCGAAAGGCTTCTTGAAGGGAAAGATGTAACTCTGTGAGATGAATTAACAGAACACAGAGCAGTTTCTCAGAAAGCTTCTTTCCAGTTTTGAACGGAAGATATTTCCTTTTTCACCATAGCCCTCTATGGGCTTCCAAATATCCCTTTGCCAATTCCACAAGAACAGCCTTAGCGAAAGGCTTCTTGAAGGGAAAGATGTAACTCTGTGAGATGAATTAACAGAACACAGAGCAGTTTCTCAGAAAGCTTCTTTCCAGTTTTGAACGGAAGATATTTCCTTTTTCACCATAGCCCTCTATGGGCTTCCAAATATACATTTGCCAATTCCCCAAGATAAGCCTTAGCGAAAGGCTTCTTGAAGGGAAAGACGTAACACTGTGAGATGAATTAACAGAACACAGAGCAGTTTCTCAGAAAGCTTCTTTCCAGTTTTGAACGGAAGATATTTCCTTTTTCACCATAGCCCTCTATGGGCTTCCAAATATCCCTTTGCCAATTCCACAAGAACAGCCTTAGCGAACGGCTTCTTGAAGGGAAAGATGTAACTCTGTGAGATGAATTAACAGAACACAGAGCAGTTTCTCAGAAAGCTTCTTTCCAGTTTTGAACGGAAGATATTTCCTTTTTCACCATAGCCCTCTATGGGCTTTCAAATATCCCTTTGCCAATTCCACAAGAACAGCCTTAGCGAAAGGCTTCTTGAAGGGAAAGATGTAACTCTGTGAGATGAATTAACAGAACACAGAGCAGTTTCTCAGAAAGCTTCTTTCCAGTTTTGAACGGAAGATATTTCCTTTTTCACCATAGCCCTCTATGGGCTTCCAAATATACCTTTGCCAATTCCACAAGAACAGCCTTAGCGAGAGGCTTCTTGAAGGGAAAGATGTAACTCTGTGAGATGAATTAACAGAACACAGAGCAGTTTCTCAGAAAGCTTCTTTCCAGTTTTGAACGGAAGATATTTCCTTTTTCACCATAGCCCACTACGGGCTTCCAAATATCCCTTTGTCAATTCCACAAGAACAGCCTTAGCGAAAGGCTTCTTGAAGGGAAAGATGTAACTCTGTGAGATGAATTAACAGAACACAGAGCAGTTTCTCAGAAAGCTTCTTTCCAGTTTTGAACGGAAGATATTTCCTTTTTCACCATAGCCCTCTATGGGCTTCCAAATATCCCTTTGCCAATTCCACAAGAACAGCCTTAGCGAAAGGCTTCTTGAAGGGAAAGATGTAACTCTGTGAGATGAATTAACAGAACACACAGCAGTTTCTCAGAAAGCTTCTTTCCAGTTGTGAACGGAAGATATTTCCTTTTTCACCATAGCCCTCTATGGGCTTCCAAATATCCCTTTGCCAATTCCACAAGAACAGCCTTAGCGAAAGGCTTCTTGAAGGGAAAGATGTAACTCTGTGAGATGAATTAACAGAACACAGAGCAGTTTCTCAGAAAGCTTCTTTCCAGTTCTGAACGGAAGATATTTCCTTTTTCACCATAGCCCTCTATGGGCTTCCAAATATCCCTTTGCCAATTCCACAAGAACAGCCTTATCGAAAGGCTTCTTGAAGGGAAAGATGTAACTCTGTGAGATGAATTAACAGAACACAGAGCAGTTTCTCAGAAAGCTTCTTTCCAGTTCTGAACGGAAGATATTTCCTTTTTCACCATAGCCCTCTATGGGCTTCCAAATATCCCTTTGCCAATTCCACAAGAACAGCCTTAGCGAAAGGCTTCTTGAAGGGAAAGATGTAACTCTGTGAGATGAATTAACAGAACACAGAGCAGTTTCTCAGAAAGCTTCTTTCCAGTTTTGAACGGAAGATATTTCCTTTTTCACCATAGCCCTCTATGGGCTTCCAAATATACCTTTGCCAATTCGCCAAGATAAGCCTTAGCGAAAGGCTTCTTGAAGGGAAAGACGTAACTCTGTGAGATGAATTAACAGAACACAGAGCAGTTTCTCAGAAAGCTTCTTTCCAGTTTTGAACGGAAGATATTTCCTTTTTCACCATAGCCCTCTATGGGCTTCCAAATATCCCTTTGCCAATTCCACAAGAACAGCCTTAGCGAAAGGCTTCTTGAAGGGAAAGATGTAACTCTGTGAGATGAATTAACAGAACACAGAGCAGTTTCTCAGAAAGCTTCTTTCCAGTTTTGAACGGAAGATATTTCCTTTTTCACCATAGCCCTCTATGGGCTTCCAAATATCCCTTTGCCAATTCCACAAGAACAGCCTTAGCGAAAGTTTTCTTGAAGGGAAAGATGTAACTCTGTGAGATGAATTAACAGAACACAGAGCAGTTTCTCAGAAAGCTTCTTTCCAGTTTTGAACGGAAGATATTTCCTTTTTCACCATAGCCCTCTATGGGCTTCCAAATATCCCTTTGCCAATTCCACAAGAACAGCCTTAGCGAAAGGCTTCTTGAAGGGAAAGATGTAACTGTGTGAGATGAATTAACAGAACACAGAGCAGTTTCTCAGAAAGCTTCTTTCCAGTTTTGAACGGAAGATATTTCCTTTTTCACCATAGCCCTCTATGGGCTTCCAAGTATCCCTTTGCCAATTCCACAAGAACAGCCTTAGCGAAAGGCTTCTTGAAGGGAAAGATGTAACTCTGTGAGATGAATTAACAGAACACAGAGCAGTTTCTCAGAAAGCTTCTTTCCAGTTTTGAACGGAAGATATTTCCTTTTTCACCATAGCCCTCTATGGGCTTCCAAATATCCCTTTGCCAATTCCACAAGAACAGCCTTAGCGAAAGGCTTCTTGAAGGGAAAGATGTAACTCTGTGAGATGAATTAACAGAACACAGAGCAGTTTCTCAGAAAGCTTCTTTCCAGTTCTGAACGGAAGATATTTCCTTTTTCACCATAGCCCTCTATGGGCTTCCAAATATCCCTTTGCCAATTCCACAAGAACAGCCTTAGCGAAAGGCTTCTTGAAGGGAAAGATGTAACTCTGTGAGATGAATTAACAGAACACAGAGCAGTTTCTCAGAAAGCTTCTTTCCAGTTTTGAACGGAAGATATTTCCTTTTTCACCATAGCCCTCTATGGGCTTCCAAATATCCCTTTGCCAATTCCACAAGAACAGCCTTAGCGAAAGGCTTCTTGAAGGGAAAGATGTAACTCTGTGAGATGAATTAACAGAACACAGAGCAGTTTCTCAGAAAGCTTCTTTCCAGTTCTGAACGGAAGATATTTCCTTTTTCACCATAGCCCTCTATGGGCTTCCAAATATCCCTTTGCCAATTCCACAAGAACAGCCTTAGCGAAAGGCTTCTTGAAGGGAAAGATGTAACTCTGTGAGATGAATTAACAGAACACAGAGCAGTTTCTCAGAAAGCTTCTTTCCAGTTTTGAACGGAAGATATTTCCTTTTTCACCATAGCCCTCTATGGGCTTCCAAATATCCCTTTGCCAATTCCACAAGAACAGCCTTAGCGAAAGGCTTCTTGAAGGGAAAGATGTAACTCTGTGAGATGAATTAACAGAACACAGAGCAGTTTCTCAGAAAGCTTCTTTCCAGTTTTGAACGGAAGATATTTCCTTTTTCACCATAGCCCTCTATGGGCTTCCAAATATACATTTGCCAATTCCCCAAGATAAGCCTTAGCGAAAGGCTTCTTGAAGGGAAAGACGTAACACTGTGAGATGAATTAACAGAACACAGAGCAGTTTCTCAGAAAGCTTCTTTCCAGTTTTGAACGGAAGATATTTCCTTTTTCACCATAGCCCTCTATGGGCTTCCAAATATCCCTTTGCCAATTCCACAAGAACAGCCTTAGCGAACGGCTTCTTGAAGGGAAAGATGTAACTCTGTGAGATGAATTAACAGAACACAGAGCAGTTTCTCAGAAAGCTTCTTTCCAGTTTTGAACGGAAGATATTTCCTTTTTCACCATAGCCCTCTATGGGCTTTCAAATATCCCTTTGCCAATTCCACAAGAACAGCCTTAGCGAAAGGCTTCTTGAAGGGAAAGATGTAACTCTGTGAGATGAATTAACAGAACACAGAGCAGTTTCTCAGAAAGCTTCTTTCCAGTTTTGAACGGAAGATATTTCCTTTTTCACCATAGCCCTCTATGGGCTTCCAAATATACCTTTGCCAATTCCACAAGAACAGCCTTAGCGAGAGGCTTCTTGAAGGGAAAGATGTAACTCTGTGAGATGAATTAACAGAACACAGAGCAGTTTCTCAGAAAGCTTCTTTCCAGTTTTGAACGGAAGATATTTCCTTTTTCACCATAGCCCTCTACGGGCTTCCAAATATCCCTTTGTCAATTCCACAAGAACAGCCTTAGCGAAAGGCTTCTTGAAGGGAAAGATGTAACTCTGTGAGATGAATTAACAGAACACAGAGCAGTTTCTCAGAAAGCTTCTTTCCAGTTTTGAACGGAAGATATTTCCTTTTTCACCATAGCCCTCTATGGGCTTCCAAATATCCCTTTGCCAATTCCACAAGAACAGCCTTAGCGAAAGGCTTCTTGAAGGGAAAGATGTAACTCTGTGAGATGAATTAACAGAACACACAGCAGTTTCTCAGAAAGCTTCTTTCCAGTTCTGAACGGAAGATATTTCCTTTTTCACCATAGCCCTCTATGGGCTTCCAAATATCCCTTTGCCAATTCCACAAGAACAGCCTTAGCGAAAGGCTTCTTGAAGGGAAAGATGTAACTCTGTGAGATGAATTAACAGAACACAGAGCAGTTTCTCAGAAAGCTTCTTTCCAGTTCTGAACGGAAGATATTTCCTTTTTCACCATAGCCCTCTATGGGCTTCCAAATATCCCTTTGCCAATTCCACAAGAACAGCCTTATCGAAAGGCTTCTTGAAGGGAAAGATGTAACTCTGTGAGATGAATTAACAGAACACAGAGCAGTTTCTCAGAAAGCTTCTTTCCAGTTCTGAACGGAAGATATTTCCTTTTTCACCATAGCCCTCTATGGGCTTCCAAATATCCCTTTGCCAATTCCACAAGAACAGCCTTAGCGAAAGGCTTCTTGAAGGGAAAGATGTAACTCTGTGAGATGAATTAACAGAACACAGAGCAGTTTCTCAGAAAGCTTCTTTCCAGTTTTGAACGGAAGATATTTCCTTTTTCACCATAGCCCTCTATGGGCTTCCAAATATCCCTTTGCCAATTCCACAAGAACAGCCTTAGCGAAAGGCTTCTTGAAGGGAAAGATGTAACTCTGTGAGATGAATTAACAGAACACAGAGCAGTTTCTCAGAAAGCTTCTTTCCAGTTTTGAACGGAAGATAATTCCTTTTTCACCATAGCCCTCTATGGGCTTCCAAATATCCCTTTGCCAATTCCACAAGAACAGCCTTAGCGAAAGGCTTCTTGAAGGGAAAGATGTAACTCTGTGAGATGAATTAACAGAACACAGAGCAGTTTCTCAGAAAGCTTCTTTCCAGTTTTGAATGGAAGATATTTCCTTTTTCACCATAGCCCTCTATGGGCTTCCAAATATCCCTTTGCCAATTCCACAAGAACAGCCTTAGCGAAAGGCTTCTTGAAGGGAAAGATGTAACTCTGTGACATGAATTAACAGAACACAGAGCAGTTTCTCAGAAAGCTTCTTTCCAGTTTTGAACGGAAGATATTTCCTTTTTCACCATAGCCCTCTATGGGCTTCCAAATATACCTTTGCCAATTCGCCAAGATAAGCCTTAGCGAAAGGCTTCTTGAAGGGAAAGACGTAACTCTGTGAGATGAATTAACAGAACACAGAGCAGTTTCTCAGAAAGCTTCTTTCCAGTTTTGAACGGAAGATATTTCCTTTTTCACCATAGCCCTCTATGGGCTTCCAAATATCCCTTTGCCAATTCCACAAGAACAGCCTTAGCGAACGGCTTCTTGAAGGGAAAGGTGTAACTCTGTGAGAAGAATTAACAGAACACAGAGCAGTTTCTCAGAAAGCTTCTTTCCAGTTTTGAACGGAAGATATTTCCTTTTTCACCATAGCCCTCTATGGGCTTTCAAATATCCCTTTGCCAATTCCACAAGAACAGCCTTAGCGAAAGGCTTCTTGAAGGGAAAGATGTAACTCTGTGAGATGAATTAACAGAACACAGAGCAGTTTCTCAGAAAGCTTCTTTCCAGTTTTGAACGGAAGATATTTCCTTTTTCACCATAGCCCTCTATGGGCTTCCAAATATCCCTTTGCCAATTCCACAAGAACAGCCTTAGCGAAAGGCTTCTTGAAGGGAAAGATGTAACTCTGTGAGATGAATTAACAGAACACAGAGCAGTTTCTCAGAAAGCTTCTTTCCAGTTTTGAACGGAAGATATTTCCTTTTTCACCATAGCCCTCTATGGGCTTCCAAATATCCCTTTGCCAATTCCACAAGAACAGCCTTAGCGAAAGGTTTCTTGAAGGGAAAGATGTAACTCTGTGAGATGAATTAACAGAACACAGAGCAGTTTCTCAGAAAGCTTCTTTCCAGTTTTGAACGGAAGATATTTCCTTTTTCACCATAGCCCTCTATGGGCTTCCAAATATCCCTTTGCCAATTCCACAAGAACAGCCTTAGCGAAAGGCTTCTTGAAGGGAAAGATGTAACTGTGTGAGATGAATTAACAGAACACAGAGCAGTTTCTCAGAAAGCTTCTTTCCAGTTTTGAACGGAAGATATTTCCTTTTTCACCATAGCCCTCTATGGGCTTCCAAGTATCCCTTTGCCAATTCCACAAGAACAGCCTTAGCGAAAGGCTTCTTGAAGGGAAAGATGTAACTCTGTGAGATGAATTAACAGAACACAGAGCAGTTTCTCAGAAAGCTTCTTTCCAGTTTTGAACGGAAGATATTTCCTTTTTCACCATAGCCCTCTATGGGCTTCCAAATATCCCTTTGCCAATTCCACAAGAACAGCCTTAGCGAAAGGCTTCTTGAAGGGAAAGATGTAACTCTGTGAGATGAATTAACAGAACACAGAGCAGTTTCTCAGAAAGCTTCTTTCCAGTTCTGAACGGAAGTTATTTCCTTTTTCACCATAGCCCTCTATGGGCTTCCAAATATCCCTTTGCCAATTCCACAAGAACAGCCTTAGCGAAAGGCTTCTTGAAGGGAAAGATGTAACTCTGTGAGATGAATTAACAGAACACAGAGCAGTTTCTCACAAAGCTTCTTTCCAGTTTTGAACGGAAGATATTTCCTTTTTCACCATAGCCCTCTATGGGCTTCCAAATATCCCTTTGCCAATTCCACAAGAACAGCCTTAGCGAAAGGCTTCTTGAAGGGAAAGATGTAACTCTGTGAGATGAATTAACAGAACACAGAGCAGTTTCTCAGAAAGCTTCTTTCCAGTTCTGAACGGAAGATATTTCCTTTTTCACCATAGCCCTCTATGGGCTTCCAAATATCCCTTTGCCAATTCCACAAGAACAGCCTTAGCGAAAGGCTTCTTGAAGGGAAAGATGTAACTCTGTGAGATGAATTAACAGAACACAGAGCAGTTTCTCAGAAAGCTTCTTTCCAGTTTTGAACGGAAGATATTTCCTTTTTCACCATAGCCCTCTATGGGCTTCCAAATATCCCTTTGCCAATTCCACAAGAACAGCCTTAGCGAAAGGCTTCTTGAAGGGAAAGATGTAACTCTGTGAGATGAATTAACAGAACACAGAGCAGTTTCTCAGAAAGCTTCTTTAAAGTTTTGAACGGAAGATATTTCCTTTTTCACCATAGCCCTCTATGGGCTTCCAAATATACATTTGCCAATTCCCCAAGATAAGCCTTAGCGAAAGGCTTCTTGAAGGGAAAGACGTAACTCTGTGAGATGAAATAACAGAACACAGAGCAGTTTCTCAGAAAGCTTCTTTCCAGTTTTGATCGGAAGATATTTCCTTTTTCACCATAGCCCTCTATGGGCTTCCAAATATCCCTTTGCCAATTCCACAAGAACAGACTTAGAGAACGGCTTCTTGAAGGGAAAGATGTAACTCTGTCAGATGAATTAACAGAACACAGAGCAGTTTCTCAGAAAGCTTCTTTCCAGTTTTGAACGGAAGATATTTCCTTTTTCACCATAGCCCTCTATGGGCTTTCTAATATCCCTTTGCCAATTCCACATGAACAGCCTTAGCGAAAGGCTTCTTGAAGGGAAAGGTGTAACTCTGTGGGATGAATTAACAGAACACAGAGCAGTTTCTCAGAAAGCTTCTTTCCAGTTTTGAACGGAAGATATTTCCGTTTTCACCATAGCCCTCTATGGGCTTCCAAATATACCTTTGCCAATTCCACAAGAACAGCCTTAGCGAAAGGCTTCTTGAAGGGAAAGATGTAACTGTGTGAGATGAATTAACAGAACACAGAGCAGTTTCTCAGAAAGCTTCTTTCCAGTTTTGAACGGAAGATATTTCCTTTTTCACCATAGCCCTCTATGGGCTTCCAAGTATCCCTTTGCCAATTCCACAAGAACAGCCTTAGCGAAAGGCTTCTTGAAGGGAAAGATGTAACTCTGTGAGATGAATTAACAGAACACAGAGCAGTTTCTCAGAAAGCTTCTTTCCAGTTTTGAACGGAAGATATTTCCTTTTTCACCATAGCCCTCTATGGGCTTCCAAATATCCCTTTGCCAATTCCACAAGAACAGCCTTAGCGAAAGGCTTCTTGAAGGGAAAGATGTAACTCTGTGAGATGAATTAACAGAACACAGAGCAGTTTCTCAGAAAGCTTCTTTCCAGTTCTGAACGGAAGTTATTTCCTTTTTCACCATAGCCCTCTATGGGCTTCCAAATATCCCTTTGCCAATTCCACAAGAACAGCCTTAGCGAAAGGCTTCTTGAAGGGAAAGATGTAACTCTGTGAGATGAATTAACAGAACACAGAGCAGTTTCTCACAAAGCTTCTTTCCAGTTTTGAACGGAAGATATTTCCTTTTTCACCATAGCCCTCTATGGGCTTCCAAATATCCCTTTGCCAATTCCACAAGAACAGCCTTAGCGAAAGGCTTCTTGAAGGGAAAGATGTAACTCTGTGAGATGAATTAACAGAACACAGAGCAGTTTCTCAGAAAGCTTCTTTCCAGTTCTGAACGGAAGATATTTCCTTTTTCACCATAGCCCTCTATGGGCTTCCAAATATCCCTTTGCCAATTCCACAAGAACAGCCTTAGCGAAAGGCTTCTTGAAGGGAAAGATGTAACTCTGTGAGATGAATTAACAGAACACAGAGCAGTTTCTCAGAAAGCTTCTTTCCAGTTTTGAACGGAAGATATTTCCTTTTTCACCATAGCCCTCTATGGGCTTCCAAATATCCCTTTGCCAATTCCACAAGAACAGCCTTAGCGAAAGGCTTCTTGAAGGGAAAGATGTAACTCTGTGAGATGAATTAACAGAACACAGAGCAGTTTCTCAGAAAGCTTCTTTAAAGTTTTGAACGGAAGATATTTCCTTTTTCACCATAGCCCTCTATGGGCTTCCAAATATACATTTGCCAATTCCCCAAGATAAGCCTTAGCGAAAGGCTTCTTGAAGGGAAAGACGTAACTCTGTGAGATGAAATAACAGAACACAGAGCAGTTTCTCAGAAAGCTTCTTTCCAGTTTTGATCGGAAGATATTTCCTTTTTCACCATAGCCCTCTATGGGCTTCCAAATATCCCTTTGCCAATTCCACAAGAACAGCCTTAGAGAACGGCTTCTTGAAGGGAAAGATGTAACTCTGTCAGATGAATTAACAGAACACAGAGCAGTTTCTCAGAAAGCTTCTTTCCAGTTTTGAACGGAAGATATTTCCTTTTTCACCATAGCCCTCTATGGGCTTTCTAATATCCCTTTGCCAATTCCACATGAACAGCCTTAGCGAAAGGCTTCTTGAAGGGAAAGATGTAACTCTGTGGGATGAATTAACAGAACACAGAGCAGTTTCTCAGAAAGCTTCTTTCCAGTTTTGAACGGAAGATATTTCCGTTTTCACCATAGCCCTCTATGGGCTTCCAAATATACCTTTGCCAATTCCACAAGAACAGCCTTAGCGAAAGGCTTCTTGAAGGGAAAGATGTAACTCTGTGAGATGAATTAACAGAACACAGAGCAGTTTCTCAGAAAGCTTCTTTCCAGTTTTGAAGGGAAGATATTTCCTTTTTCACCATAGCCCTCTACGGGCTTCCAAATATCCCTTTGCCAATTCCACAAGAACAGCCTTAGCGAAAGGCTTCTTGAAGGGAAAGATGTAACTCTGTGAGATGAATTAACAGAACACAGAGCAGTTTCTCAGAAAGCTTCTTTCCAGTTTTGAACGGAAGATATTTCCTTTTTCACCATAGCCCTCTATGGGCTTCCAAATATCCCTTTGCCAATTCCACAAGAACAGCCTTAGCGAAAGGCTTCTTGAAGGGAAAGATGTAACTCTGTGAGATGAATTAACAGAACACAGAGCAGTTTCTCAGAAAGCTTCTTTCCAGTTCTGAAAGGAAGATATTTCCTTTTTCACCATAGCCCTCTATGGGCTTCCAAATATCCCTTTGCCAATTCCACAAGAACAGCCTTAGCGAAAGGCTTCTTGAAGGGAAAGATGTAACTCTGTGAGATGAATTAACAGAACACAGAGCAGTTTCTCAGAAAGCTTCTTTCCAGTTCTGAACGGAAGATATTTCCTTTTTCACCATAGCCCTCTATGGGCTTCCAAATATCCCTTTGCCAATTCCACAAGAACAGCCTTATCGAAAGGCTTCTTGAAGGGAAAGATGTAACTCTGTGAGATGAATTAACAGAACACAGAGCAGTTTCTCAGAAAGCTTCTTTCCAGTTCTGAACGGAAGATATTTCCTTTTTCACCATAGCCCTCTATGGGCTTCCAAATATCCCTTTGCCAATTCCACAAGAACAGCCTTAGCGAAAGGTTTCTTGAAGGGAAAGATGTAACTCTGTGAGATGAATTAACAGAACACAGAGCAGTTTCTCAGAAAGCTTCTTTCCAGTTTTGAACGGAAGATATTTCCTTTTTCACCATAGCCCTCTATGGGCTTCCAAATATCCCTTTGCCAATTCCACAAGAACAGCCTTAGCGAAAGGCTTCTTGAAGGGAAAGATGTAACTGTGTGAGATGAATTAACAGAACACAGAGCAGTTTCTCAGAAAGCTTCTTTCCAGTTTTGAACGGAAGATATTTCCTTTTTCACCATAGCCCTCTATGGGCTTCCAAGTATCCCTTTGCCAATTCCACAAGAACAGCCTTAGCGAAAGGCTTCTTGAAGGGAAAGATGTAACTCTGTGAGATGAATTAACAGAACACAGAGCAGTTTCTCAGAAAGCTTCTTTCCAGTTTTGAACGGAAGATATTTCCTTTTTCACCATAGCCCTCTATGGGCTTCCAAATATCCCTTTGCCAATTCCACAAGAACAGCCTTAGCGAAAGGCTTCTTGAAGGGAAAGATGTAACTCTGTGAGATGAATTAACAGAACACAGAGCAGTTTCTCAGAAAGCTTCTTTCCAGTTCTGAACGGAAGATATTTCCTTTTTCACCATAGCCCTCTATCGGCTTCCAAATATCCCTTTGCCAATTCCACAAGAACAGCCTTAGCGAAAGGCTTCTTGAAGGGAAAGATGTAACTCTGTGAGATGAATTAACAGAACACAGAGCAGTTTCTCACAAAGCTTCTTTCCAGTTTTGAACGGAAGATATTTCCTTTTTCACCATAGCCCTCTATGGGCTTCCAAATATCCCTTTGCCAATTCCACAAGAACAGCCTTAGCGAAAGGCTTCTTGAAGGGAAAGATGTAACTCTGTGAGATGAATTAACAGAACACAGAGCAGTTTCTCAGAAAGCTTCTTTCCAGTTCTGAACGGAAGATATTTCCTTTTTCACCATAGCCCTCTATGGGCTTCCAAATATCCCTTTGCCAATTCCACAAGAACAGCCTTAGCGAAAGGCTTCTTGAAGGGAAAGATGTAACTCTGTGAGATGAATTAACAGAACACAGAGCAGTTTCTCAGAAAGCTTCTTTCCAGTTTTGAACGGAAGATATTTCCTTTTTCACCATAGCCCTCTATGGGCTTCCAAATATCCCTTTGCCAATTCCACAAGAACAGCCTTAGCGAAAGGCTTCTTGAAGGGAAAGATGTAACTCTGTGAGATGAATTAACAGAACACAGAGCAGTTTCTCAGAAAGCTTCTTTCCAGTTTTGAACGGAAGATATTTCCTTTTTCACCATAGCCCTCTATGGGCTTCCAAATATACATTTGCCAATTCCCCAAGATAAGCCTTAGCGAAAGGCTTCTTGAAGGGAAAGACGTAACTCTGTGAGATGAAATAACAGAACACAGAGCAGTTTCTCAGAAAGCTTCTTTCCAGTTTTGATCGGAAGATATTTCCTTTTTCACCATAGCCCTCTATGGGCTTCCAAATATCCCTTTGCCAATTCCACAAGAACAGCCTTAGAGAACGTCTTCTTGAAGGGAAAGATGTAACTCTGTCAGATGAATTAACAGAACACAGAGCAGTTTCTCAGAAAGCTTCTTTCCAGTTTTGAACGGAAGATATTTCCTTTTTCACCATAGCCCTCTATGGGCTTTCTAATATCCCTTTGCCAATTCCACATGAACAGCCTTAGCGAAAGGCTTCTTGAAGGGAAAGATGTAACTCTGTGAGATGAATTAACAGAACACAGAGCAGTTTCTCAGAAAGCTTCTTTCCAGTTTTGAACGGAAGATATTTCCGTTTTCACCATAGCCCTCTATGGGCTTCCAAATATCCCTTTGCCAATTCCACAAGAACAGCCTTAGCGAAAGGCTTCTTGAAGGGAAAGATGTAACTCTGTGAGATGAATTAACAGAACACAGAGCAGTTTCTCAGAAAGCTTCTTTCCAGTTTTGAAGGGAAGATATTTCCTTTTTCACCATAGCCCTCTACGGGCTTCCAAATATCCCTTTGCCAATTCCACAAGAACAGCCTTAGCGAAAGGCTTCTTGAAGGGAAAGATGTAACTCTGTGAGATGAATTAACAGAACACAGAGCAGTTTCTCACAAAGCTTCTTTCCAGTTTTGAACGGAAGATATTTCCTTTTTCACCATAGCCCTCTATGGGCTTCCAAATATCCCTTTGCCAATTCCACAAGAACAGCCTTAGCGAAAGGCTTCTTGAAGGGAAAGATGTAACTCTGTGAGATGAATTAACAGAACACAGAGCAGTTTCTCAGAAAGCTTCTTTCCAGTTCTGAAAGGAAGATATTTCCTTTTTCACCATAGCCCTCTATGGGCTTCCAAATATCCCTTTGCCAATTCCACAAGAACAGCCTTAGCGAAAGGCTTCTTGAAGGGAAAGATGTAACTCTGTGAGATGAATTAACAGAACACAGAGCAGTTTCTCAGAAAGCTTCTTTCCAGTTTTGAACGGAAGATATTTCCTTTTTCACCATAGCCCTCTATGGGCTTCCAAATATCCCTTTGCCAATTCCACAAGAACAGCCTTAGCGAAAGGCTTCTTGAAGGGAAAGATGTAACTCTGTGAGATGAATTAACAGAACACAGAGCAGTTTCTCAGAAAGCTTCTTTCCAGTTCTGAACGGAAGATATTTCCTTTTTCACCATAGCCCTCTATGGGCTTCCAAATATCCCTTTGCCAATTCCACAAGAACAGCCTTAGCGAAAGGCTTCTTGAAGGAAGAGATGTAACTCTGTGAGATGAATTAACAGAACACAGAGCAGTTTCTCAGAAAGCTTCTTTCCAGTTTTGAACGGAAGATATTTCCTTTTTCACCATAGCCCTCTATGGGCTTCCAAATATCCCTTTGCCAATTCCACAAGAACAGCCTTAGGGAAAGGCTTCTTGAAGGGAAAGATGTAACTCTGTGAGATGAATTAACAGAACACAGAGCAGTTTCTCAGAAAGCTTCTTTCCAGTTTTGAACGGAAGATAATTCCTTTTTCACCATAGCCCTCTATGGGCTTCCAAATATCCCTTTGCCAATTCCACAAGAACAGCCTTAGCGAAAGGCTTCTTGAAGGGAAAGATGTAACTCTGTGAGATGAATTAACAGAACACAGAGCAGTTTCGCAGAAAGCTTCTTTCCAGTTTTGAACGGAAGATATTTCCTTTTTCACCATAGCCCTCTATGGGCTTCCAAATATCCCTTTGCCAATTCCACAAGAACAGCCTTAGCGAAAGGCTTCTTGAAGGGAAAGATGTAACTCTGTGAGATGAATTAACAGAACACAGAGCAGTTTCTCAGAAAGCTTCTTTCCAGTTTTGAACGGAAGATAATTCCTTTTTCACCATAGCCCTCTATGGGCTTCCAAATATCCCTTTGCCAATTCCACAAGAACAGCCTTAGCGAAAGGCTTCTTGAAGGGAAAGATGTAACTCTGTGAGATGAATTAACAGAACACAGAGCAGTTTCGCAGAAAGCTTCTTTCCAGTTTTGAACGGAAGATATTTCCTTTTTCACCATAGCCCTCTATGGGCTTCCAAATATCCCTTTGCCAATTCCACAAGAACAGCCTTAGCGAAAGGCTTCTTGAAGGGAAAGATGTAACTCTGTGAGATGAATTAACAGAACACAGAGCAGTTTCTCAGAAAGCTTCTTTCCAGTTCTGAACGGAAGATATTTCCTTTTTCACCATAGCCCTCTATGGGCTTCCAAATATCCCTTTGCCAATTCCACAAGAACAGCCTTAGCGAAAGGCTTCTTGAAGGGAAAGATGTAACTCTGTGAGATGAATTAACAGAACACAGAGCAGTTTCTCAGAAAGCTTCTTTCCAGTTTTGAACGGAAGATATTTCCTTTTTCACCATAGCCCTCTATGGGCTTCCAAATATCCCTTTGCCAATTCCACAAGAACAGCCTTAGCGAAAGGCTTCTTGAAGGGAAAGATGTAACTCTGTGGGATGAATTAACAGAACACAGAGCAGTTTCTTAGAAAGCTTCTTTCCAGTTCTGAACGGGAGATATTTCCTTTTTCACCATAGCCCTCTATGGGCTTCCAAATATACATTTGCCAATTCCCCAAGATAAGCCTTAGCGAAAGGCTTCTTGAAGGGAAAGACGTAACTCTGTGAGATGAATTAACAGAACACAGAGCAGTTTCTCAGAAAGCTTCTTTCCAGTTTTGAACGGAAGATATTTCCTTTTTCACCATAGCCCTCTATGGGCTTCCAAATATCCCTTTGCCAATTCCACAAGAACAGCCTTAGAGAACGGCTTCTTGAAGGGAAAGATGTAACTCTGTGATATGAATTAACAGAACACAGAGCAGTTTCTCAGAAAGCTTCTTTCCAGTTTTGAACGGAAGATATTTCCTTTTTCACCATAGCCCTCTATGGGCTTTCAAATATCCCTTTGCCAATTCCACAAGAACAGCCTTAGCGAAAGGCTTCTTGAAGGGAAAGATGTAACTCTGTGAGATGAATTAACAGAACACAGAGCAGTTTCTCAGAAAGCTTCTTTCCAGTTTTGAACGGAAGATATTTCCTTTTTCACCATAGCCCTCTATGGGCTTCCAAATATCCCTTTGCCAATTCCACAAGAACAGCCTTAGCGAAAGGCTTCTTGAAGGGAAAGATGTAACTCTGTGAGATGAATTAACAGAACAAGGAGCAGTTTCTCAGAAAGCTTCTTTCCAGTTTTGAACGGAAGATATTTCCTTTTTCACCATAGCCCTCTACGGGCTTCCAAATATCCCTTTGCCAATTCCACAAGAACGGCCTTAGCGAAAGGCTTCTTGAAGGGAAAGATGTAACTCTGTGAGATGAATTAACAGAACACAGAGCAGTTTCTCAGAAAGCTTCTTTCCAGTTTGGAACGGAAGATATTTCCTTTTTCACCATAGCCCTCTATGGGCTTCCAAATATCCCTTTGCCAATTCCACAAGAACAGCCTTAGCGAAAGGCTTCTTGAAGGGAAAGATGTAACTCTGTGAGATGAATTAACAGAACACAGAGCAGTTTCTCAGAAAGCTTCTTTCCAGTTCTGAACGGAAGATATTTCCTTTTTCACCATAGCCCTCTATGGGCTTCCAAATATCCCTTTGCCAATTCCACAAGAACAGCCTTAGCGAAAGGCTTCTTGAAGGGAAAGATGTAAATCTGTGAGATGAATTAACAGAACACAGAGCAGTTTCTCAGAAAGCTTCTTTCCAGTTGTGAACGGAAGATATTTCCTTTTTCACCATAGCCCTCTATGGGCTTCCAAATATCCCTTTGCCAATTCCACAAGAACAGCCTTAGCGAAAGGCTTCTTGAAGGGATAGATGTAACTCTGTGAGATGAATTAACAGAACACAGAGCAGTTTCTCAGAAAGCTTCTTTCCAGTTCTGAACGGAAGATATTTCCTTTTTCACCATAGCCCTCTATGGGCTTCCAAATATCCCTTTGCCAATTCCACAAGAACAGCCTTAGCGAAAGGCTTCTTGAAGGGAAAGATGTAACTCTGTGAGATGAATTAACAGAACACAGAGCAGTTTCTCAGAAAGCTTCTTTCCAGTTGTGAACGGAAGATATTTCCTTTTTCACCATAGCCCTCTATGGGCTTCCAAATATCCCTTTGCCAATTCCACAAGAACAGCCTTAGCGAAAGGCGTCTTGAAGGGAAAGATATAACTCTGTGAGATGAATTAACAGAACACAGAGCAGTTTCTCAGAAAGCTTCTTTCCAGTTTTGAACGGAAGATAATTCCTTTTTCACCATAGCCCTCTATGGGCTTCCAAATATCCCTTTGCCAATTCCACAAGAACAGCCTTAGCGAAAGGCTTCTTGAAGGGAAAGATGTAACTCTGTGAGATGAATTAACAGAACACAGAGCAGTTTCTCAGAAAGCTTCTTTCCAGTTTTGAACGGAAGATATTTCCTTTTTCACCATAGCCCTCTATGGGCTTCCAAATATCCCTTTGCCAATTCCACAAGAACAGCCTTAGCGAAAGGCTTCTTGAAGGGAAAGATGTAACTCTGTGAGATGAATTAACAGAACACAGAGCAGTTTCTCAGAAAGCTTCTTTCCAGTTTTGAACGGAAGATATTTCCTTTTTCAACATAGCCCTCTATGGGCTTCCAAATATACCTTTGCCAATTCCCCAAGATAAGCCTTAGCGAAAGGCTTCTTGAAGGGAAAGACGTAACTCTGTGAGATGAATTAACAGAACACAGAGCAGTTTCTCAGAAAGCTTCTTTCCAGTTTTGAACAGAAGATATTTCCTTTTTCACCATAGCCCTCTATGGGCTTCCAAATATCCCTTTGCCAATTCCACAAGAACAGCCTTAGCGAACGGCTTCTTGAAGGGAAAGGTGTAACTCTGTGAGATGAATTAACAGAACACAGAGCAGTTTCTCAGAAAGCTTCTTTCCAGTTTTGAACGGAAGATATTTCCTTTTTCACCATAGCCCTCTATGGGCTTCCAAATATCCCTTTGCCAATTCCACAAGAACAGCCTTAGCGAAAGGCTTCTTGAAGGGAAAGATGTAACTCTGTGAGATGAATTAACAGAACACAGAGCAGTTTCTCAGAAAGCTTCTTTCCAGTTTTGAACGGAAGATATTTCCTTTTTCACCATAGCCCTCTATGGGCTTCCAAATATACCTTTGCCAATTCCCCAAGATAAGCCTTAGCGAAAGGCTTCTTGAAGGGAAAGACGTAACTCTGTGAGATGAATTAACAGAACACAGAGCAGTTTCTCAGAAAGCTTCTTTCCAGTTTTGAACGGAAGATATTTCCTTTTTCACCATAGCCCTCTATGGGCTTCCAAATATCCCTTTGCCAATTCCACAAGAACAGCCTTAGCGAACGGCTTCTTGAAGGGAAAGGTGTAACTCTGTGAGATGAATTAACAGAACACAGAGCAGTTTCTCAGAAAGCTTCTTTCCAGTTTTGAACGGAAGATATTTCCTTTTTCACCATAGCCCTCTATGGGCTTCCAAATATCCCTTTGCCAATTCCACAAGAACAGCCTTAGCGAAAGGCTTCTTGAAGGGAAAGATGTAACTCTGTGAGATGAATTAACAGAACACAGAGCAGTTTCTCAGAAAGCTTCTTTCCAGTTTTGAACGGAAGATATTTCCTTTTTCACCATAGCCCTCTATGGGCTTCCAAATATACCTTTGCCAATTCCCCAAGATAAGCCTTAGCGAAAGGCTTCTTGAAGGGAAAGACGTAACTCTGTGAGATGAATTAACAGAACACAGAGCAGTTTCTCAGAAAGCTTCTTTCCAGTTTTGAACGGAAGATATTTCCTTTTTCACCATAGCCCTCTATGGGCTTCCAAATATCCCTTTGCCAATTCCACAAGAACAGCCTTAGCGAACGGCTTCTTGAAGGGAAAGGTGTAACTCTGTGAGATGAATTAACAGAACACAGAGCAGTTTCTCAGAAAGCTTCTTTCCAGTTTTGAACGGAAGATATTTCCTTTTTCACCATAGCCCTCTATGGGCTTCCAAATATCCCTTTGCCAATTCCACAAGAACAGCCTTAGCGAAAGGCTTCTTGAAGGGAAAGATGTAACTCTGTGAGATGAATTAACAGAACACAGAGCAGTTTCTCAGAAAGCTTCTTTCCAGTTTTGAACGGAAGATATTTCCTTTTTCACCATAGCCCTCTATGGGCTTCCAAATATACCTTTGCCAATTCCCCAAGATAAGCCTTAGCGAAAGGCTTCTTGAAGGGAAAGACGTAACTCTGTGAGATGAATTAACAGAACACAGAGCAGTTTCTCAGAAAGCTTCTTTCCAGTTTTGAACGGAAGATATTTCCTTTTTCACCATAGCCCTCTATGGGCTTCCAAATATCCCTTTGCCAATTCCACAAGAACAGCCTTAGCGAACGGCTTCTTGAAGGGAAAGGTGTAACTCTGTGAGATGAATTAACAGAACACAGAGCAGTTTCTCAGAAAGCTTCTTTCCAGTTTTGAACGGAAGATATTTCCTTTTTCACCATAGCCCTCTATGGGCTTCCAAATATCCCTTTGCCAATTCCACAAGAACAGCCTTAGCGAAAGGCTTCTTGAAGGGAAAGATGTAACTCTGTGAGATGAATTAACAGAACACAGAGCAGTTTCTCAGAAAGCTTCTTTCCAGTTTTGAACGGAAGATATTTCCTTTTTCACCATAGCCCTCTATGGGCTTCCAAATATACCTTTGCCAATTCCCCAAGATAAGCCTTAGCGAAAGGCTTCTTGAAGGGAAAGACGTAACTCTGTGAGATGAATTAACAGAACACAGAGCAGTTTCTCAGAAAGCTTCTTTCCAGTTTTGAACGGAAGATATTTCCTTTTTCACCATAGCCCTCTATGGGCTTCCAAATGTCCCTTTGCCAATTCCACAAGAACAGCCTTAGCGAACGGCTTCTTGAAGGGAAAGATGTAACTCTGTGAGATGAATTAACAGAACACAGAGCAGTTTCTCAGAAAGCTTCTTTCCAGTTTTGAACGGAAGATATTTCCTTTTTCACCATAGCCTTCTATGGGCTTTCAAATATCCCTTTGCCAATTCCACAAGAACAGCCTTAGGGAAAGGCTTCTTGAAGGGAAAGATGTAACTCTGTGAGATGAATTAACAGAACACAGAGCAGTTTCTCAGAAAGCTTCTTTCCAGTTTTGAACGGAAGATATTTCCTTTTTCACCATAGCCCTCTATGGGCTTCCAAATATCCCTTTGCCAATTCCACAAGAACAGCCTTAGCGAAAGGCTTCTTGAAGGGAAAGATGTAACTCTGTGAGATGAATTAACAGAACACAGAGCAGTTTCTCAGAAAGCTTCTTTCCAGTTTTGAACGGAAGATATTTCCTTTTTCACCATAGCCCTCTATGGGCTTCCAAATATCCCTTTGCCAATTCCACAAGAACAGCCTTAGCGAAAGGTTTCTTGAAGGGAAAGATGTAACTCTGTGAGATGAATTAACAGAACACAGAGCAGTTTCTCAGAAAGCTTCTTTCCAGTTTTGAACGGAAGATATTTCCTTTTTCACCATAGCCCTCTATGGGCTTCCAAATATCCCTTTGCCAATTCCACAAGAACAGCCTTAGCGAAAGGCTTCTTGAAGGGAAAGATGTAACTCTGTGAGATGAATTAACAGAACACAGAGCAGTTTCTCAGAAAGCTTCTTTCCAGTTTTGAACGGAAGATATTTCCTTTTTCACCATAGCCCTCTATGGGCTTCCAAATATCCCTTTGCCAATTCCACAAGAACAGCCTTAGCGAACGGCTTCTTGAAGGGAAAGATGTAACTCTGTGAGATGAATTAACAGAACACAGAGCAGTTTCTCAGAAAGCTTCTTTCCAGTTTTGAACGGAAGATATTTCCTTTTTCACCATAACCCTCTATGGGCTTTCAAATATCCCTTTGCCAATTCCACAAGAACAGCCTTAGCGAAAGGCTTCTTGAAGGGAAAGATGTAACTCTGTGAGATGAATTAACAGAACACAGAGCAGTTTCTCAGAAAGCTTCTTTCCAGTTTTGAACGGAAGATATTTCCTTTTTCACCATAGCCCTCTATCGGCTTCCAAATATCCCTTTGCCAATTCCACAAGAACAGCCTTAGCGAAAGGCTTCTTGAAGGGAAAGATGTAACTCTGTGAGATGAATTAACAGAACACAGAGCAGTTTCTCAGAAAGCTTCTTTCCAGTTTTGAACGGAAGATATTTCCTTTTTCACCATAGCACTCTATGGGCTTCCAAATATCCCTTTGCCAATTCCACAAGAACAGCCTTAGCGAAAGGCTTCTTGAAGGGAAAGATGTAACTCTGTGAGATGAATTAACAGAACACAGAGCAGTTTCTCAGAAAGCTTCTTTCCAGTTCTGAACGGAAGATATTTCCTTTTTCACCATTGCCCTCTATGGGCTTCCAAATATCCCTTTGCCAATTCCACAAGAACAGCCTTAGCGAAAGGCTTCTTGAAGGGAAAGATGTAACTCTGTGAGATGAATTAACAGAACACAGAGCAGTTTCTCAGAAAGCTTCTTTCCAGTTTTGAACGGAAGATATTTCCTTTTTCACCATAGCCCTCTATGGGCTTCCAAATATCCCTTTGCCAATTCCACAAGAACAGCCTTAGCGAAAGGCTTCTTGAAGGGAAAGATGTAACTCTGTGAGATGAATTAACAGAACACAGAGCAGTTTCTCAGAAAGCTTCTTTCCAGTTCTGAACGGAAGATATTTCCTTTTTCACCATAGCCCTCTATGGGCTTCCAAATATCCCTTTGCCAATTCCACAAGAACAGCCTTAGCGAAAGGCTTCTTGAAGGGAAAGATGTAACTCTGTGAGATGAATTAACAGAACACAGAGCAGTTTCTCAGAAAGCTTCTTTCCAGTTCTGAACGGAAGATATTTCCTTTTTCACCATAGCCCTCTATGGGCTTCCAAATATCCCTTTGCCAATTCCACAAGAACAGCCTTAGCCAAAGGCTTCTTGAAGGGAAAGATGTAACTCTGTGAGATGAATTAACAGAACACAGAGCAGTTTCTCAGAAAGCTTCTTTCCAGTTTTGAACGGAAGATATTTCCTTTTTCACCATAGCCCTCTATGGGCTTCCAAATATACATTTGCCAATTCCCCAAGTAAGCCTTAGCGAAAGGCTTCTCTAAGGGAAAGAGGTAACTCTGTGAGATGAATTAACAGAACACAGAGCAGTTTCTCAGAAAGCTTCTTTCCAGTTTTGAACGGAAGATATTTCCTTTTTCACCATAGCCCTCTATGGGCTTCCAAATATCCCTTTGCCAATTCCACAAGAACAGCCTTAGCGAACGGCTTCTTGAAGGGAAAGATGTAACTCTGTGAGATGAATTAACAGAACACAGAGCAGTTTCTCAGAAAGCTTCTTTCCAGTTTTGAACGGAAGATATTTCCTTTTTCACCATAGCCCTCTATGGGCTTTCAAATATCCCTTTGCAAATTCCACAAGAACAGCCTTAGCGAAAGGCTTCTTGAAGGGAAAGATGTAACTCTGTGAGATGAATTAACAGAACACAGAGCAGTTTCTCAGAAAGCATCTTTCCAGTTTTGAACGGAAGATATTTCCTTTTTCACCATAGCCCTCTATGGGCTTCCAAATATACCTTTGCCAATTCCACAAGAACAGCCTTAGCGAAAGGCTTCTTGAAGGGAAAGATGTAACTCTGTGAGATGAATTAACAGAACACAGAGCAGTTTCTCAGAAAGCTTCTTTCCAGTTTTGAACGGAAGATATTTCCTTTTTCACCATAGCCCTCTACGGGCTTCCAAATATCCCTTTGCCAATTCCACAAGAACAGCCTTAGCGAAAGGCTTCTTGAAGGGAAAGATGTAACTCTGTGAGATGAATTAACAGAACACAGAGCAGTTTCTCAGAAAGATTCTTTCCAGTTTTGAACGGAAGATATTTCCTTTTTCACCATAGCCCTCTATGGGCTTCCAAATATCCCTTTGCCAATTCCACAAGAACAGCCTTATCGAAAGGCTTCTTGAAGGGAAAGATGTAACTCTGTGAGATGAATTAACAGAACACAGAGCAGTTTCTCAGAAAGCTTCTTTCCAGTTTTGAACGGAAGATATTTCCTTTTTCACCATAGCCCTCTATGGGCTTCCAAATATCCCTTTGCCAATTCCACAAGAACAGCCTTAGCGAAAGGCTTCTTGAAGGGAAAGATGTAACTCTGTGAGATGAATTAACAGAACACAGAGCAGTTTCTCAGAAAGCTTCTTTCCAGTTCTGAACGGAAGATATTTCCTTTTTCACCATAGCCCTCTATGGGCTTCCAAATATCCCTGTGCCAATTCCACAAGAACAGCCTTAGCGAAAGGCTTCTTGAAGGGAAAGATGTAACTCTGTGAGATCAATTAACAGAACACAGAGCAGTTTCTCAGAAAGCTTCTTTCCAGTTTTGAACGGAAGATATTTCCTTTTTCACCATAGCCCTCTATGGGCTTCCAAATATCCCTTTGCCAATTCCACAAGAACAGCCTTAGCGAAAGGCTTCTTGAAGGGAAAGATGTAACTCTGTGAGATGAATTAACAGAACACAGAGCAGTTTCTCAGAAAGCTTCTTTCCAGTTCTGAACGGAAGATATTTCCTTTTTCACCATAGCCCTCTATGGGCTTCCAAATATCCCTTTGCCAATTCCACAAGAACAGCCTTAGCGAAAGGCTTCTTGAAGGGAAAGATGTAACTCTGTGAGATGAATTAACAGAACACAGAGCAGTTTCTCAGAAAGCTTCTTTCCAGTTCTGAACGGAAGATATTTCCTTTTTCACCATAGCCCTCTATGGGCTTCCAAATATCCCTTTGCCAATTCCACAAGAACAGCCTTATCGAAAGGCTTCTTGAAGGGAAAGATGTAACTCTGTGAGATGAATTAACAGAACACAGAGCAGTTTCTCAGAAAGCTTCTTTCCAGTTCTGAACGGAAGATATTTCCTTTTTCACCATAGCCCTCTATGGGCTTCCAAATATCCCTTTGCCAATTCCACAAGAACAGCCTTAGCGAAAGGCTTCTTGAAGGGAAAGATGTAACTCTGTGAGATGAATTAACAGAACACAGAGCAGTTTCTCAGAAAGCTTCTTTCCAGTTTTGAACGGAAGATATTTCCTTTTTCACCATAGCCCTCTATGGGCTTCTAAATATCCCTTTGCCAATTCCACAAGAACAGCCTTAGCGAAAGGCTTCTTGAAGGGAAAGATGTAACTCTGTGAGATGAATTAACAGAACACAGAGCAGTTTCTCAGAAAGCTTCTTTCCAGTTTTGAACGGAAGATAATTCCTTTTTCACCATAGCCCTCTATGGGCTTCCAAATATCCCTTTGCCAATTCCACAAGAACAGCCTTAGCGAAAGGCTTCTTGAAGGGAAAGATGTAACTCTGTGAGATGAATTAACAGAACACAGAGCAGTTTCTCAGAAAGCTTCTTTCCAGTTTTGAATGGAAGATATTTCCTTTTTCACCATAGCCCTCTATGGGCTTCCAAATATCCCTTTGCCAATTCCACAAGAACAGCCTTAGCGAAAGGCTTCTTGAAGGGAAAGATGTAACTCTGTGAGATGAATTAACAGAACACAGAGCAGTTTCTCAGAAAGCTTCTTTCCAGTTTTGAACGGAAGATATTTCCTTTTTCACCATAGCCCTCTATGGGCTTCCAAATATACCTTTGCCAATTCGCCAAGATAAGCCTTAGCGAAAGGCTTCTTGAAGGGAAAGACGTAACTCTGTGAGATGAATTAACAGAACACAGAGCAGTTTCTCAGAAAGCTTCTTTCCAGTTTTGAACGGAAGATATTTCCTTTTTCACCATAGCCCTCTATGGGCTTCCAAATATCCCTTTGCCAATTCCACAAGAACAGCCTTAGCGAAAGGCTTCTTGAAGGGAAAGATGTAACTCTGTGAGATGAATTAACAGAACACAGAGCAGTTTCTCAGAAAGCTTCTTTCCAGTTTTGAACGGAAGATATTTCCTTTTTCACCATAGCCCTCTATGGGCTTCCAAATATCCCTTTGCCAATTCCACAAAAACAGCCTTAGCGAAAGGCTTCTTAAAGGGAAAGATGTAACTGTGTGAGATGAATTAACAGAACACAGAGCAGTTTCTCAGAAAGCTTCTTTCCAGTTTTGAACGGAAGATATTTCCTTTTTCACCATAGCCCTCTATGGGCTTCCAAATATCCCTTTGCCAATTCCACAAGAACAGCCTTAGCGAAAGGCTTCTTGAAGGGAAAGATGTAACTGTGTGAGATGAATTAACAGAACACAGAGCAGTTTCTCAGAAAGCTTCTTTCCAGTTTTGAACGGAAGATATTCCCTTTTTCACCATAGCCCTCTATGGGCTTCCAAGTATCCCTTTGCCAATTCCACAAGAACAGCCTTAGCGAAAGGCTTCTTGAAGGGAAAGATGTAACTCTGTGAGATGAATTAACAGAACACAGAGCAGTTTCTCAGAAAGCTTCTTTCCAGTTTTGAACGGAAGATATTTCCTTTTTCACCATAGCCCTCTATGGGCTTCCAAATATCCCTTTGCCAATTCCACAAGAACAGCCTTAGCGAAAGGCTTCTTGAAGGGAAAGATGTAACTCTGTGAGATGAATTAACAGAACACAGAGCAGTTTCTCAGAAAGCTTCTTTCCAGTTCTGAACGGAAGATATTTCCTTTTTCACCATAGCCCTCTACGGGCTTCCAAATATCCCTTTGCCAATTCCACAAGAACAGCCTTAGCGAAAGGCTTCTTGAAGGGAAAGATGTAACTCTGTGAGATGAATTAACAGAACACAGAGCAGTTTCTCAGAAAGCTTCTTTCCAGTTTTGAACGGAAGATATTTCCTTTTTCACCATAGCCCTCTATGGGCTTCCAAATATCCCTTTGCCAATTCCACAAGAACAGCCTTAGCGAAAGGCTTCTTGAAGGGAAAGATGTAACTCTGTGAGATGAATTAACAGAACACAGAGCAGTTTCTCAGAAAGCTTCTTTCCAGTTCTGAACGGAAGATATTTCCTTTTTCACCATAGCCCTCTATGGGCTTCCAAATATCCCTTTGCCAATTCCACAAGAACAGCCTTAGCGAAAGGCTTCTTGAAGGGAAAGATGTAACTCTGTGAGATGAATTAACAGAACACAGAGCAGTTTCTCAGAAAGCTTCTTTCCAGTTCTGAACGGAAGATATTTCCTTTTTCACCATAGCCCTCTATGGGCTTCCAAATATCCCTTTGCCAATTCCACAAGAACAGCCTTAGCGAAAGGCTTCTTGAAGGGAAAGATGTAACTCTGTGAGATGAATTAACAGAACACAGAGCAGTTTCTCAGAAAGCTTCTTTCCAGTTCTGAACGGAAGATATTTCCTTTTTCACCATAGCCCTCTATGGGCTTCCAAATATACATTTGCCAATTCCCCAAGATAAGCCTTAGCGAAAGGCTTCTTGAAGGGAAAGACGTAACTCTGTGAGATGAATTAACAGAACACAGAGCAGTTTCTCAGAAAGCTTCTTTCCAGTTTTGAACGGAAGATATTTCCTTTTTCACCATAGCCCTCTATGGGCTTCCAAATATCCCTTTGCCAATTCCACAAGAACAGCCTTAGAGAACGGCTTCTTGAAGGGAAAGATGTAACTCTGTGAGATGAATTAACAGAACACAGAGCAGTTTCTCAGAAAGCTTCTTTCCAGTTTTGAACGGAAGATATTTCCTTTTTCACCATAGCCCTCTATGGGCTTTCTAATATCCCTTTGCCAATTCCACATGAACAGCCTTAGCGAAAGGCTTCTTGAAGGGAAAGATGTAACTCTGTGAGATGAATTAACAGAACACAGAGCAGTTTCTCAGAAAGCTTCTTTCCAGTTTTGAACGGAAGATATTTCCGTTTTCACCATAGCCCTCTATGGGCTTCCAAATATACCTTTGCCAATTCCACAAGAACAGCCTTAGCGAAAGGCTTCTTGAAGGGAAAGATGTAACTCTGTGAGATGAATTAACAGAACACAGAGCAGTTTCTCAGAAAGCTTCTTTCCAGTTTTGAAGGGAAGATATTTCCTTTTTCACCATAGCCCTCTACGGGCTTCCAAATATCCCTTTGCCAATTCCACAAGAACAGCCTTAGCGAAAGGCTTCTTGAAGGGAAAGATGTAACTCTGTGAGATGAATTAACAGAACACAGAGCAGTTTCTCAGAAAGCTTCTTTCCAGTTTTGAACGGAAGATATTTCCTTTTTCACCATAGCCCTCTATGGGCTTCCAAATATCCCTTTGCCAATTCCACAAGAACAGCCTTAGCGAAAGGCTTCTTGAAGGGAAAGATGTAACTCTGTGAGATGAATTAACAGAACACAGAGCAGTTTCTCAGAAAGCTTCTTTCCAGTTCTGAAAGGAAGATATTTCCTTTTTCACCATAGCCCTCTATGGGCTTCCAAATATCCCTTTGCCAATTCCACAAGAACAGCCTTAGCGAAAGGCTTCTTGAAGGGAAAGATGTAACTCTGTGAGATGAATTAACAGAACACAGAGCAGTTTCTCAGAAAGCTTCTTTCCAGTTTTGAACGGAAGATATTTCCTTTTTCACCATAGCCCTCTATGGGCTTCCAAATATCCCTTTGCCAATTCCACAAGAACAGCCTTAGCGAAAGGCTTCTTGAAGGGAAAGATGTAACTCTGTGAGATGAATTAACAGAACACAGAGCAGTTTCTCAGAAAGCTTCTTTCCAGTTCTGAACGGAAGATATTTCCTTTTTCACCATAGCCCTCTATGGGCTTCCAAATATCCCTTTGCCAATTCCACAAGAACAGCCTTAGCGAAAGGCTTCTTGAAGGAAAAGATGTAACTCTGTGAGATGAATTAACAGAACACAGAGCAGTTTCTCAGAAAGCTTCTTTCCAGTTTTGAACGGAAGATATTTCCTTTTTCACCATAGCCCTCTATGGGCTTCCAAATATCCCTTTGCCAATTCCACAAGAACAGCCTTAGCGAAAGGCTTCTTGAAGGGAAAGATGTAACTCTGTGAGATGAATTAACAGAACACAGAGCAGTTTCTCAGAAAGCTTCTTTCCAGTTTTGAACGGAAGATAATTCCTTTTTCACCATAGCCCTCTATGGGCTTCCAAATATCCCTTTGCCAATTCCACAAGAACAGCCTTAGCGAAAGGCTTCTTGAAGGGAAAGATGTAACTCTGTGAGATGAATTAACAGAACACAGAGCAGTTTCGCAGAAAGCTTCTTTCCAGTTTTGAACGGAAGATATTTCCTTTTTCACCATAGCCCTCTATGGGCTTCCAAATATCCCTTTGCCAATTCCACAAGAACAGCCTTAGCGAAAGGCTTCTTGAAGGGAAAGATGTAACTCTGTGAGATGAATTAACAGAACACAGAGCAGTTTCTCAGAAAGCTTCTTTCCAGTTTTGAACGGAAGATATTTCCTTTTTCACCATAGCCCTCTACGGGTTTCCAAATATACCTTTGCCAATTCCCCAAGATAAGCCTTAGCGAAAGGCTTCTTGAAGGGAAAGACGTAACTCTGTGAGATGAATTAACAGAACACAGAGCAGTTTCTCAGAAAGCTTCTTTCCAGTTTTGAACGGAAGATATTTCCTTTTTCACCATAGCCCTCTATGGGCTTCCAAATATCCCTTTGCCAATTCCACAAGAACAGCCTTAGCGAACGGCTTCTTGAAGGGAAAGGTGTAACTCTGTGAGATGAATTAACAGAACACAGAGCAGTTTCTCAGAAAGCTTCTTTCCAGTTTTGAACGGAAGATATTTCCTTTTTCACCATAGCCCTCTATGGGCTTTCAAATATCCCTTTGCCAATTCCACAAGAACAGCCTTAGCGAAAGGCTTCTTGAAGGGAAAGATGTAACTCTGTGAGATGAATTAACAGAACACAGAGCAGTTTCTCAGAAAGCTTCTTTCCAGTTTTGAACGGAAGATATTTCCTTTTTCACCATGGCCCTCTATGGGCTTCCAAATATCCCTTTGCCAATTCCACAAGAACAGCCTTAGCGAAAGGCTTCTTGAAGGGAAAGATGTAACTCTGTGAGATGAATTAACAGAACACAGAGCAGTTTCTCAGAAAGCTTCTTTCCAGTTTTGAACGGAAGATATTTCCTTTTTCACCATAGCCCTCTATGGGCTTCCAAATATCCCTTTGCCAATTCCACAAGAACAGCCTTAGCGAAAGGTTTCTTGAAGGGAAAGATGTAACTCTGTGAGATGAATTAACAGAACACAGAGCAGTTTCTCAGAAAGCTTCTTTCCAGTTTTGAACGGAAGATATTTCCTTTTTCACCATAGCCCTCTATGGGCTTCCAAATATCCCTTTGCCAATTCCACAAAAACAGCCTTAGCGAAAGGCTTCTTAAAGGGAAAGATGTAACTGTGTGAGATGAATTAACAGAACACAGAGCAGTTTCTCAGAAAGCTTCTTTCCAGTTTTGAACGGAAGATATTTCCTTTTTCACCATAGCCCTCTATGGGCTTCCAAATATCCCTTTGCCAATTCCACAAGAACAGCCTTAGCGAAAGGCTTCTTGAAGGGAAAGATGTAACTCTGTGAGATGAATTAACAGAACACAGAGCAGTTTCTCAGAAAGCTTCTTTCCAGTTTTGAACGGAAGATATTTCCGTTTTCACCATAGCCCTCTATGGGCTTCCAAATATACCTTTGCCAATTCCACAAGAACAGCCTTAGCGAAAGGCTTCTTGAAGGGAAAGATGTAACTCTGTGAGATGAATTAACAGAACACAGAGCAGTTTCTCAGAAAGCTTCTTTCCAGTTTTGAAGGGAAGATATTTCCTTTTTCACCATAGCCCTCTACGGGCTTCCAAATATCCCTTTGCCAATTCCACAAGAACAGCCTTAGCGAAAGGCTTCTTGAAGGGAAAGATGTAACTCTGTGAGATGAATTAACAGAACACAGAGCAGTTTCTCAGAAAGCTTCTTTCCAGTTTTGAACGGAAGATATTTCCTTTTTCACCATAGCCCTCTATGGGCTTCCAAATATCCCTTTGCCAATTCCACAAGAACAGCCTTAGCGAAAGGCTTCTTGAAGGGAAAGATGTAACTCTGTGAGATGAATTAACAGAACACAGAGCAGTTTCTCAGAAAGCTTCTTTCCAGTTCTGAAAGGAAGATATTTCCTTTTTCACCATAGCCCTCTATGGGCTTCCAAATATCCCTTTGCCAATTCCACAAGAACAGCCTTAGCGAAAGGCTTCTTGAAGGGAAAGATGTAACTCTGTGAGATGAATTAACAGAACACAGAGCAGTTTCTCAGAAAGCTTCTTTCCAGTTTTGAACGGAAGATATTTCCTTTTTCACCATAGCCCTCTATGGGCTTCCAAATATCCCTTTGCCAATTCCACAAGAACAGCCTTAGCGAAAGGCTTCTTGAAGGGAAAGATGTAACTCTGTGAGATGAATTAACAGAACACAGAGCAGTTTCTCAGAAAGCTTCTTTCCAGTTCTGAACGGAAGATATTTCCTTTTTCACCATAGCCCTCTATGGGCTTCCAAATATCCCTTTGCCAATTCCACAAGAACAGCCTTAGCGAAAGGCTTCTTGAAGGAAAAGATGTAACTCTGTGAGATGAATTAACAGAACACAGAGCAGTTTCTCAGAAAGCTTCTTTCCAGTTTTGAACGGAAGATATTTCCTTTTTCACCATAGCCCTCTATGGGCTTCCAAATATCCCTTTGCCAATTCCACAAGAACAGCCTTAGCGAAAGGCTTCTTGAAGGGAAAGATGTAACTCTGTGAGATGAATTAACAGAACACAGAGCAGTTTCTCAGAAAGCTTCTTTCCAGTTTTGAACGGAAGATAATTCCTTTTTCACCATAGCCCTCTATGGGCTTCCAAATATCCGTTTGCCAATTCCACAAGAACAGCCTTAGCGAAAGGCTTCTTGAAGGGAAAGATGTAACTCTGTGAGATGAATTAACAGAACACAGAGCAGTTTCGCAGAAAGCTTCTTTCCAGTTTTGAACGGAAGATATTTCCTTTTTCACCATAGCCCTCTATGGGCTTCCAAATATCCCTTTGCCAATTCCACAAGAACAGCCTTAGCGAAAGGCTTCTTGAAGGGAAAGATGTAACTCTGTGAGATGAATTAACAGAACACAGAGCAGTTTCTCAGAAAGCTTCTTTCCAGTTTTGAACGGAAGATATTTCCTTTTTCACCATAGCCCTCTATGGGCTTCCAAATATACCTTTGCCAATTCCCCAAGATAAGCCTTAGCGAAAGGCTTCTTGAAGGGAAAGACGTAACTCTGTGAGATGAATTAACAGAACACAGAGCAGTTTCTCAGAAAGCTTCTTTCCAGTTTTGAACGGAAGATATTTCCTTTTTCACCATAGCCCTCTATGGGCTTCCAAATATCCCTTTGCCAATTCCACAAGAACAGCCTTAGCGAACGGCTTCTTGAAGGGAAAGGTGTAACTCTGTGAGATGAATTAACAGAACACAGAGCAGTTTCTCAGAAAGCTTCTTTCCAGTTTTGAACGGAAGATATTTCCTTTTTCACCATAGCCCTCTATGGGCTTTCAAATATCCCTTTGCCAATTCCACAAGAACAGCCTTAGCGAAAGGCTTCTTGAAGGGAAAGATGTAACTCTGTGAGATGAATTAACAGAACACAGAGCAGTTTCTCAGAAAGCTTCTTTCCAGTTCTGAACGGAAGATATTTCCTTTTTCACCATAGCCCTCTATGGGCTTCCAAATATCCCTTTGCCAATTCCACAAGAACAGCCTTAGCGAAAGGCTTCTTGAAGGGAAAGATGTAACTCTGTGAGATGAATTAACAGAACACAGAGCAGTTTCTCAGAAAGCTTCTTTCCAGTTTTGAACGGAAGATATTTCCTTTTTCACCATAGCCCTCTATGGGCTTCCAAATATCCCTTTGCCAATTCCACAAGAACAGCCTTAGCGAAAGGTTTCTTGAAGGGAAAGATGTAACTCTGTGAGATGAATTAACAGAACACAGAGCAGTTTCTCAGAAAGCTTCTTTCCAGTTCTGAACGGAAGATATTTCCTTTTTCACCATAGCCCTCTATGGGCTTCCAAATATCCCTTTGCCAATTCCACAAGAACAGCCTTAGCGAAAGGCTTCTTGAAGGGAAAGATGTAACTCTGTGAGATCAATTAACAGAACACAGAGCAGTTTCTCAGAAAGCTTCTTTCCAGTTTTGAACGGAAGATATTTCCTTTTTCACCATATCCCTCTATGGGCTTCCAAATATCCCTTTGCCAATTCCACAAGAACAGCCTTAGCGAAAGGCTTCTTGAAGGGAAAGATGTAACTCTGTGAGATGAATTAACAGAACACAGAGCAGTTTCTCAGAAAGCTTCTTTCCAGTTCTGAACGGAAGATATTTCCTTTTTCACCATAGCCCTCTATGGGCTTCCAAATATCCCTTTGCCAATTCCACAAGAACAGCCTTAGCGAAAGGCTTCTTGAAGGGAAAGATGTAACTCTGTGAGATGAATTAACAGAACACAGAGCAGTTTCTCAGAAAGCTTCTTTCCAGTTCTGAACGGAAGATATTTCCTTTTTCACCATAGCCCTCTATGGGCTTCCAAATATCCCTTTGCCAATTCCACAAGAACAGCCTTATCGAAAGGCTTCTTGAAGGGAAAGATGTAACTCTGTGAGATGAATTAACAGAACACAGAGCAGTTTCTCAGAAAGCTTCTTTCCAGTTCTGAACGGAAGATATTTCCTTTTTCACCATAGCCCTCTATGGGCTTCCAAATATCCCTTTGCCAATTCCACAAGAACAGCCTTAGCGAAAGGCTTCTTGAAGGGAAAGATGTAACTCTGTGAGATGAATTAACAGAACACAGAGCAGTTTCTCAGAAAGCTTCTTTCCAGTTTTGAACGGAAGATATTTCCTTTTTCACCATAGCCCTCTATGGGCTTCTAAATATCCCTTTGCCAATTCCACAAGAACAGCCTTAGCGAAAGGCTTCTTGAAGGGAAAGATGTAACTCTGTGAGATGAATTAACAGAACACAGAGCAGTTTCTCAGAAAGCTTCTTTCCAGTTTTGAACGGAAGATAATTCCTTTTTCACCATAGCCCTCTATGGGCTTCCAAATATCCCTTTGCCAATTCCACAAGAACAGCCTTAGCGAAAGGCTTCTTGAAGGGAAAGATGTAACTCTGTGAGATGAATTAACAGAACACAGAGCAGTTTCTCAGAAAGCTTCTTTCCAGTTTTGAATGGAAGATATTTCCTTTTTCACCATAGCCCTCTATGGGCTTCCAAATATCCCTTTGCCAATTCCACAAGAACAGCCTTAGCGAAAGGCTTCTTGAAGGGAAAGATGTAACTCTGTGAGATGAATTAACAGAACACAGAGCAGTTTCTCAGAAAGCTTCTTTCCAGTTTTGAACGGAAGATATTTCCTTTTTCACCATAGCCCTCTATGGGCTTCCAAATATACCTTTGCCAATTCGCCAAGATAAGCCTTAGCGAAAGGCTTCTTGAAGGGAAAGACGTAACTCTGTGAGATGAATTAACAGAACACAGAGCAGTTTCTCAGAAAGCTTCTTTCCAGTTTTGAACGGAAGATATTTCCTTTTTCACCATAGCCCTCTATGGGCTTCCAAATATCCCTTTGCCAATTCCACAAGAACAGCCTTAGCGAACGGCTTCTTGAAGGGAAAGGTGTAACTCTGTGAGATGAATTAACAGAACACAGAGCAGTTTCTCAGAAAGCTTCTTTCCAGTTTTGAACGGAAGATATTTCCTTTTTCACCATAGCCCTCTATGGGCTTTCAAATATCCCTTTGCCAATTCCACAAGAACAGCCTTAGCGAAAGGCTTCTTGAAGGGAAAGATGTAACTCTGTGAGATGAATTAACAGAACACAGAGCAGTTTCTCAGAAAGCTTCTTTCCAGTTTTGAACGGAAGATATTTCCTTTTTCACCATAGCCCTCTATGGGCTTCCAAATATCCCTTTGCCAATTCCACAAGAACAGCCTTAGCGAAAGGCTTCTTGAAGGGAAAGATGTAACTCTGTGAGATGAATTAACAGAACACACAGCAGTTTCTCAGAAAGCTTCTTTCCAGTTCTGAACGGAAGATATTTCCTTTTTCACCATAGCCCTCTAAGGGCTTCCAAATATCCCTTTGCCAATTCCACAAGAACAGCCTTAGCGAAAGGCTTCTTGAAAGGAAAGATGTAACTCTGTGAGATGAATTAACAGAACACAGAGCAGTTTCTCAGAAAGCTTCTTTCCAGTTCTGAACGGAAGATATTTCCTTTTTCACCATAGCCCTCTATGGGCTTCCAAATATCCCTTTGCCAATTCCACAAGAACAGCCTTATCGAAAGGCTTCTTGAAGGGAAAGATGTAACTCTGTGAGATGAATTAACAGAACACAGAGCAGTTTCTCAGAAAGCTTCTTTCCAGTTCTGAACGGAAGATATTTCCTTTTTCACCATAGCCCTCTATGGGCTTCCAAATATCCCTTTGCCAATTCCACAAGAACAGCCTTAGCGAAAGGCTTCTTGAAGGGAAAGATGTAACTCTGTGAGATGAATTAACAGAACACAGAGCAGTTTCTCAGAAAGCTTCTTTCCAGTTTCGAACGGAAGATATTTCCTTTTTCACCATAGCCCTCTATGGGCTTCCAAATATCCCTTTGCCAATTCCAAAAGAACAGCCTTAGCGAACGGCTTCTTGAAGGGAAAGGTGTAACTCTGTGAGATGAATTAACAGAACACAGAGCAGTTTCTCAGAAAGCTTCTTTCCAGTTTTGAACGGAAGATATTTCCTTTTTCACCATAGCCCTCTATGGGCTTTCAAATATCCCTTTGCCAATTCCACAAGAACAGCCTTAGCGAAAGGCTTCTTGAAGGGAAAGATGTAACTCTGTGAGATGAATTAACAGAACACAGAGCAGTTTCTCAGAAAGCTTCTTTCCAGTTTTGAACGGAAGATATTTCCTTTTTCACCATAGCCCTCTATGGGCTTGCAAATATCCCTTTGCCAATTCCACAAGAACAGCCTTAGCGAAAGGCTTCTTGAAGGGAAAGATGTAACTCTGTGAGATGAATTAACAGAACACAGAGCAGTTTCTCAGAAAGCTTCTTTCCAGTTTTGAACGGAAGATATTTCCTTTTTCACCATAGCCCTCTATGGGCTTCCAAATATCCCTTTGCCAATTCCACAAGAACAGCCTTAGCGAAAGGCTTCTTGAAGGGAAAGATGTAACTCTGTGAGATGAATTAACAGAACACAGAGCAGTTTCTCAGAAAGCTTCTTTCCAGTTTTGAACGGAAGATATTTCCTTTTTCACCATAGCCCTCTATGGGCTTCCAAATATCCCTTTGCCAATTCCACAAGAACAGCCTTAGCGAAAGGCTTCTTGAAGGGAAAGATGTAACTGTGTGAGATGAATTAACAGAACACAGAGCAGTTTCTCAGAAAGCTTCTTTCCAGTTTTGAACGGAAGATATTCCCTTTTTCACCATAGCCCTCTATGGGCTTCCAAGTATCCCTTTGCCAATTCCACAAGAACAGCCTTAGCGAAAGGCTTCTTGAAGGGAAAGATGTAACTCTGTGAGATGAATTAACAGAACACAGAGCAGTTTCTCAGAAAGCTTCTTTCCAGTTTTGAACGGAAGATATTTCCTTTTTCACCATAGCCCTCTATGGGCTTCCAAATATCCCTTTGCCAATTCCACAAGAACAGCCTTAGCGAAAGGCTTCTTGAAGGGAAAGATGTAACTCTGTGAGATGAATTAACAGAACACAGAGCAGTTTCTCAGAAAGCTTCTTTCCAGTTCTGAACGGAAGATATTTCCTTTTTCACCATAGCCCTCTACGGGCTTCCAAATATCCCTTTGCCAATTCCACAAGAACAGCCTTAGCGAAAGGCTTCTTGAAGGGAAAGATGTAACTCTGTGAGATGAATTAACAGAACACAGAGCAGTTTCTCAGAAAGCTTCTTTCCAGTTTTGAACGGAAGATATTTCCTTTTTCACCATAGCCCTCTATGGGCTTCCAAATATCCCTTTGCCAATTCCACAAGAACAGCCTTAGCGAAAGGCTTCTTGAAGGGAAAGATGTAACTCTGTGAGATGAATTAACAGAACACAGAGCAGTTTCTCAGAAAGCTTCTTTCCAGTTCTGAACGGAAGATATTTCCTTTTTCACCATAGCCCTCTATGGGCTTCCAAATATCCCTTTGCCAATTCCACAAGAACAGCCTTAGCGAAAGGCTTCTTGAAGGGAAAGATGTAACTCTGTGAGATGAATTAACAGAACACAGAGCAGTTTCTCAGAAAGCTTCTTTCCAGTTCTGAACGGAAGATATTTCCTTTTTCACCATAGCCCTCTATGGGCTTCCAAATATCCCTTTGCCAATTCCACAAGAACAGCCTTAGCGAAAGGCTTCTTGAAGGGAAAGATGTAACTCTGTGAGATGAATTAACAGAACACAGAGCAGTTTCTCAGAAAGCTTCTTTCCAGTTTTGAACGGAAGATATTTCCTTTTTCACCATAGCCCTCTATGGGCTTCCAAATATACATTTGCCAATTCCCCAAGATAAGCCTTAGCGAAAGGCTTCTTGAAGGGAAAGACGTAACTCTGTGAGATGAATTAACAGAACACAGAGCAGTTTCTCAGAAAGCTTCTTTCCAGTTTTGAACGGAAGATATTTCCTTTTTCACCATAGCCCTCTATGGGCTTCCAAATATCCCTTTGCCAATTCCACAAGAACAGCCTTAGAGAACGGCTTCTTGAAGGGAAAGATGTAACTCTGTGAGATGAATTAACAGAACACAGAGCAGTTTCTCAGAAAGCTTCTTTCCAGTTTTGAACGGAAGATATTTCCTTTTTCACCATAGCCCTCTATGGGCTTTCTAATATCCCTTTGCCAATTCCACATGAACAGCCTTAGCGAAAGGCTTCTTGAAGGGAAAGATGTAACTCTGTGAGATGAATTAACAGAACACAGAGCAGTTTCTCAGAAAGCTTCTTTCCAGTTTTGAACGGAAGATATTTCCGTTTTCACCATAGCCCTCTATGGGCTTCCAAATATACCTTTGCCAATTCCACAAGAACAGCCTTAGCGAAAGGCTTCTTGAAGGGAAAGATGTAACTCTGTGAGATGAATTAACAGAACACAGAGCAGTTTCTCAGAAAGCTTCTTTCCAATTTTGAAGGGAAGATATTTCCTTTTTCACCATAGCCCTCTACGGGCTTCCAAATATCCCTTTGCCAATTCCACAAGAACAGCCTTAGCGAAAGGCTTCTTGAAGGGAAAGATGTAACTCTGTGAGATGAATTAACAGAACACAGAGCAGTTTCTCAGAAAGCTTCTTTCCAGTTTTGAACGGAAGATATTTCCTTTTTCACCATAGCCCTCTATGGGCTTCCAAATATCCCTTTGCCAATTCCACAAGAACAGCCTTAGCGAAAGGCTTCTTGAAGGGAAAGATGTAACTCTGTGAGATGAATTAACAGAACACAGAGCAGTTTCTCAGAAAGCTTCTTTCCAGTTCTGAAAGGAAGATATTTCCTTTTTCACCATAGCCCTCTATGGGCTTCCAAATATCCCTTTGCCAATTCCACAAGAACAGCCTTAGCGAAAGGCTTCTTGAAGGGAAAGATGTAACTCTGTGAGATGAATTAACAGAACACAGAGCAGTTTCTCAGAAAGCTTCTTTCCAGTTTTGAACGGAAGATATTTCCTTTTTCACCATAGCCCTCTATGGGCTTCCAAATATCCCTTTGCCAATTCCACAAGAACAGCCTTAGCGAAAGGCTTCTTGAAGGGAAAGATGTAACTCTGTGAGATGAATTAACAGAACACAGAGCAGTTTCTCAGAAAGCTTCTTTCCAGTTCTGAACGGAAGATATTTCCTTTTTCACCATAGCCCTCTATGGGCTTCCAAATATCCCTTTGCCAATTCCACAAGAACAGCCTTAGCGAAAGGCTTCTTGAAGGAAAAGATGTAACTCTGTGAGATGAATTAACAGAACACAGAGCAGTTTCTCAGAAAGCTTCTTTCCAGTTTTGAACGGAAGATATTTCCTTTTTCACCATAGCCCTCTATGGGCTTCCAAATATCCCTTTGCCAATTCCACAAGAACAGCCTTAGCGAAAGGCTTCTTGAAGGGAAAGATGTAACTCTGTGAGATGAATTAACAGAACACAGAGCAGTTTCTCAGAAAGCTTCTTTCCAGTTTTGAACGGAAGATAATTCCTTTTTCACCATAGCCCTCTATGGGCTTCCAAATATCCCTTTGCCAATTCCACAAGAACAGCCTTAGCGAAAGGCTTCTTGAAGGGAAAGATGTAACTCTGTGAGATGAATTAACAGAACACAGAGCAGTTTCGCAGAAAGCTTCTTTCCAGTTTTGAACGGAAGATATTTCCTTTTTCACCATAGCCCTCTATGGGCTTCCAAATATCCCTTTGCCAATTCCACAAGAACAGCCTTAGCGAAAGGCTTCTTGAAGGGAAAGATGTAACTCTGTGAGATGAATTAACAGAACACAGAGCAGTTTCTCAGAAAGCTTCTTTCCAGTTTTGAACGGAAGATATTTCCTTTTTCACCATAGCCCTCTACGGGCTTCCAAATATACCTTTGCCAATTCCCCAAGATAAGCCTTAGCGAAAGGCTTCTTGAAGGGAAAGACGTAACTCTGTGAGATGAATTAACAGAACACAGAGCAGTTTCTCAGAAAGCTTCTTTCCAGTTTTGAACGGAAGATATTTCCTTTTTCACCATAGCCCTCTATGGGCTTCCAAATATCCCTTTGCCAATTCCACAAGAACAGCCTTAGCGAACGGCTTCTTGAAGGGAAAGGTGTAACTCTGTGAGATGAATTAACAGAACACAGAGCAGTTTCTCAGAAAGCTTCTTTCCAGTTTTGAACGGAAGATATTTCCTTTTTCACCATAGCCCTCTATGGGCTTTCAAATATCCCTTTGCCAATTCCACAAGAACAGCCTTAGCGAAAGGCTTCTTGAAGGGAAAGATGTAACTCTGTGAGATGAATTAACAGAACACAGAGCAGTTTCTCAGAAAGCTTCTTTCCAGTTTTGAACGGAAGATATTTCCTTTTTCACCATGGCCCTCTATGGGCTTCCAAATATCCCTTTGCCAATTCCACAAGAACAGCCTTAGCGAAAGGCTTCTTGAAGGGAAAGATGTAACTCTGTGAGATGAATTAACAGAACACAGAGCAGTTTCTCAGAAAGCTTCTTTCCAGTTTTGAACGGAAGATATTTCCTTTTTCACCATAGCCCTCTATGGGCTTCCAAATATCCCTTTGCCAATTCCACAAGAACAGCCTTAGCGAAAGGTTTCTTGAAGGGAAAGATGTAACTCTGTGAGATGAATTAACAGAACACAGAGCAGTTTCTCAGAAAGCTTCTTTCCAGTTTTGAACGGAAGATATTTCCTTTTTCACCATAGCCCTCTATGGGCTTCCAAATATCCCTTTGCCAATTCCACAAAAACAGCCTTAGCGAAAGGCTTCTTGAAGGGAAAGATGTAACTGTGTGAGATGAATTAACAGAACACAGAGCAGTTTCTCAGAAAGCTTCTTTCCAGTTTTGAACGGAAGATATTTCCTTTTTCACCATAGCCCTCTATGGGCTTCCAAATATCCCTTTGCCAATTCCACAAGAACAGCCTTAGCGAAAGGCTTCTTGAAGCGAAAGATGTAACTCTGTGAGATGAATTAACAGAACACAGAGCAGTTTCTCAGAAAGCTTCTTTCCAGTTTTGAACGGAAGATATTTCCGTTTTCACCATAGCCCTCTATGGGCTTCCAAATATACCTTTGCCAATTCCACAAGAACAGCCTTAGCGAAAGGCTTCTTGAAGGGAAAGATGTAACTCTGTGAGATGAATTAACAGAACACAGAGCAGTTTCTCAGAAAGCTTCTTTCCAGTTTTGAAGGGAAGATATTTCCTTTTTCACCATAGCCCTCTACGGGCTTCCAAATATCCCTTTGCCAATTCCACAAGAACAGCCTTAGCGAAAGGCTTCTTGAAGGGAAAGATGTAACTCTGTGAGATGAATTAACAGAACACAGAGCAGTTTCTCAGAAAGCTTCTTTCCAGTTTTGAACGGAAGATATTTCCTTTTTCACCATAGCCCTCTATGGGCTTCCAAATATCCCTTTGCCAATTCCACAAGAACAGCCTTAGCGAAAGGCTTCTTGAAGGGAAAGATGTAACTCTGTGAGATGAATTAACAGAACACAGAGCAGTTTCTCAGAAAGCTTCTTTCCAGTTCTGAAAGGAAGATATTTCCTTTTTCACCATAGCCCTCTATGGGCTTCCAAATATCCCTTTGCCAATTCCACAAGAACAGCCTTAGCGAAAGGCTTCTTGAAGGGAAAGATGTAACTCTGTGAGATGAATTAACAGAACACAGAGCAGTTTCTCAGAAAGCTTCTTTCCAATTTTGAACGGAAGATATTTCCTTTTTCACCATAGCCCTCTATGGGCTTCCAAATATCCCTTTGCCAATTCCACAAGAACAGCCTTAGCGAAAGGCTTCTTGAAGGGAAAGATGTAACTCTGTGAGATGAATTAACAGAACACAGAGCAGTTTCTCAGAAAGCTTCTTTCCAGTTCTGAACGGAAGATATTTCCTTTTTCACCATAGCCCTCTATGGGCTTCCAAATATCCCTTTGCCAATTCCACAAGAACAGCCTTAGCGAAAGGCTTCTTGAAGGAAAAGATGTAACTCTGTGAGATGAATTAACAGAACACAGAGCAGTTTCTCAGAAAGCTTCTTTCCAGTTTTGAACGGAAGATATTTCCTTTTTCACCATAGCCCTCTATGGGCTTCCAAATATCCCTTTGCCAATTCCACAAGAACAGCCTTAGCGAAAGGCTTCTTGAAGGGAAAGATGTAACTCTGTGAGATGAATTAACAGAACACAGAGCAGTTTCTCAGAAAGCTTCTTTCCAGTTTTGAACGGAAGATAATTCCTTTTTCACCATAGCCCTCTATGGGCTTCCAAATATCCGTTTGCCAATTCCACAAGAACAGCCTTAGCGAAAGGCTTCTTGAAGGGAAAGATGTAACTCTGTGAGATGAATTAACAGAACACAGAGCAGTTTCGCAGAAAGCTTCTTTCCAGTTTTGAACGGAAGATATTTCCTTTTTCACCATAGCCCTCTATGGGCTTCCAAATATCCCTTTGCCAATTCCACAAGAACAGCCTTAGCGAAAGGCTTCTTGAAGGGAAAGATGTAACTCTGTGAGATGAATTAACAGAACACAGAGCAGTTTCTCAGAAAGCTTCTTTCCAGTTTTGAACGGAAGATATTTCCTTTTTCACCATAGCCCTCTATGGGCTTCCAAATATACCTTTGCCAATTCCCCAAGATAAGCCTTAGCGAAAGGCTTCTTGAAGGGAAAGACGTAACTCTGTGAGATGAATTAACAGAACACAGAGCAGTTTCTCAGAAAGCTTCTTTCCAGTTTTGAACGGAAGATATTTCCTTTTTCACCATAGCCCTCTATGGGCTTCCAAATATCCCTTTGCCAATTCCACAAGAACAGCCTTAGCGAACGGCTTCTTGAAGGGAAAGGTGTAACTCTGTGAGATGAATTAACAGAACACAGAGCAGTTTCTCAGAAAGCTTCTTTCCAGTTTTGAACGGAAGATATTTCCTTTTTCACCATAGCCCTCTATGGGCTTTCAAATATCCCTTTGCCAATTCCACAAGAACAGCCTTAGCGAAAGGCTTCTTGAAGGGAAAGATGTAACTCTGTGAGATGAATTAACAGAACACAGAGCAGTTTCTCAGAAAGCTTCTTTCCAGTTCTGAACGGAAGATATTTCCTTTTTCACCATAGCCCTCTATGGGCTTCCAAATATCCCTTTGCCAATTCCACAAGAACAGCCTTAGCGAAAGGCTTCTTGAAGGGAAAGATGTAACTCTGTGAGATGAATTAACAGAACACAGAGCAGTTTCTCAGAAAGCTTCTTTCCAGTTTTGAACGGAAGATATTTCCTTTTTCACCATAGCCCTCTATGGGCTTCCAAATATCCCTTTGCCAATTCCACAAGAACAGCCTTAGCGAAAGGTTTCTTGAAGGGAAAGATGTAACTCTGTGAGATGAATTAACAGAACACAGAGCAGTTTCTCAGAAAGCTTCTTTCCAGTTTTGAACGGAAGATATTTCCTTTTTCACCATAGCCCTCTATGGGCTTCCAAATATCCCTTTGCCAATTCCACAAAAACAGCCTTAGCGAAAGGCTTCTTGAAGGGAAAGATGTAACTGTGTGAGATGAATTAACAGAACACAGAGCAGTTTCTCAGAAAGCTTCTTTCCAGTTTTGAACGGAAGATATTTCCTTTTTCACCATAGCCCTCTATGGGCTTCCAAATATCCCTTTGCCAATTCCACAAGAACAGCCTTAGCGAAAGGCTTCTTGAAGGGAAAGATGTAACTCTGTGAGATGAATTAACAGAACACAGAGCAGTTTCTCAGAAAGCTTCTTTCCAGTTTTGAACGGAAGATATTTCCTTTTTCACCATAGCCCTCTATGGGCTTCCAAATATCCCTTTGCCAATTCCACAAGAACAGCCTTAGCGAAAGGCTTCTTGAAGGGAAAGATGTAACTCTGTGAGATGAATTAACAGAACACAGAGCAGTTTCTCAGAAAGCTTCTTTCCAGTTTTGAACGGAAGATAATTCCTTTTTCACCATAGCCCTCTATGGGCTTCCAAATATCCCTTTGCCAATTCCACAAGAACAGCCTTAGCGAAAGGCTTCTTGAAGGGAAAGATGTAACTCTGTGAGATGAATTAACAGAACACAGAGCAGTTTCGCAGAAAGCTTCTTTCCAGTTTTGAACGGAAGATATTTCCTTTTTCACCATAGCCCTCTATGGGCTTCCAAATATCCCTTTGCCAATTCCACAAGAACAGCCTTAGCGAAAGGCTTCTTGAAGGGAAAGATGTAACTCTGTGAGATGAATTAACAGAACACAGAGCAGTTTCTCAGAAAGCTTCTTTCCAGTTCTGAACGGAAGATATTTCCTTTTTCACCATAGCCCTCTATGGGCTTCCAAATATCCCTTTGCCAATTCCACAAGAACAGCCTTAGCGAAAGGCTTCTTGAAGGGAAAGATGTAACTCTGTGAGATGAATTAACAGAACACAGAGCAGTTTCTCAGAAAGCTTCTTTCCAGTTTTGAACGGAAGATATTTCCTTTTTCACCATAGCCCTCTATGGGCTTCCAAATATCCCTTTGCCAATTCCACAAGAACAGCCTTAGCGAAAGGCTTCTTGAAGGGAAAGATGTAACTCTGTGGGATGAATTAACAGAACACAGAGCAGTTTCTCAGAAAGCTTCTTTCCAGTTCTGAACGGGAGATATTTCCTTTTTCACCATAGCCCTCTATGGGCTTCCAAATATACATTTGCCAATTCCCCAACATAAGCCTTAGCGAAAGGCTTCTTGAAGGGAAAGACGTAACTCTGTGAGATGAATTAACAGAACACAGAGCAGTTTCTCAGAAAGCTTCTTTCCAGTTTTGAACGGAAGATATTTCCTTTTTCACCATAGCCCTCTATGGGCTTCCAAATATCCCTTTGCCAATTCCACAAGAACAGCCTTAGAGAACGGCTTCTTGAAGGGAAAGATGTAACTCTGTGAGATGAATTAACAGAACACAGAGCAGTTTCTCAGAAAGCTTCTTTCCAGTTTTGAACGGAAGATATTTCCTTTTTCACCATAGCCCTCTATGGGCTTTCAAATATCCCTTTGCCAATTCCACAAGAACAGCCTTAGCGAAAGGCTTCTTGAAGGGAAAGATGTAACTCTGTGAGATGAATTAACAGAACACAGAGCAGTTTCTCAGAAAGCTTCTTTCCAGTTTTGAACGGAAGATATTTCCTTTTTCACCATAGCCCTCTATGGGCTTCCAAATATCCCTTTGCCAATTCCACAAGAACAGCCTTAGCGAAAGGCTTCTTGAAGGGAAAGATGTAACTCTGTGAGATGAATTAACAGAACACAGAGCAGTTTCTCAGAAAGCTTCTTTCCAGTTTTGAACGGAAGATATTTCCTTTTTCACCATAGCCCTCTACGGGCTTCCAAATATCCCTTTGCCAATTCCACAAGAACAGCCTTAGCGAAAGGCTTCTTGAAGGGAAAGATGTAACTCTGTGAGATGAATTAACAGAACACAGAGCAGTTTCTCAGAAAGCTTCTTTCCAGTTTTCAACGGAAGATATTTCCTTTTTCACCATAGCCCTCTATGGGCTTCCAAATATCCCTTTGCCAATTCCACAAGAACAGCCTTAGCGAAAGGCTTCTTGAAGGGAAAGATGTAACTCTGTGAGATGAATTAACAGAACACAGAGCAGTTTCTCAGAAAGCTTCTTTCCAGTTCTGAACGGAAGATATTTCCTTTTTCACCATAGCCCTCTATGGGCTTCCAAATATCCCTTTGCCAATTCCACAAGAACAGCCTTAGCGAAAGGCTTCTTGAAGGGAAAGATGTAAATCTGTGAGATGAATTAACAGAACACAGAGCAGTTTCTCAGAAAGCTTCTTTCCAGTTGTGAACGGAAGATATTTCCTTTTTCACCATAGCCCTCTATGGGCTTCCAAATATCCCTTTGCCAATTCCACAAGAACAGCCTTAGCGAAAGGCTTCTTGAAGGGATAGATGTAACTCTGTGAGATGAATTAACAGAACACAGAGCAGTTTCTCAGAAAGCTTCTTTCCAGTTCTGAACGGAAGATATTTCCTTTTTCACCATAGCCCTCTATGGGCTTCCAAATATCCCTTTGCCAATTCCACAAGAACAGCCTTAGCGAAAGGCTTCTTGAAGGGAAAGATGTAACTCTGTGAGATGAATTAACAGAACACAGAGCAGTTTCTCAGAAAGCTTCTTTCCAGTTTTGAACGGAAGATATTTCCTTTTTCACCATAGCCCTCTATGGGCTTCCAAATATCCCTTTGCCAATTCCACAAGAACAGCCTTAGCGAAAGGCTTCTTGAAGGGAAAGATGTAACTCTGTGAGATGAATTAACAGAACACAGAGCAGTTTCTCAGAAAGCTTCTTTCCAGTTCTGAACGGAAGATATTTCCTTTTTCACCATAGCCCTCTATGGGCTTCCAAATATCCCTTTGCCAATTCCACAAGAACAGCCTTAGCGAAAGGCTTCTTGAAGGGAAAGATGTAACTCTGTGAGATGAATTAACAGAACACAGAGCAGTTTCTCAGAAAGCTTCTTTCCAGTTTTGAACGGAAGATATTTCCTTTTTCACCATAGCCCTCTATGGGCTTCCAAATATCCCTTTGCCAATTCCACAAGAACAGCCTTAGCGAAAGGCTTCTTGAAGGGAAAGATGTAACTCTGTGAGATGAATTAACAGAACACAGAGCAGTTTCTCAGAAAGCTTCTTTCCAGTTTTGAACGGAAGATATTTCCTTTTTCACCATAGCCCTCTATGGGCTTCCAAATATACATTTGCCAATTCCCCAAGATAAGCCTTAGCGAAAGGCTTCTTGAAGGGAAAGACGTAACACTGTGAGATGAATTAACAGAACACAGAGCAGTTTCTCAGAAAGCTTCTTTCCAGTTTTGAACGGAAGATATTTCCTTTTTCACCATAGCCCTCTATGGGCTTCCAAATATCCCTTTGCCAATTCCACAAGAACAGCCTTAGCGAACGGCTTCTTGAAGGGAAAGATGTAACTCTGTGAGATGAATTAACAGAACACAGAGCAGTTTCTCAGAAAGCTTCTTTCCAGTTTTGAACGGAAGATATTTCCTTTTTCACCATAGCCCTCTATGGGCTTTCAAATATCCCTTTGCCAATTCCACAAGAACAGCCTTAGCGAAAGGCTTCTTGAAGGGAAAGATGTAACTCTGTGAGATGAATTAACAGAACACAGAGCAGTTTCTCAGAAAGCTTCTTTCCAGTTTTGAACGGAAGATATTTCCTTTTTCACCATAGCCCTCTATGGGCTTCCAAATATACCTTTGCCAATTCCACAAGAACAGCCTTAGCGAGAGGCTTCTTGAAGGGAAAGATGTAACTCTGTGAGATGAATTAACAGAACACAGAGCAGTTTCTCAGAAAGCTTCTTTCCAGTTTTGAACGGAAGATATTTCCTTTTTCACCATAGCCCTCTACGGGCTTCCAAATATCCCTTTGTCAATTCCACAAGAACAGCCTTAGCGAAAGGCTTCTTGAAGGGAAAGATGTAACTCTGTGAGATGAATTAACAGAACACAGAGCAGTTTCTCAGAAAGCTTCTTTCCAGTTTTGAACGGAAGATATTTCCTTTTTCACCATAGCCCTCTATGGGCTTCCAAATATCCCTTTGCCAATTCCACAAGAACAGCCTTAGCGAAAGGCTTCTTGAAGGGAAAGATGTAACTCTGTGAGATGAATTAACAGAACACACAGCAGTTTCTCAGAAAGCTTCTTTCCAGTTCTGAACGGAAGATATTTCCTTTTTCACCATAGCCCTCTATGGGCTTCCAAATATCCCTTTGCCAATTCCACAAGAACAGCCTTAGCGAAAGGCTTCTTGAAGGGAAAGATGTAACTCTGTGAGATGAATTAACAGAACACAGAGCAGTTTCTCAGAAAGCTTCTTTCCAGTTCTGAACGGAAGATATTTCCTTTTTCACCATAGCCCTCTATGGGCTTCCAAATATCCCTTTGCCAATTCCACAAGAACAGCCTTATCGAAAGGCTTCTTGAAGGGAAAGATGTAACTCTGTGAGATGAATTAACAGAACACAGAGCAGTTTCTCAGAAAGCTTCTTTCCAGTTCTGAACGGAAGATATTTCCTTTTTCACCATAGCCCTCTATGGGCTTCCAAATATCCCTTTGCCAATTCCACAAGAACAGCCTTAGCGAAAGGCTTCTTGAAGGGAAAGATGTAACTCTGTGAGATGAATTAACAGAACACAGAGCAGTTTCTCAGAAAGCTTCTTTCCAGTTTTGAACGGAAGATATTTCCTTTTTCACCATAGCCCTCTATGGGCTTCCAAATATCCCTTTGCCAATTCCACAAGAACAGCCTTAGCGAAAGGCTTCTTGAAGGGAAAGATGTAACTCTGTGAGATGAATTAACAGAACACAGAGCAGTTTCTCAGAAAGCTTCTTTCCAGTTTTGAACGGAAGATAATTCCTTTTTCACCATAGCCCTCTATGGGCTTCCAAATATCCCTTTGCCAATTCCACAAGAACAGCCTTAGCGAAAGGCTTCTTGAAGGGAAAGATGTAACTCTGTGAGATGAATTAACAGAACACAGAGCAGTTTCTCAGAAAGCTTCTTTCCAGTTTTGAATGGAAGATATTTCCTTTTTCACCATAGCCCTCTATGGGCTTCCAAATATCCCTTTGCCAATTCCACAAGAACAGCCTTAGCGAAAGGCTTCTTGAAGGGAAAGATGTAACTCTGTGACATGAATTAACAGAACACAGAGCAGTTTCTCAGAAAGCTTCTTTCCAGTTTTGAACGGAAGATATTTCCTTTTTCACCATAGCCCTCTATGGGCTTCCAAATATACCTTTGCCAATTCGCCAAGATAAGCCTTAGCGAAAGGCTTCTTGAAGGGAAAGATGTAACTGTGTGAGATGAATTAACAGAACACAGAGCAGTTTCTCAGAAAGCTTCTTTCCAGTTTTGAACGGAAGATATTTCCTTTTTCACCATAGCCCTCTATGGGCTTCCAAGTATCCCTTTGCCAATTCCACAAGAACAGCCTTAGCGAAAGGCTTCTTGAAGGGAAAGATGTAACTCTGTGAGATGAATTAACAGAACACAGAGCAGTTTCTCAGAAAGCTTCTTTCCAGTTTTGAACGGAAGATATTTCCTTTTTCACCATAGCCCTCTATGGGCTTCCAAATATCCCTTTGCCAATTCCACAAGAACAGCCTTAGCGAAAGGCTTCTTGAAGGGAAAGATGTAACTCTGTGAGATGAATTAACAGAACACAGAGCAGTTTCTCAGAAAGCTTCTTTCCAGTTCTGAACGGAAGATATTTCCTTTTTCACCATAGCCCTCTATGGGCTTCCAAATATCCCTTTGCCAATTCCACAAGAACAGCCTTAGCGAAAGGCTTCTTGAAGGGAAAGATGTAACTCTGTGAGATGAATTAACAGAACACAGAGCAGTTTCTCACAAAGCTTCTTTCCAGTTTTGAACGGAAGATATTTCCTTTTTCACCATAGCCCTCTATGGGCTTCCAAATATCCCTTTGCCAATTCCACAAGAACAGCCTTAGCGAAAGGCTTCTTGAAGGGAAAGATGTAACTCTGTGAGATGAATTAACAGAACACAGAGCAGTTTCTCAGAAAGCTTCTTTCCAGTTCTGAACGGAAGATATTTCCTTTTTCACCATAGCCCTCTATGGGCTTCCAAATATCCCTTTGCCAATTCCACAAGAACAGCCTTAGCGAAAGGCTTCTTGAAGGGAAAGATGTAACTCTGTGAGATGAATTAACAGAACACAGAGCAGTTTCTCAGAAAGCTTCTTTCCAGTTTTGAACGGAAGATATTTCCTTTTTCACCATAGCCCTCTATGGGCTTCCAAATATCCCTTTGCCAATTCCACAAGAACAGCCTTAGCGAAAGGCTTCTTGAAGGGAAAGATGTAACTCTGTGAGATGAATTAACAGAACACAGAGCAGTTTCTCAGAAAGCTTCTTTAAAGTTTTGAACGGAAGATATTTCCTTTTTCACCATAGCCCTCTATGGGCTTCCAAATATACATTTGCCAATTCCCCAAGATAAGCCTTAGCGAAAGGCTTCTTGAAGGGAAAGACGTAACTCTGTGAGATGAAATAACAGAACACAGAGCAGTTTCTCAGAAAGCTTCTTTCCAGTTTTGATCGGAAGATATTTCCTTTTTCACCATAGCCCTCTATGGGCTTCCAAATATCCCTTTGCCAATTCCACAAGAACAGCCTTAGAGAACGGCTTCTTGAAGGGAAAGATGTAACTCTGTCAGATGAATTAACAGAACACAGAGCAGTTTCTCAGAAAGCTTCTTTCCAGTTTTGAACGGAAGATATTTCCTTTTTCACCATAGCCCTCTATGGGCTTTCTAATATCCCTTTGCCAATTCCACATGAACAGCCTTAGCGAAAGGCTTCTTGAAGGGAAAGATGTAACTCTGTGGGATGAATTAACAGAACACAGAGCAGTTTCTCAGAAAGCTTCTTTCCAGTTTTGAACGGAAGATATTTTCGTTTTCACCATAGCCCTCTATGGGCTTCCAAATATACCTTTGCCAATTCCACAAGAACAGCCTTAGCGAAAGGCTTCTTGAAGGGAAAGATGTAACTCTGTGAGATAAATTAACAGAACACAGAGCAGTTTCTCAGAAAGCTTCTTTCCAGTTTTGAAGGGAAGATATTTCCTTTTTCACCATAGCCCTCTACGGGCTTCCAAATATCCCTTTGCCAATTCCACAAGAACAGCCTTAGCGAAAGGCTTCTTGAAGGGAAAGATGTAACTCTGTGAGATGAATTAACAGAACACAGAGCAGTTTCTCAGAAAGCTTCTTTCCAGTTTTGAACGGAAGATATTTCCTTTTTCACCATAGCCCTCTATGGGCTTCCAAATATCCCTTTGCCAATTCCACAAGAACAGCCTTAGCGAAAGGCTTCTTGAAGGGAAAGATGTAACTCTGTGAGATGAATTAACAGAACACAGAGCAGTTTCTCAGAAAGCTTCTTTCCAGTTCTGAAAGGAAGATATTTCCTTTTTCACCATAGCCCTCTATGGGCTTCCAAATATCCCTTTGCCAATTCCACAAGAACAGCCTTAGCGAAAGGCTTCTTGAAGGGAAAGATGTAACTCTGTGAGATGAATTAACAGAACACAGAGCAGTTTCTCAGAAAGCTTCTTTCCAGTTCTGAACGGAAGATATTTCCTTTTTCACCATAGCCCTCTATGGGCTTCCAAATATCCCTTTGCCAATTCCACAAGAACAGCCTTATCGAAAGGCTTCTTGAAGGGAAAGATGTAACTCTGTGAGATGAATTAACAGAACACAGAGCAGTTTCTCAGAAAGCTTCTTTCCAGTTCTGAACGGAAGATATTTCCTTTTTCACCATAGCCCTCTATGGGCTTCCAAATATCCCTTTGCCAATTCCACAAGAACAGCCTTAGCGAAAGGTTTCTTGAAGGGAAAGATGTAACTCTGTGAGATGAATTAACAGAACACAGAGCAGTTTCTCAGAAAGCTTCTTTCCAGTTTTGAACGGAAGATATTTCCTTTTTCACCATAGCCCTCTATGGGCTTCCAAATATCCCTTTGCCAATTCCACAAGAACAGCCTTAGCGAAAGGCTTCTTGAAGGGAAAGATGTAACTGTGTGAGATGAATTAACAGAACACAGAGCAGTTTCTCAGAAAGCTTCTTTCCAGTTTTGAACGGAAGATATTTCCTTTTTCACCATAGCCCTCTATGGGCTTCCAAGTATCCCTTTGCCAATTCCACAAGAACAGCCTTAGCGAAAGGCTTCTTGAAGGGAAAGATGTAACTCTGTGAGATGAATTAACAGAACACAGAGCAGTTTCTCAGAAAGCTTCTTTCCAGTTTTGAACGGAAGATATTTCCTTTTTCACCATAGCCCTCTATGGGCTTCCAAATATCCCTTTGCCAATTCCACAAGAACAGCCTTAGCGAAAGGCTTCTTGAAGGGAAAGATGTAACTCTGTGAGATGAATTAACAGAACACAGAGCAGTTTCTCAGAAAGCTTCTTTCCAGTTCTGAACGGAAGATATTTCCTTTTTCACCATAGCCCTCTATGGGCTTCCAAATATCCCTTTGCCAATTCCACAAGAACAGCCTTAGCGAAAGGCTTCTTGAAGGGAAAGATGTAACTCTGTGAGATGAATTAACAGAACACAGAGCAGTTTCTCACAAAGCTTCTTTCCAGTTTTGAACGGAAGATATTTCCTTTTTCACCATAGCCCTCTATGGGCTTCCAAATATCCCTTTGCCAATTCCACAAGAACAGCCTTAGCGAAAGGCTTCTTGAAGGGAAAGATGTAACTCTGTGAGATGAATTAACAGAACACAGAGCAGTTTCTCAGAAAGCTTCTTTCCAGTTCTGAACGGAAGATATTTCCTTTTTCACCATAGCCCTCTATGGGCTTCCAAATATCCCTTTGCCAATTCCACAAGAACAGCCTTAGCGAAAGGCTTCTTGAAGGGAAAGATGTAACTCTGTGAGATGAATTAACAGAACACAGAGCAGTTTCTCAGAAAGCTTCTTTCCAGTTTTGAACGGAAGATATTTCCTTTTTCACCATAGCCCTCTATGGGCTTCCAAATATCCCTTTGCCAATTCCACATGAACAGCCTTAGCGAAAGGCTTCTTGAAGGGAAAGATGTAACTCTGTGAGATGAATTAACAGAACACAGAGCAGTTTCTCAGAAAGCTTCTTTCCAGTTTTGAACGGAAGATATTTCCTTTTTCACCATAGCCCTCTATGGGCTTCCAAATATCCCTTTGCCAATTCCACAAGAACAGCCTTAGCGAAAGGCTACTTGAAGGGAAAGATGTAACTCTGTGAGATGAATTAACAGAACACAGAGCAGTTTCTCAGAAAGCTTCTTTCCAGTTCTGAAAGGAAGATATTTCCTTTTTCACCATAGCCCTCTATGGGCTTCCAAATATCCCTTTGCCAATTCCACAAGAACAGCCTTAGCGAAAGGCTTCTTGAAGGGAAAGATGTAACTCTGTGAGATGAATTAACAGAACACAGAGCAGTTTCTCAGAAAGCTTCTTTCCAGTTTTGAACGGAAGATATTTCCTTTTTCACCATAGCCCTCTATGGGCTTCCAAATATCCCTTTGCCAATTCCACAAGAACAGCCTTAGCGAAAGGCTTCTTGAAGGGAAAGATGTAACTCTGTGAGATGAATTAACAGAACACAGAGCAGTTTCTCAGAAAGCTTCTTTCCAGTTCTGAACGGAAGATATTTCCTTTTTCACCATAGCCCTCTATGGGCTTCCAAATATCCCTTTGCCAATTCCACAAGAACAGCCTTAGCGAAAGGCTTCTTGAAGGGAAAGATGTAAATCTGTGAGATGAATTAACAGAACACAGAGCAGTTTCTCAGAAAGCTTCTTTCCAGTTGTGAACGGAAGATATTTCCTTTTTCACCATAGCCCTCTATGGGCTTCCAAATATCCCTTTGCCAATTCCACAAGAACAGCCTTAGCGAAAGGCTTCTTGAAGGGATAGATGTAACACTGTGAGATGAATTAACAGAACACAGAGCAGTTTCTCAGAAAGCTTCTTTCCAGTTCTGAACGGAAGATATTTCCTTTTTCACCATAGCCCTCTATGGGCTTCCAAATATCCCTTTGCCAATTCCACAAGAACAGCCTTAGCGAAAGGCTTCTTGAAGGGAAAGATGTAACTCTGTGAGATGAATTAACAGAACACAGAGCAGTTTCTCAGAAAGCTTCTTTCCAGTTTTGAACGGAAGATATTTCCTTTTTCACCATAGCCCTCTATGGGCTTCCAAATATCCCTTTGCCAATTCCACAAGAACAGCCTTAGCGAAAGGCTTCTTGAAGGGAAAGATGTAACTCTGTGAGATGAATTAACAGAACACAGAGCAGTTTCTCAGAAAGCTTCTTTCCAGTTCTGAACGGAAGATATTTCCTTTTTCACCATAGCCCTCTATGGGCTTCCAAATATCCCTTTGCCAATTCCACAAGAACAGCCTTAGCGAAAGGCTTCTTGAAGGGAAAGATGTAACTCTGTGAGATGAATTAACAGAACACAGAGCAGTTTCTCAGAAAGCTTCTTTCCAGTTTTGAACGGAAGATATTTCCTTTTTCACCATAGCCCTCTATGGGCTTCCAAATATCCCTTTGCCAATTCCACAAGAACAGCCTTAGCGAAAGGCTTCTTGAAGGGAAAGATGTAACTCTGTGAGATGAATTAACAGAACACAGAGCAGTTTCTCAGAAAGCTTCTTTCCAGTTCTGAACGGAAGATATTTCCTTTTTCACCATAGCCCTCTATGGGCTTCCAAATATCCCTTTGCCAATTCCACAAGAACAGCCTTAGCGAAAGGCTTCTTGAAGGGAAAGATGTAACTCTGTGACATGAATTAACAGAACACAGAGCAGTTTCTCAGAAAGCTTCTTTCCAGTTTTGAACGGAAGATATTTCCTTTTTCACCATAGCCCTCTATGGGCTTCCAAATATCCCTTTGCCAATTCCACAAGAACAGCCTTAGCGAAAGGCTTCTTGAAGGGAAAGATGTAACTCTGTGAGATGAATTAACAGAACACAGAGCAGTTTCTCAGAAAGCTTCTTTCCAGTTTTGAACGGAAGATATTTCCTTTTTCACCATAGCCCTCTATGGGCTTCCAAATATACATTTGCCAATTCCCCAAGATAAGCCTTAGCGAAAGGCTTCTTGAAGGGAAAGACGTAACACTGTGAGATGAATTAACAGAACACAGAGCAGTTTCTCAGAAAGCTTCTTTCCAGTTTTGAACGGAAGATATTTCCTTTTTCACCATAGCCCTCTATGGGCTTCCAAATATCCCTTTGCCAATTCCACAAGAACAGCCTTAGCGAACGGCTTCTTGAAGGGAAAGATGTAACTCTGTGAGATGAATTAACAGAACACAGAGCAGTTTCTCAGAAAGCTTCTTTCCAGTTTTGAACGGAAGATATTTCCTTTTTCACCATAGCCCTCTATGGGCTTTCAAATATCCCTTTGCCAATTCCACAAGAACAGCCTTAGCGAAAGGCTTCTTGAAGGGAAAGATGTAACTCTGTGAGATGAATTAACAGAACACAGAGCAGTTTCTCAGAAAGCTTCTTTCCAGTTTTGAACGGAAGATATTTCCTTTTTCACCATAGCCCTCTATGGGCTTCCAAATATACCTTTGCCAATTCCACAAGAACAGCCTTAGCGAGAGGCTTCTTGAAGGGAAAGATGTAACTCTGTGAGATGAATTAACAGAACACAGAGCAGTTTCTCAGAAAGCTTCTTTCCAGTTTTGAACGGAAGATATTTCCTTTTTCACCATAGCCCTCTACGGGCTTCCAAATATCCCTTTGTCAATTCCACAAGAACAGCCTTAGCGAAAGGCTTCTTGAAGGGAAAGATGTAACTCTGTGAGATGAATTAACAGAACACAGAGCAGTTTCTCAGAAAGCTTCTTTCCAGTTTTGAACGGAAGATATTTCCTTTTTCACCATAGCCCTCTATGGGCTTCCAAATATCCCTTTGCCAATTCCACAAGAACAGCCTTAGCGAAAGGCTACTTGAAGGGAAAGATGTAACTCTGTGAGATGAATTAACAGAACACAGAGCAGTTTCTCAGAAAGCTTCTTTCCAGTTCTGAAAGGAAGATATTTCCTTTTTCACCATAGCCCTCTATGGGCTTCCAAATATCCCTTTGCCAATTCCACAAGAACAGCCTTAGCGAAAGGCTTCTTGAAGGGAAAGATGTAACTCTGTGAGATGAATTAACAGAACACAGAGCAGTTTCTCAGAAAGCTTCTTTCCAGTTTTGAACGGAAGATATTTCCTTTTTCACCATAGCCCTCTATGGGCTTCCAAATATCCCTTTGCCAATTCCACAAGAACAGCCTTAGCGAAAGGCTTCTTGAAGGGAAAGATGTAACTCTGTGAGATGAATTAACAGAACACAGAGCAGTTTCTCAGAAAGCTTCTTTCCAGTTCTGAACGGAAGATATTTCCTTTTTCACCATAGCCCTCTATGGGCTTCCAAATATCCCTTTGCCAATTCCACAAGAACAGCCTTAGCGAAAGGCTTCTTGAAGGGAAAGATGTAAATCTGTGAGATGAATTAACAGAACACAGAGCAGTTTCTCAGAAAGCTTCTTTCCAGTTGTGAACGGAAGATATTTCCTTTTTCACCATAGCCCTCTATGGGCTTCCAAATATCCCTTTGCCAATTCCACAAGAACAGCCTTAGCGAAAGGCTTCTTGAAGGGATAGATGTAACACTGTGAGATGAATTAACAGAACACAGAGCAGTTTCTCAGAAAGCTTCTTTCCAGTTCTGAACGGAAGATATTTCCTTTTTCACCATAGCCCTCTATGGGCTTCCAAATATCCCTTTGCCAATTCCACAAGAACAGCCTTAGCGAAAGGCTTCTTGAAGGGAAAGATGTAACTCTGTGAGATGAATTAACAGAACACAGAGCAGTTTCTCAGAAAGCTTCTTTCCAGTTTTGAACGGAAGATATTTCCTTTTTCACCATAGCCCTCTATGGGCTTCCAAATATCCCTTTGCCAATTCCACAAGAACAGCCTTAGCGAAAGGCTTCTTGAAGGGAAAGATGTAACTCTGTGAGATGAATTAACAGAACACAGAGCAGTTTCTCAGAAAGCTTCTTTCCAGTTCTGAACGGAAGATATTTCCTTTTTCACCATAGCCCTCTATGGGCTTCCAAATATCCCTTTGCCAATTCCACAAGAACAGCCTTAGCGAAAGGCTTCTTGAAGGGAAAGATGTAACTCTGTGAGATGAATTAACAGAACACAGAGCAGTTTCTCAGAAAGCTTCTTTCCAGTTTTGAACGGAAGATATTTCCTTTTTCACCATAGCCCTCTATGGGCTTCCAAATATCCCTTTGCCAATTCCACAAGAACAGCCTTAGCGAAAGGCTTCTTGAAGGGAAAGATGTAACTCTGTGAGATGAATTAACAGAACACAGAGCAGTTTCTCAGAAAGCTTCTTTCCAGTTCTGAACGGAAGATATTTCCTTTTTCACCATAGCCCTCTATGGGCTTCCAAATATCCCTTTGCCAATTCCACAAGAACAGCCTTAGCGAAAGGCTTCTTGAAGGGAAAGATGTAACTCTGTGACATGAATTAACAGAACACAGAGCAGTTTCTCAGAAAGCTTCTTTCCAGTTTTGAACGGAAGATATTTCCTTTTTCACCATAGCCCTCTATGGGCTTCCAAATATCCCTTTGCCAATTCCACAAGAACAGCCTTAGCGAAAGGCTTCTTGAAGGGAAAGATGTAACTCTGTGAGATGAATTAACAGAACACAGAGCAGTTTCTCAGAAAGCTTCTTTCCAGTTTTGAACGGAAGATATTTCCTTTTTCACCATAGCCCTCTATGGGCTTCCAAATATACATTTGCCAATTCCCCAAGATAAGCCTTAGCGAAAGGCTTCTTGAAGGGAAAGACGTAACACTGTGAGATGAATTAACAGAACACAGAGCAGTTTCTCAGAAAGCTTCTTTCCAGTTTTGAACGGAAGATATTTCCTTTTTCACCATAGCCCTCTATGGGCTTCCAAATATCCCTTTGCCAATTCCACAAGAACAGCCTTAGCGAACGGCTTCTTGAAGGGAAAGATGTAACTCTGTGAGATGAATTAACAGAACACAGAGCAGTTTCTCAGAAAGCTTCTTTCCAGTTTTGAACGGAAGATATTTCCTTTTTCACCATAGCCCTCTATGGGCTTTCAAATATCCCTTTGCCAATTCCACAAGAACAGCCTTAGCGAAAGGCTTCTTGAAGGGAAAGATGTAACTCTGTGAGATGAATTAACAGAACACAGAGCAGTTTCTCAGAAAGCTTCTTTCCAGTTTTGAACGGAAGATATTTCCTTTTTCACCATAGCCCTCTATGGGCTTCCAAATATACCTTTGCCAATTCCACAAGAACAGCCTTAGCGAGAGGCTTCTTGAAGGGAAAGATGTAACTCTGTGAGATGAATTAACAGAACACAGAGCAGTTTCTCAGAAAGCTTCTTTCCAGTTTTGAACGGAAGATATTTCCTTTTTCACCATAGCCCTCTACGGGCTTCCAAATATCCCTTTGTCAATTCCACAAGAACAGCCTTAGCGAAAGGCTTCTTGAAGGGAAAGATGTAACTCTGTGAGATGAATTAACAGAACACAGAGCAGTTTCTCAGAAAGCTTCTTTCCAGTTTTGAACGGAAGATATTTCCTTTTTCACCATAGCCCTCTATGGGCTTCCAAATATCCCTTTGCCAATTCCACAAGAACAGCCTTAGCGAAAGGCTTCTTGAAGGGAAAGATGTAACTCTGTGAGATGAATTAACAGAACACACAGCAGTTTCTCAGAAAGCTTCTTTCCAGTTCTGAACGGAAGATATTTCCTTTTTCACCATAGCCCTCTATGGGCTTCCAAATATCCCTTTGCCAATTCCACAAGAACAGCCTTAGCGAAAGGCTTCTTGAAGGGAAAGATGTAACTCTGTGAGATGAATTAACAGAACACAGAGCAGTTTCTCAGAAAGCTTCTTTCCAGTTCTGAACGGAAGATATTTCCTTTTTCACCATAGCCCTCTATGGGCTTCCAAATATCCCTTTGCCAATTCCACAAGAACAGCCTTATCGAAAGGCTTCTTGAAGGGAAAGATGTAACTCTGTGAGATGAATTAACAGAACACAGAGCAGTTTCTCAGAAAGCTTCTTTCCAGTTCTGAACGGAAGATATTTCCTTTTTCACCATAGCCCTCTATGGGCTTCCAAATATCCCTTTGCCAATTCCACAAGAACAGCCTTAGCGAAAGGCTTCTTGAAGGGAAAGATGTAACTCTGTGAGATGAATTAACAGAACACAGAGCGGTTTCTCAGAAAGCTTCTTTCCAGTTTTGAACGGAAGATATTTCCTTTTTCACCATAGCCCTCTATGGGCTTCCAAATATCCCTTTGCCAATTCCACAAGAACAGCCTTAGCGAAAGGCTTCTTGAAGGGAAAGATGTAACTCTGTGAGATGAATTAACAGAACACAGAGCAGTTTCTCAGAAAGCTTCTTTCCAGTTTTGAACGGAAGATAATTCCTTTTTCACCATAGCCCTCTATGGGCTTCCAAATATCCCTTTGCCAATTCCACAAGAACAGCCTTAGCGAAAGGCTTCTTGAAGGGAAAGATGTAACTCTGTGAGATGAATTAACAGAACACAGAGCAGTTTCTCAGAAAGCTTCTTTCCAGTTTTGAATGGAAGATATTTCCTTTTTCACCATAGCCCTCTATGGGCTTCCAAATATCCCTTTGCCAATTCCACAAGAACAGCCTTAGCGAAAGGCTTCTTGAAGGGAAAGATGTAACTCTGTGACATGAATTAACAGAACACAGAGCAGTTTCTCAGAAAGCTTCTTTCCAGTTTTGAACGGAAGATATTTCCTTTTTCACCATAGCCCTCTATGGGCTTCCAAATATACCTTTGCCAATTCGCCAAGATAAGCCTTAGCGAAAGGCTTCTTGAAGGGAAAGACGTAACTCTGTGAGATGAATTAACAGAACACAGAGCAGTTTCTCAGAAAGCTTCTTTCCAGTTTTGAACGGAAGATATTTCCTTTTTCACCATAGCCCTCTATGGGCTTCCAAATATCCCTTTGCCAATTCCACAAGAACAGCCTTAGCGAACGGCTTCTTGAAGGGAAAGGTGTAACTCTGTGAGAAGAATTAACAGAACACAGAGCAGTTTCTCAGAAAGCTTCTTTCCAGTTTTGAACGGAAGATATTTCCTTTTTCACCATAGCCCTCTATGGGCTTTCAAATATCCCTTTGCCAATTCCACAAGAACAGCCTTAGCGAAAGGCTTCTTGAAGGGAAAGATGTAACTCTGTGAGATGAATTAACAGAACACAGAGCAGTTTCTCAGAAAGCTTCTTTCCAGTTTTGAACGGAAGATATTTCCTTTTTCACCATAGCCCTCTATGGGCTTCCAAATATCCCTTTGCCAATTCCACAAGAACAGCCTTAGCGAAAGGCTTCTTGAAGGGAAAGATGTAACTCTGTGAGATGAATTAACAGAACACAGAGCAGTTTCTCAGAAAGCTTCTTTCCAGTTTTGAACGGAAGATATTTCCTTTTTCACCATAGCCCTCTATGGGCTTCCAAATATCCCTTTGCCAATTCCACAAGAACAGCCTTAGCGAAAGGTTTCTTGAAGGGAAAGATGTAACTCTGTGAGATGAATTAACAGAATACAGAGCAGTTTCTCAGAAAGCTTCTTTCCAGTTTTGAACGGAAGATATTTCCTTTTTCACCATAGCCCTCTATGGGCTTCCAAATATCCCTTTGCCAATTCCACAAGAACAGCCTTAGCGAAAGGCTTCTTGAAGGGAAAGATGTAACTGTGTGAGATGAATTAACAGAACACAGAGCAGTTTCTCAGAAAGCTTCTTTCCAGTTTTGAACGGAAGATATTTCCTTTTTCACCATAGCCCTCTATGGGCTTCCAAGTATCCCTTTGCCAATTCCACAAGAACAGCCTTAGCGAAAGGCTTCTTGAAGGGAAAGATGTAACTCTGTGAGATGAATTAACAGAACACAGAGCAGTTTCTCAGAAAGCTTCTTTCCAGTTTTGAACGGAAGATATTTCCTTTTTCACCATAGCCCTCTATGGGCTTCCAAATATCCCTTTGCCAATTCCACAAGAACAGCCTTAGCGAAAGGCTTCTTGAAGGGAAAGATGTAACTCTGTGAGATGAATTAACAGAACACAGAGCAGTTTCTCAGAAAGCTTCTTTCCAGTTCTGAACGGAAGATATTTCCTTTTTCACCATAGCCCTCTATGGGCTTCCAAATATCCCTTTGCCAATTCCACAAGAACAGCCTTAGCGAAAGGCTTCTTGAAGGGAAAGATGTAACTCTGTGAGATGAATTAACAGAACACAGAGCAGTTTCTCACAAAGCTTCTTTCCAGTTTTGAACGGAAGATATTTCCTTTTTCACCATAGCCCTCTATGGGCTTCCAAATATCCCTTTGCCAATTCCACAAGAACAGCCTTAGCGAAAGGCTTCTTGAAGGGAAAGATGTAACTCTGTGAGATGAATTAACAGAACACAGAGCAGTTTCTCAGAAAGCTTCTTTCCAGTTCTGAACGGAAGATATTTCCTTTTTCACCATAGCCCTCTATGGGCTTCCAAATATCCCTTTGCCAATTCCACAAGAACAGCCTTAGCGAAAGGCTTCTTGAAGGGAAAGATGTAACTCTGTGAGATGAAGTAACAGAACACAGAGCAGTTTCTCAGAAAGCTTCTTTCCAGTTTTGAACGGAAGATATTTCCTTTTTCACCATAGCCCTCTATGGGCTTCCAAATATCCCTTTGCCAATTCCACAAGAACAGCCTTAGCGAAAGGCTTCTTGAAGGGAAAGATGTAACTCTGTGAGATGAATTAACAGAACACAGAGCAGTTTCTCAGAAAGCTTCTTTCCAGTTTTGAACGGAAGATATTTCCTTTTTCACCATAGCCCTCTATGGGCTTCCAAATATACATTTGCCAATTCCCCAAGATAAGCCTTAGCGAAAGGCTTCTTGAAGGGAAAGACGTAACTCTGTGAGATGAAATAACAGAACACAGAGCAGTTTCTCAGAAAGCTTCTTTCCAGTTTTGATCGGAAGATATTTCCTTTTTCACCATAGCCCTCTATGGGCTTCCAAATATCCCTTTGCCAATTCCACAAGAACAGCCTTAGAGAACGGCTTCTTGAAGGGAAAGATGTAACTCTGTCAGATGAATTAACAGAACACAGAGCAGTTTCTCAGAAAGCTTCTTTCCAGTTTTGAACGGAAGATATTTCCTTTTTCACCATAGCCCTCTATGGGCTTTCTAATATCCCTTTGCCAATTCCACATGAACAGCCTTAGCGAAAGGCTTCTTGAAGGGAAAGATGTAACTCTGTGGGATGAATTAACAGAACACAGAGCAGTTTCTCAGAAAGCTTCTTTCCAGTTTTGAACGGAAGATATTTCCGTTTTCACCATAGCCCTCTATGGGCTTCCAAATATACCTTTGCCAATTCCACAAGAACAGCCTTAGCGAAAGGCTTCTTGAAGGGAAAGATGTAACTCTGTGAGATAAATTAACAGAACACAGAGCAGTTTCTCAGAAAGCTTCTTTCCAGTTTTGAAGGGAAGATATTTCCTTTTTCACCATAGCCCTCTACGGGCTTCCAAATATCCCTTTGCCAATTCCATAAGAACAGCCTTAGCGAAAGGCTTCTTGAAGGGAAAGATGTAACTCTGTGAGATGAATTAACAGAACACAGAGCAGTTTCTCAGAAAGCTTCTTTCCAGTTTTGAACGGAAGATATTTCCTTTTTCACCATAGCCCTCTATGGGCTTCCAAATATCCCTTTGCCAATTCCACAAGAACAGCCTTAGCGAAAGGCTTCTTGAAGGGAAAGATGTAACTCTGTGAGATGAATTAACAGAACACAGAGCAGTTTCTCAGAAAGCTTCTTTCCAGTTCTGAAAGGAAGATATTTCCTTTTTCACCATAGCCCTCTATGGGCTTCCAAATATCCCTTTGCCAATTCCACAAGAACAGCCTTAGCGAAAGGCTTCTTGAAGGGAAAGATGTAACTCTGTGAGATGAATTAACAGAACACAGAGCAGTTTCTCAGAAAGCTTCTTTCCAGTTCTGAACGGAAGATATTTCCTTTTTCACCATAGCCCTCTATGGGCTTCCAAATATCCCTTTGCCAATTCCACAAGAACAGCCTTATCGAAAGGCTTCTTGAAGGGAAAGATGTAACTCTGTGAGATGAATTAACAGAACACAGAGCAGTTTCTCAGAAAGCTTCTTTCCAGTTCTGAACGGAAGATATTTCCTTTTTCACCATAGCCCTCTATGGGCTTCCAAATATCCCTTTGCCAATTCCACAAGAACAGCCTTAGCGAAAGGTTTCTTGAAGGGAAAGATGTAACTCTGTGAGATGAATTAACAGAACACAGAGCAGTTTCTCAGAAAGCTTCTTTCCAGTTTTGAACGGAAGATATTTCCTTTTTCACCATAGCCCTCTATGGGCTTCCAAATATCCCTTTGCCAATTCCACAAGAACAGCCTTAGCGAAAGGCTTCTTGAAGGGAAAGATGTAACTGTGTGAGATGAATTAACAGAACACAGAGCAGTTTCTCAGAAAGCTTCTTTCCAGTTTTGAACGGAAGATATTTCCTTTTTCACCATAGCCCTCTATGGGCTTCCAAGTATCCCTTTGCCAATTCCACAAGAACAGCCTTAGCGAAAGGCTTCTTGAAGGGAAAGATGTAACTCTGTGAGATGAATTAACAGAACACAGAGCAGTTTCTCAGAAAGCTTCTTTCCAGTTTTGAACGGAAGATATTTCCTTTTTCACCATAGCCCTCTATGGGCTTCCAAATATCCCTTTGCCAATTCCACAAGAACAGCCTTAGCGAAAGGCTTCTTGAAGGGAAAGATGTAACTCTGTGAGATGAATTAACAGAACACAGAGCAGTTTCTCAGAAAGCTTCTTTCCAGTTCTGAACGGAAGATATTTCCTTTTTCACCATAGCCCTCTATGGGCTTCCAAATATCACTTTGCCAATTCCACAAGAACAGCCTTAGCGAAAGGCTTCTTGAAGGGAAAGATGTAACTCTGTGAGATGAATTAACAGAACACAGAGCAGTTTCTCACAAAGCTTCTTTCCAGTTTTGAACGGAAGATATTTCCTTTTTCACCATAGCCCTCTATGGGCTTCCAAATATCCCTTTGCCAATTCCACAAGAACAGCCTTAGCGAAAGGCTTCTTGAAGGGAAAGATGTAACTCTGTGAGATGAATTAACAGAACACAGAGCAGTTTCTCAGAAAGCTTCTTTCCAGTTCTGAACGGAAGATATTTCCTTTTTCACCATAGCCCTCTATGGGCTTCCAAATATCCCTTTGCCAATTCCACAAGAACAGCCTTAGCGAAAGGCTTCTTGAAGGGAAAGATGTAACTCTGTGAGATGAATTAACAGAACACAGAGCAGTTTCTCAGAAAGCTTCTTTCCAGTTTTGAACGGAAGATATTTCCTTTTTCACCATAGCCCTCTATGGGCTTCCAAATATCCCTTTGCCAATTCCACATGAACAGCCTTAGCGAAAGGCTTCTTGAAGGGAAAGATGTAACTCTGTGAGATGAATTAACAGAACACAGAGCAGTTTCTCAGAAAGCTTCTTTCCAGTTTTGAACGGAAGATATTTCCGTTTTCACCATAGCCCTCTATGGGCTTCCAAATATCCCTTTGCCAATTCCACAAGAACAGCCTTAGCGAAAGGCTTCTTGAAGGGAAAGATGTAACTCTGTGAGATGAATTAACAGAACACAGAGCAGTTTCTCAGAAAGCTTCTTTCCAGTTTTGAAGGGAAGATATTTCCTTTTTCACCATAGCCCTCTACGGGCTTCCAAATATCCCTTTGCCAATTCCACAAGAACAGCCTTAGCGAAAGGCTTCTTGAAGGGAAAGATGTAACTCTGTGAGATGAATTAACAGAACACAGAGCAGTTTCTCAGAAAGCTTCTTTCCAGTTTTGAACGGAAGATATTTCCTTTTTCACCATAGCCCTCTATGGGCTTCCAAATATCCCTTTGCCAATTCCACAAGAACAGCCTTAGCGAAAGGCTTCTTGAAGGGAAAGATGTAACTCTGTGAGATGAATTAACAGAACACAGAGCAGTTTCTCAGAAAGCTTCTTTCCAGTTCTGAAAGGAAGATATTTCCTTTTTCACCATAGCCCTCTATGGGCTTCCAAATATCCCTTTGCCAATTCCACAAGAACAGCCTTAGCGAAAGGCTTCTTGAAGGGAAAGATGTAACTCTGTGAGATGAATTAACAGAACACAGAGCAGTTTCTCAGAAAGCTTCTTTCCAGTTTTGAACGGAAGATATTTCCTTTTTCACCATAGCCCTCTATGGGCTTCCAAATATCCCTTTGCCAATTCCACAAGAACAGCCTTAGCGAAAGGCTTCTTGAAGGGAAAGATGTAACTCTGTGAGATGAATTAACAGAACACAGAGCAGTTTCTCAGAAAGCTTCTTTCCAGTTCTGAACGGAAGATATTTCCTTTTTCACCATAGCCCTCTATGGGCTTCCAAATATCCCTTTGCCAATTCCACAAGAACAGCCTTAGCGAAAGGCTTCTTGAAGGAAAAGATGTAACTCTGTGAGATGAATTAACAGAACACAGAGCAGTTTCTCAGAAAGCTTCTTTCCAGTTTTGAACGGAAGATATTTCCTTTTTCACCATAGCCCTCTATGGGCTTCCAAATATCCCTTTGCCAATTCCACAAGAACAGCCTTAGGGAAAGGCTTCTTGAAGGGAAAGATGTAACTCTGTGAGATGAATTAACAGAACACAGAGCAGTTTCTCAGAAAGCTTCTTTCCAGTTTTGAACGGAAGATATTTCCTTTTTCACCATAGCCCTCTATGGGCTTCCAAATATCCCTTTGCCAATTCCACAAGAACAGCCTTAGCGAAAGGCTTCTTGAAGGGAAAGATGTAACTCTGTGAGATGAATTAACAGAACACAGAGCAGTTTCGCAGAAAGCTTCTTTCCAGTTTTGAACGGAAGATATTTCCTTTTTCACCATAGCCCTCTATGGGCTTCCAAATATCCCTTTGCCAATTCCACAAGAACAGCCTTAGCGAAAGGCTTCTTGAAGGGAAAGATGTAACTCTGTGAGATGAATTAACAGAACACAGAGCAGTTTCTCAGAAAGCTTCTTTCCAGTTTTGAACGGAAGATATTTCCTTTTTCACCATAGCCCTCTATGGGCTTCCAAATATACCTTTGCCAATTCCCCAAGATAAGCCTTAGCGAAAGGCTTCTTGAAGGGAAAGACGTAACTCTGTGAGATGAATTAACAGAACACAGAGCAGTTTCTCAGAAAGCTTCTTTCCAGTTTTGAACGGAAGATATTTCCTTTTTCACCATAGCCCTCTATGGGCTTCCAAATATCCCTTTGCCAATTCCACAAGAACAGCCTTAGCGAACGGCTTCTTGAAGGGAAAGGTGTAACTCTGTGAGATGAATTAACAGAACACAGAGCAGTTTCTCAGAAAGCTTCTTTCCAGTTTTGAACGGAAGATATTTCCTTTTTCACCATGGCCCTCTATGGGCTTCCAAATATCCCTTTGCCAATTCCACAAGAACAGCCTTAGCGAAAGGCTTCTTGAAGGGAAAGATGTAACTCTGTGAGATGAATTAACAGAACACAGAGCAGTTTCTCAGAAAGCTTCTTTCCAGTTTTGAACGGAAGATATTTCCTTTTTCACCATAGCCCTCTATGGGCTTCCAAATATCCCTTTGCCAATTCCACAAGAACAGCCTTAGCGAAAGGTTTCTTGAAGGGAAAGATGTAACTCTGTGAGATGAATTAACAGAACACAGAGCAGTTTCTCAGAAAGCTTCTTTCCAGTTTTGAACGGAAGATATTTCCTTTTTCACCATAGCCCTCTATGGGCTTCCAAATATCCCTTTGCCAATTCCACAAGAACAGCCTTAGCGAAAGGCTTCTTGAAGGGAAAGATGTAACTGTGTGAGATGAATTAACAGAACACAGAGCAGTTTCTCAGAAAGCTTCTTTCCAGTTTTGAACGGAAGATATTTCCTTTTTCACCATAGCCCTCTATGGGCTTCCAAATATCCCTTTGCCAATTCCACAAGAACAGCCTTAGCGAAAGGCTTCTTGAAGGGAAAGATGTAACTCTGTGAGATGAATTAACAGAACACAGAGCAGTTTCTCAGAAAGCTTCTTTCCAGTTTTGAACGGAAGATATTTCCTTTTTCACCATAGCCCTCTATGGGCTTCCAAATATCCCTTTGCCAATTCCACAAGAACAGCCTTAGCGAAAGGCTTCTTGAAGGGAAAGATGTAACTCTGTGAGATGAATTAACAGAACACAGAGCAGTTTCTCAGAAAGCTTCTTTCCAGTTTTGAACGGAAGATAATTCCTTTTTCACCATAGCCCTCTATGGGCTTCCAAATATCCCTTTGCCAATTCCACAAGAACAGCCTTAGCGAAAGGCTTCTTGAAGGGAAAGATGTAACTCTGTGAGATGAATTAACAGAACACAGAGCAGTTTCGCAGAAAGCTTCTTTCCAGTTTTGAACGGAAGATATTTCCTTTTTCACCATAGCCCTCTATGGGCTTCCAAATATCCCTTTGCCAATTCCACAAGAACAGCCTTAGCGAAAGGCTTCTTGAAGGGAAAGATGTAACTCTGTGAGATGAATTAACAGAACACAGAGCAGTTTCTCAGAAAGCTTCTTTCCAGTTCTGAACGGAAGATATTTCCTTTTTCACCATAGCCCTCTATGGGCTTCCAAATATCCCTTTGCCAATTCCACAAGAACAGCCTTAGCGAAAGGCTTCTTGAAGGGAAAGATGTAACTCTGTGAGATGAATTAACAGAACACAGAGCAGTTTCTCAGAAAGCTTCTTTCCAGTTTTGAACGGAAGATATTTCCTTTTTCACCATAGCCCTCTATGGGCTTCCAAATATCCCTTTGCCAATTCCACAAGAACAGCCTTAGCGAAAGGCTTCTTGAAGGGAAAGATGTAACTCTGTGGGATGAATTAACAGAACACAGAGCAGTTTCTCAGAAAGCTTCTTTCCAGTTCTGAACGGAAGATATTTCCTTTTTCACCATAGCCCTCTATGGGCTTCCAAATATCCCTTTGCCAATTCCACAAGAACAGACTTAGCGAAAGGCTTCTTGAAGGGAAAGATGTAACTCTGTGAGATGAATTAACAGAACACAGAGCAGTTTCTCAGAAAGCTTCTTTCCAGTTTTGAACGGAAGATATTTCCTTTTTCACCATAGCCCTCTATGGGCTTCCAAATATCCCTTTGCCAATTCCACAAGAACAGCCTTAGCGAAAGGCTTCTTGAAGGGAAAGATGTAACTCTGTGAGATGAATTAACAGAACACAGAGCAGTTTCTCAGAAAGCTTCTTTCCATTTTGAACGGGAGATAATTCCTTTTTCACCATAGCCCTCTATGGGCTTCCAAATATACATTTGCCAATTCCCCAAGATAAGCCTTAACGAAAGGCTTCTTGAAGGGAAAGACGTAACTCTGTGAGATGAATTAACAGAACACAGAGCAGTTTCTCAGAAAGCTTCTTTCCAGTTTTGAACGGAAGATATTTCCTTTTTCACCATAGCCCTCTATGGGCTTCCAAATATCCCTTTGCCAATTCCACAAGAACAGCCTTAGAGAACGGCTTCTTGAAGGGAAAGATGTAACTCTGTGAGATGAATTAACAGAACACAGAGCAGTTTCTCAGAAAGCTTCTTTCCAGTTTTGAACGGAAGATATTTCCTTTTTCACCATAGCCCTCTATGGGCTTCAAAATATCCCTTTGCCAATTCCACAAGAACAGCCTTAGCGAAAGGCTTCTTGAAGGGAAAGATGTAACTCTGTGAGATGAATTAACAGAACACAGAGCAGTTTCTCAGAAAGCTTCTTTCCAGTTTTGAACGGAAGATATTTCCTTTTTCACCATAGCCCTCTATGGGCTTCCAAATATCCCTTTGCCAATTCCACAAGAACAGCCTTAGCGAAAGGCTTCTTGAAGGGAAAGATGTAACTCTGTGAGATGAATTAACAGAACACAGAGCAGTTTCTCAGAAAGCTTCTTTCCAGTTTTGAACGGAAGATAATTCCTTTTTCACCATAGCCCTCTATGGGCTTCCAAATATCCCTTTGCCAATTCCACAAGAACAGCCTTATCGAAAGGCTTCTTGAAGGGAAAGATGAAACTCTGTGAGATGAATTAACAGAACACAGAGCAGTTTCGCAGAAAGCTTCTTTCCAGTTTTGAACGGAAGATATTTCCTTTTTCACCATAGCCCTCTATGGGCTTTCAAATATCCCTTTGCCAATTCCACAAGAACAGCCTTAGCGAAAGGCTTCTTGAAGGGAAAGATGTAACTCTGTGAGATGAATTAACAGAACACAGAGCAGTTTCTCAGAAAGCTTCTTTCCAGTTTTGAACGGAAGATATTTCCTTTTTCACCATAGCCCTCTATGGGCTTCCAAATATCCCTTTGCCAATTCCACAAGAACAGCCTTAGCGAAAGGCTTCTTGAAGGGAAAGATGTAACTCTGTGAGATGAATTAACAGAACACAGAGCAGTTTCTCAGAAAGCTTCTTTCCAGTTTTGAACGGAAGATATTTCCTTTTTCACCATAGCCCTCTACGGGCTCCCAAATATCCCTTTGCCAATTCCACAAGAACAGCCTTAGCGAAAGGCTTCTTGAAGGGAAAGATGTAACTCTGTGAGATGAATTAACAGAACACAGAGCAGATTCTCAGAAAGCTTCTTTCCAGTTTTGAACGGAAGATATTTCCTTTTTCACCATAGCCCTCTATGGGCTTCCAAATATCCCTTTGCCAATTCCACAAGAACAGCCTTAGCGAAAGGCTTCTTGAAGGGAAAGATGTAACTCTGTGAGATGAATTAACAGAACACAGAGCAGTTTCTCAGAAAGCTTCTTTCCAGTTCTGAACGGAAGATATTTCCTTTTTCACCATAGCCCTCTATGGGCTTCCAAATATCCCTTTGCCAATTCCACAAGAACAGCCTTAGCGAAAGGCTTCTTGAAGGGAAAGATGTAACTCTGTGAGATGAATTAACAGAACACAGAGCAGTTTCTCAGAAAGCTTCTTTCCAGTTCTGAACGGAAGGTATTTCCTTTTTCACCATAGCCCTCTATGGGCTTCCAAATATCCCTTTGCCAATTCCACAAGAACAGCCTTAGCGAAAGGCTTCTTGAAGGGAAAGATGTAACTCTGTGAGATGAATTAACAGAACACAGAGCAGTTTCTCAGAAAGCTTCTTTCCAGTTTTGAACGGAAGATATTTCCTTTTTCACCATAGCCCTCTATGGGCTTCCAAATATCCCTTTGCCAATTCCACAAGAACAGCCTTAGCGAAAGGCTTCTTGAAGGGAAAGATGTAACTCTGTGAGATGAATTAACAGAACACAGAGCAGTTTCTCAGAAAGCTTCTTTCCAGTTTTGAACGGAAGATATTTCCTTTTTCACCATAGCCCTCTATGGGCTTCCAAATATCCCTTTGCCAATTCCACAAGAACAGCCTTAGCGAAAGGCTTCTTGAAGGGAAAGATGTAACTCTGTGAGATGAATTAACAGAACACAGAGCAGTTTCTCAGAAAGCTTCTTTCCAGTTTTGAACGGAAGATATTTCCTTTTTCACCATAGCCCTCTATGGGCTTCCAAATATCCCTTTGCCAATTCCACAAGAACAGCCTTAGCAAAAGGCTTCTTGAAGGGAAAGATGTAACTGTGTGAGATGAATTAACAGAACAGAGAGCAGTTTCTCAGAAAGCTTCTTTCCAGTTTTGAACGGAAGATATTTCCTTTTTCACCATAGCCTTCTATGGGCTTCCAAATATCCCTTTGCCAATTCCACAAGAACAGCCTTAGCGAAAGGCTTCTTGAAGGGAAAGATGTAACTCTGTGAGATGAATTAACAAAACACAGAGCAGTTTCTCAGAAAGCTTCTTTCCAGTTTTGAACGGAAGATATTTCCTTTTTCACCATAGCCCTCTATGGGCTTCCAAATATACCTTTGCCAATTCCCCAAGATAAGCCTTAGCGAAAGGCTTCTTGAAGGGAAAGACGTAACTCTGTGAGGTGAATTAACAGAACACAGAGCAGTTTCTCAGAAAGCTTCTTTCCAGTTTTGAACGGAAGATATTTCCTTTTTCACCATAGCCCTCTATGGGCTTCCAAATATCCCTTTGCCAATTCCACAAGAACAGCCTTAGCGAACGGCTTCTTGAAGGGAAAGGTGTAACTCTGTGAGATGAATAAACAGAACACAGAGCAGTTTCTCAGAAAGCTTCTTTCCAGTTTTGAACGGAAGATATTTCCTTTTTCACCATAGCCCTCTATGGGCTTCCAAATATCCCTTTGCCAATTCCACAAGAACAGCCTTAGCGAAAGGCTTCTTGAAGGGAAAGATGTAACTCTGTGAGATGAATTAACAGAACACAGAGCAGTTTCTCAGAAAGCTTCTTTCCAGTTTTGAACGGAAGATATTTCCTTTTTCACCATAGCCCTCTATGGGCTTCCAAATATACCTTTGCCAATTCCCCAAGATAAGCCTTAGCGAAAGGCTTCTTGAAGGGAAAGACGTAACTCTGTGAGATGAATTAACAGAACACAGAGCAGTTTCTCATAAAGCTTCTTTCCAGTTTTGAACGGAAGATATTTCCTTTTTCACCATAGCCCTCTATGGGCTTCCAAATATCCCTTTGCCAATTCCACAAGAACAGTCTTAGCGAACGGCTTCTTGAAGGGAAAGGTGTAACTCTGTGAGATGAATTAACAGAACACAGAGCAGTTTCTCAGAAAGCTTCTTTCCAGTTTTGAACGGAAGATATTTCCTTTTTCACCATAGCCCTCTATGGGCTTTCAAATATCCCTTTGCCAATTCCACAAGAACAGCCTTAGCGAAAGGCTTCTTGAAGGGAAAGATGTAACTCTGTGAGATGAATTAACCGAACACAGAGCAGTTTCTCAGAAAGCTTCTTTCCAGTTTTGAACGGAAGATATTTCCTTTTTCACCATAGCCCTCTATGGGCTTCCAAATATCCCTTTGCCAATTCCACAAGAACAGCCTTAGCGAAAGGCTTCTTGAAGGGAAAGATGTAACTCTGTGAGATGAATTAACAGAACACAGAGCAGTTTCTCAGAAAGCTTCTTTCCAGTTTTGAACGGAAGATATTTCCTTTTTCACCATAGCCCTCTATGGGCTTCCAAATATCCCTTTGCCAATTCCACAAGAACAGCCTTAGCGAACGGTTTCTTGAAGGGAAAGATGTAACTCTGTGAGATGAATTAACAGAACACAGAGCAGTTTCTCAGAAAGCTTCTTTCCAGTTTGAACGGAAGATATTTCCTTTTTCACCATAGCCTTCTATGGGCTTCCAAATATCCCTTTGCCAATTCCACAAGAACAGCCTTAGCGAAAGGCTTCTTGAAGGGAAAGATGTAACTGTGTGAGTTGAATTAACAGAACACAGAACAGTTTCTCAGAAAGCTTCTTTCCAGTTTTGAACGGAAGATATTTCCTTTTTCACCATAGCCCTCTATGGGCTTCCAAATATCCCTTTGCCAATTCCACAAGAACAGCCTTAGCGAAAGGCTTCTTGAAGGGAAAGATGTAACTCTGTGAGATGAATTAACAGAACACAGAGCAGTTTCTCAGAAAGCTTCTTTCCAGTTTTGAACGGAAGATATTTCCTTTTTCACCATAGCCCTCTATGGGCTTCCAAATATACATTTGCCAATTCCCCAAGATAAGCCTTAGCGAAAGGCTTCTTGAAGGGAAAGACGTAACTCTGTGAGATGAATTAACAGAACACAGAGCAGTTTCTCAGAAAGCTTCTTTCCAGTTTTGAACGGAAGATATTTCCTTTTTCACCATAGCCCTCTATGGGCTTCCAAATATCCCTTTGCCAATTCCACAAGAACAGCCTTAGAGAACGGCTTCTTGAAGGGAAAGATGTAACTCTGTGAGATGAATTAACAGAACACAGAGCAGTTTCTCAGAAACCTTCTTTCCAGTTTTGAACGGAAGATATTTCCTTTTTCACCATAGCCCTCTATGGGCTTTCAAATATCCCTTTGCCAATTCCACAAGAACAGCCTTAGCGAAAGGCTTCTTGAAGGGAAAGATGTAACTCTGTGAGGTGAATTAACAGAACACAGAGCAGTTTCTCAGAAAGCTTCTTTCCAGTTTTGAACGGAAGATATTTCCTTTTTCACCATAGCCCTCTATGGGCTTCCAAATATCCCTTTGCCAATTCCACAAGAACAGCCTTAGCGAAAGGCTTCTTGAAGGGAAAGATGTAACTCTGTGAGATGAATTAACAGAACACAGAGCAGTTTCTCAGAAAGCTTCTTTCCAGTTTTGAACGGAAGATATTTCCTTTTTCACCATAGCCCTCTATGGGCTTCCAAATATCCCTTTGCCAATTCCACAAGAACAGCCTTAGCGAAAGGCTTCTTGAAGGGAAAGATGTAACTGTGTGAGATGAATTAACAGAACACAGAGCAGTTTCTCAGAAAGCTTCTTTCCAGTTTTGAACGGAAGATATTTCCTTTTTCACCATAGCCCTCTATGGGCTTCCAAATATCCCTTTGCCAATTCCACAAGAACAGCCTTAGCGAAAGGCTTCTTGAAGGGAAAGATGTAACTGTGTGAGATGAATTAACAGAACACAGAGCAGTTTCTCAGAAAGCTTCTTTCCAGTTTTGAACAGAAGATATTTCCTTTTTCACCATAGCCCTCTATGGGCTTCCAAATATCCCTTTGCCAATTCCACAAGAACAGCCTTTGCGAAAGGCTTCTTGAAGGGAAAGATGTAACTCTGTGAGATGAATTAACAGAACACAGAGCAGTTTCTCAGAAAGCTTCTTTCCAGTTTTGAACGGAAGATATTTCCTTTTTCACCATAGCCCTCTATGGGCTTCCAAATATCCCTTTGCCAATTCCACAAGAACAGCCTTAGCGAAAGGCTTCTTGAAGGGAAAGATGTAACTCTGTGAGATGAATTAACAGAACACAGAGCAGTTTCGCAGAAAGCTTCTTTCCAGTTTTGAACGGAAGATATTTCCTTTTTCACCATAGCCCTCTATGGGCTTCCAAATATCCCTTTGCCAATTCCACAAGAACAGCCTTAGCGAAAGGCTTCTTGAAGTCAAAGATGTAACTGTGTGAGATGAATTAACAGAACACAGAGCAGTTTCACAGAAAGCTTCTTTCCAGTTTTGAACGGAAGATATTTCCTTTTTCACCATAGCCCTCTATGGGCTTCCAAATATCCCTTTGCCAATTCCACAAGAACAGCCTTAGCGAAAGGCTTCTTGAAGGGAAAGATGTAACTGTGTGAGATGAATTAACAGAACACAGAGCAGTTTCTCAGAAAGCTTCTTTCCAGTTTTGAACGGAAGATATTTCCTTTTTCACCATAGCCCTCTATGGGCTTCCAAATATCCCTTTGCCAATTCCACAAGAACAGCCTTAGCGAAAGGCTTCTTGAAGGGAAAGATGTAACTCTGTGAGATGAATTAACAGAACACAGAGCAGTTTCTCAGAAAGCTTCTTTCCAGTTTTGAACGGAAGATATTTCCTTTTTCACCATAGCCCTCTATGGGCTTCCAAATATCCCTTTGCCAATTCCACAAGAACAGCCTTAGCGAAAGGCTTCTTGAAGGGAAAGATGTAACTCTGTGAGATGAATTAACAGAACACAGAGCAGTTTCTCAGAAAGCTTCTTTCCAGTTTTGAACGGAAGATAATTCCTTTTTCACCATAGCCCTCTATGGGCTTCCAAATATCCCTTTGCCAATTCCACAAGAACAGCCTTAGCGAAAGGCTTCTTGAAGGGAAAGATGAAACTCTGTGAGATGAATTAACAGAACACAGAGCAGTTTCGCAGAAAGCTTCTTTCCAGTTTTGAACGGAAGATATTTCCTTTTTCACCATAGCCCTCTATGGGCTTTCAAATATCCCTTTGCCAATTCCACAAGAACAGCCTTAGCGAAAGGCTTCTTGAAGGGAAAGATGTAACTCTGTGAGATGAATTAACAGAACACAGAGCAGTTTCTCAGAAAGCTTCTTTCCAGTTTTGAACGGAAGATATTTCCTTTTTCACCATAGCCCTCTATGGGCTTCCAAATATCCCTTTGCCAATTCCACAAGAACAGCCTTAGCGAAAGGCTTCTTGAAGGGAAAGATGTAACTCTGTGAGATGAATTAACAGAACACAGAGCAGTTTCTCAGAAAGCTTCTTTCCAGTTTTGAACGGAAGATATTTCCTTTTTCACCATAGCCCTCTACGGGCTCCCAAATATCCCTTTGCCAATTCCACAAGAACAGCCTTAGCGAAAGGCTTCTTGAAGGGAAAGATGTAACTCTGTGAGATGAATTAACAGAACACAGAGCAGTTTCTCAGAAAGCTTCTTTCCAGTTTTGAACGGAAGATATTTCCTTTTTCACCATAGCCCTCTATGGGCTTCCAAATATCCCTTTGCCAATTCCACAAGAACAGCCTTAGCGAAAGGCTTCTTGAAGGGAAAGATGTAACTCTGTGAGATGAATTAACAGAACACAGAGCAGTTTCTCAGAAAGCTTCTTTCCAGTTCTGAACGGAAGCTATTTCCTTTTTCACCATAGCTCTCTATGGGCTTCCAAATATCCCTTTGCCAATTCCACAAGAACAGCCTTAGCGAAAGGCTTCTTGAAGGGAAAGATGTAACTCTGTGAGATGAATTAACAGAACACAGAGCAGTTTCTCAGAAAGCTTCTTTCCAGTTTTGAACGGAAGATATTTCCTTTTTCACCATAGCCCTCTATGGGCTTCCAAATATCCCTTTGCCAATTCCACAAGAACAGCCTTAGCGAAAGGCTTCTTGAAGGGAAAGATGTAACTCTGTGAGATGAATTAACAGAACACAGAGCAGTTTCTTAGAAAGCTTCTTTCCAGTTCTGAACGGGAGATATTTCCTTTTTCACCATAGCCCTCTATGGGCTTCCAAATATACATTTGCCAATTCCCCAAGATAAGCCTTAGCGAAAGGCTTCTTGAAGGGAAAGACGTAACTCTGTGAGATGAATTAACAGAACACAGAGCAGTTTCTCAGAAAGCTTCTTTCCAGTTTTGAACGGAAGATATTTCCTTTTTCACCATAGCCCTCTATGGGCTTCCAAATATCCCTTTGCCAATTCCACAAGAACAGCCTTAGAGAACGGCTTCTTGAAGGGAAAGTTGTAACTCTGTGATATGAATTAACAGAACACAGAGCAGTTTCTCAGAAAGCTTCTTTCCAGTTTGGAACGGAAGATATTTCCTTTTTCACCATAGCCCTCTATGGGCTTCCAAATATCCCTTTGCCAATTCCACAAGAACAGCCTTAGCGAAAGGCTTCTTGAAGGGAAAGATGTAACTCTGTGAGATGAATTAACAGAACACAGAGCAGTTTCTCAGAAAGCTTCTTTCCAGTTCTGAACGGAAGATATTTCCTTTTTCACCATAGCCCTCTATGGGCTTCCAAATATCCCTTTGCCAATTCCACAAGAACAGCCTTAGCGAAAGGCTTCTTGAAGGGAAAGATGTAAATCTGTGAGATGAATTAACAGAACACAGAGCAGTTTCTCAGAAAGCTTCTTTCCAGTTGTGAACGGAAGATATTTCCTTTTTCACCATAGCCCTCTATGGGCTTCCAAATATCCCTTTGCCAATTCCACAAGAACAGCCTTAGCGAAAGGCTTCTTGAAGGGATAGATGTAACTCTGTGAGATGAATTAACAGAACACAGAGCAGTTTCTCAGAAAGCTTCTTTCCAGTTCTGAACGGAAGATATTTCCTTTTTCACCATAGCCCTCTATGGGCTTCCAAATATCCCTTTGCCAATTCCACAAGAACAGCCTTAGCGAAAGGCTTCTTGAAGGGAAAGATGTAACTCTGTGAGATGAATTAACAGAACACAGAGCAGTTTCTCAGAAAGCTTCTTTCCAGTTGTGAACGGAAGATATTTCCTTTTTCACCATAGCCCTCTATGGGCTTCCAAATATCCCTTTGCCAATTCCACAAGAACAGCCTTAGCGAAAGGCGTCTTGAAGGGAAAGATATAACTCTGTGAGATGAATTAACAGAACACAGAGCAGTTTCTCAGAAAGCTTCTTTCCAGTTTTGAACGGAAGATAATTCCTTTTTCACCATAGCCCTCTATGGGCTTCCAAATATCCCTTTGCCAATTCCACAAGAACAGCCTTAGCGAAAGGCTTCTTGAAGGGAAAGATGTAACTCTGTGAGATGAATTAACAGAACACAGAGCAGTTTCTCAGAAAGCTTCTTTCCAGTTTTGAACGGAAGATATTTCCTTTTTCACCATAGCCCTCTATGGGCTTCCAAATATCCCTTTGCCAATTCCACAAGAACAGCCTTAGCGAAAGGCTTCTTGAAGGGAAAGATGTAACTCTGTGAGATGAATTAACAGAACACAGAGCAGTTTCTCAGAAAGCTTCTTTCCAGTTTTGAACGGAAGATATTTCCTTTTTCACCATAGCCCTCTATGGGCTTCCAAATATCCCTTTGCCAATTCCCCAAGATAAGCCTTAGCGAAAGGCTTCTTGAAGGGAAAGACGTAACTCTGTGAGATGAATTAACAGAACACAGAGCAGTTTCTCAGAAAGCTTCTTTCCAGTTTTGAACGGAAGATATTTCCTTTTTCACCATAGCCCTCTATGGGCTTCCAAATATCCCTTTGCCAATTCCACAAGAACAGCCTTAGCGAACGGCTTCTTGAAGGGAAAGGTGTAACTCTGTGAGATGAATTAACAGAACACAGAGCAGTTTCTCAGAAAGCTTCTTTCCAGTTTTGAACGGAAGATATTTCCTTTTTCACCATAGCCCTCTATGGGCTTCCAAATATCCCTTTGCCAATTCCACAAGAACAGCCTTAGCGAAAGGCTTCTTGAAGGGAAAGATGTAACTCTGTGAGATGAATTAACAGAACACAGAGCAGTTTCTCAGAAAGCTTCTTTCCAGTTTTGAACGGAAGATATTTCCTTTTTCACCATAGCCCTCTATGGGCTTCCAAATATACCTTTGCCAATTCCCTAAGATAAGCCTTAGCGAAAGGCTTCTTGAAGGGAAAGACGTAACTCTGTGAGATGAATTAACAGAACACAGAGCAGTTTCTCAGAAAGCTTCTTTCCAGTTTTGAACGGAAGATATTTCCTTTTTCACCATAGCCCTCTATGGGCTTCCAAATGTCCCTTTGCCAATTCCACAAGAACAGCCTTAGCGAACGGCTTCTTGAAGGGAAAGATGTAACTCTGTGAGATGAATTAACAGAACACAGAGCAGTTTCTCAGAAAGCTTCTTACCAGTTTTGAACGGAAGATATTTCCTTTTTCACCATAGCCCTCTATGGGCTTTCAAATATCCCTTTGCCAATTCCACAAGAACAGCCTTAGGGAAAGGCTTCTTGAAGGGAAAGATGTAACTCTGTGAGATGAATTAACAGAACACAGAGCAGTTTCTCAGAAAGCTTCTTTCCAGTTTTGAACGGAAGATATTTCCTTTTTCACCATAGCCCTCTATGGGCTTCCAAATATCCCTTTGCCAATTCCACAAGAACAGCCTTAGCGAAAGGCTTCTTGAAGGGAAAGATGTAACTCTGTGAGATGAATTAACAGAACACAGAGCAGTTTCTCAGAAAGCTTCTTTCCAGTTTTGAACGGAAGATATTTCCTTTTTCACCATAGCCCTCTATGGGCTTCCAAATATCCCTTTGCCAATTCCACAAGAACAGCCTTAGCGAAAGGTTTCTTGAAGGGAAAGATGTAACTCTGTGAGATGAATTAACAGAACACAGAGCAGTTTCTCAGAAAGCTTCTTTCCAGTTTTGAACGGAAGATATTTCCTTTTTCACCATAGCCCTCTATGGGCTTCCAAATATCCCTTTGCCAATTCCACAAGAACAGCCTTAGCGAAAGGCTTCTTGAAGGGAAAGATGTAACTGTGTGAGATGAATTAACAGAACACAGAGCAGTTTCTCAGAAAGCTTCTTTCCAGTTTTGAACGGAAGATATTTCCTTTTTCACCATAGCCCTCTATGGGCTTCCAAATATCCCTTTGCCAATTCCACAAGAACAGCCTTAGCGAAAGGCTTCTTGAAGGGAAAGATGTAACTCTGTGAGATGAATTAACAGAACACAGAGCAGTTTCTCAGAAAGCTTCTTTCCAGTTTTGAACGGAAGATATTTCCTTTTTCACCATAGCCCTCTATGGGCTTCCAAATATCCCTTTGCCAATTCCACAAGAACAGCCTTAGCGAAAGGCTTCTTGAAGGGAAAGATGTAACTCTGTGAGATGAATTAACAGAACACAGAGCAGTTTCTCAGAAAGCTTCTTTCCAGTTTTGAACGGAAGATAATTCCTTTTTCACCATAGCCCTCTATGGGCTTCCAAATATCCCTTTGCCAATTCCACAAGAACAGCCTTTGCGAAAGGCTTCTTGAAGGGAAAGATGTAACTCTGTGAGATGAATTAACAGAACACAGAGCAGTTTCGCAGAAAGCTTCTTTCCAGTTTTGAACGGAAGATATTTCCTTTTTCACCATAGCCCTCTATGGGCTTCCAAATATCCCTTTGCCAATTCCACAAGAACAGCCTTAGCGAAAGGCTTCTTGAAGGGAAAGATGTAACTCTGTGAGATGAATTAACAGAACACAGAGCAGTTTCTCAGAAAGCTTCTTTCCAGTTCTGAACGGAAGATATTTCCTTTTTCACCATAGCCCTCTATGGGCTTCCAAATATCCCTTTGCCAATTCCACAAGAACAGCCTTAGCGAAAGGCTTCTTGAAGGGAAAGATGTAACTCTGTGAGATGAATTAACAGAACACAGAGCAGTTTCTCAGAAAGCTTCTTTCCAGTTTTGAACGGAAGATATTTCCTTTTTCACCATAGCCCTCTATGGGCTTCCAAATATCCCTTTGCCAATTCCACAAGAACAGCCTTAGCGAAAGGCTTCTTGAAGGGAAAGATGTAACTCTGTGGGATGAATTAACAGAACACAGAGCAGTTTCTCAGAAAGCTTCTTTCCAGTTCTGAACGGAAGATATTTCCTTTTTCACCATAGCCCTCTATGGGCTTCCAAATATCCCTTTGCCAATTCCACAAGAACAGACTTAGCGAAAGGCTTCTTGAAGGGAAAGATGTAACTCTGTGAGATGAATTAACAGAACACAGAGCAGTTTCTCAGAAAGCTTCTTTCCAGTTTTGAACGGAAGATATTTCCTTTTTCACCATAGCCCTCTATGGGCTTCCAAATATCCCTTTGCCAATTCCACAAGAACAGCCTTAGCGAAAGGCTTCTTGAAGGGAAAGATGTAACTCTGTGAGATGAATTAACAGAACACAGAGCAGTTTCTCAGAAAGCTTCTTTCCATTTTGAACGGGAGATATTTCCTTTTTCACCATAGCCCTCTATGGGCTTCCAAATATACATTTGCCAATTCCCCAAGATAAGCCTTAACGAAAGGCTTCTTGAAGGGAAAGACGTAACTCTGTGAGATGAATTAACAGAACACAGAGCAGTTTCTCAGAAAGCTTCTTTCCAGTTTTGAACGGAAGATATTTCCTTTTTCACCATAGCCCTCTATGGGCTTCCAAATATCCCTTTGCCAATTCCACAAGAACAGCCTTAGAGAACGGCTTCTTGAAGGGAAAGATGTAACTCTGTGAGATGAATTAACAGAACACAGAGCAGTTTCTCAGAAAGCTTCTTTCCAGTTTTGAACGGAAGATATTTCCTTTTTCACCATAGCCCTCTATGGGCTTCCAAATATCCCTTTGCCAATTCCACAAGAACAGCCTTAGCGAAAGGCTTCTTGAAGGGAAAGATGTAACTCTGTGAGATGAATTAACAGAACACAGAGCAGTTTCTCAGAAAGCTTCTTTCCAGTTTTGAACGGAAGATATTTCCTTTTTCACCATAGCCCTCTATGGGCTTCCAAATATCCCTTTGCCAATTCCACAAGAACAGCCTTAGCGAAAGGCTTCTTGAAGGGAAAGATGTAACTCTGTGAGATGAATTAACAGAACACAGAGCAGTTTCTCAGAAAGCTTCTTTCCAGTTTTGAACGGAAGATAATTCCTTTTTCACCATAGCCCTCTATGGGCTTCCAAATATCCCTTTGCCAATTCCACAAGAACAGCCTTATCGAAAGGCTTCTTGAAGGGAAAGATGAAACTCTGTGAGATGAATTAACAGAACACAGAGCAGTTTCGCAGAAAGCTTCTTTCCAGTTTTGAACGGAAGATATTTCCTTTTTCACCATAGCCCTCTATGGGCTTTCAAATATCCCTTTGCCAATTCCACAAGAACAGCCTTAGCGAAAGGCTTCTTGAAGGGAAAGATGTAACTCTGTGAGATGAATTAACAGAACACAGAGCAGTTTCTCAGAAAGCTTCTTTCCAGTTTTGAACGGAAGATATTTCCTTTTTCACCATAGCCCTCTATGGGCTTCCAAATATCCCTTTGCCAATTCCACAAGAACAGCCTTAGCGAAAGGCTTCTTGAAGGGAAAGATGTAACTCTGTGAGATGAATTAACAGAACACAGAGCAGTTTCTCAGAAAGCTTCTTTCCAGTTTTGAACGGAAGATATTTCCTTTTTCACCATAGCCCTCTACGGGCTCCCAAATATCCCTTTGCCAATTCCACAAGAACAGCCTTAGCGAAAGGCTTCTTGAAGGGAAAGATGTAACTCTGTGAGATGAATTAACAGAACACAGAGCAGATTCTCAGAAAGCTTCTTTCCAGTTTTGAACGGAAGATATTTCCTTTTTCACCATAGCCCTCTATGGGCTTCCAAATATCCCTTTGCCAATTCCACAAGAACAGCCTTAGCGAAAGGCTTCTTGAAGGGAAAGATGTAACTCTGTGAGATGAATTAACAGAACACAGAGCAGTTTCTCAGAAAGCTTCTTTCCAGTTCTGAACGGAAGATATTTCCTTTTTCACCATAGCCCTCTATGGGCTTCCAAATATCCCTTTGCCAATTCCACAAGAACAGCCTTAGCGAAAGGCTTCTTGAAGGGAAAGATGTAACTCTGTGAGATGAATTAACAGAACACAGAGCAGATTCTCAGAAAGCTTCTTTCCAGTTCTGAACGGAAGGTATTTCCTTTTTCACCATAGCCCTCTATGGGCTTCCAAATATCCCTTTGCCAATTCCACAAGAACAGCCTTAGCGAAAGGCTTCTTGAAGGGAAAGATGTAACTCTGTGAGATGAATTAACAGAACACAGAGCAGTTTCTCAGAAAGCTTCTTTCCAGTTTTGAACGGAAGATATTTCCTTTTTCACCATAGCCCTCTATGGGCTTCCAAATATCCCTTTGCCAATTCCACAAGAACAGCCTTAGCGAAAGGCTTCTTGAAGGGAAAGATGTAACTCTGTGAGATGAATTAACAGAACACAGAGCAGTTTCTCAGAAATCTTCTTTCCAGTTTTGAACGGAAGATATTTCCTTTTTCACCATAGCCCTCTATGGGCTTCCAAATATCCCTTTGCCAATTCCACAAGAACAGCCTTAGCGAAAGGCTTCTTGAAGGGAAAGATGTAACTCTGTGAGATGAATTAACAGAACACAGAGCAGTTTCTCAGAAAGCTTCTTTCCAGTTTTGAACGGAAGATATTTCCTTTTTCACCATAACCCTCTATGGGCTTTCAAATATCCCTTTGCCAATTCCACAAGAACAGCCTTAGCGAAAGGCTTCTTGAAGGGAAAGATGTAACTCTGTGAGATGAATTAACAGAACACAGAGCAGTTTCTCAGAAAGCTTCTTTCCAGTTTTGAACGGAAGATATTTCCTTTTTCACCATAGCCCTCTATGGGCTTCCAAATATCCCTTTGCCAATTCCACAAGAACAGCCTTAGCGAAAGGCTTCTTGAAGGGAAAGATGTAACTGTGTGAGATGAATTAACAGAACAGAGAGCAGTTTCTCAGAAAGCTTCTTTCCAGTTTTGAACGGAAGATATTTCCTTTTTCACCATAGCCTTCTATGGGCTTCCAAATATCCCTTTGCCAATTCCACAAGAACAGCCTTAGCGAAAGGCTTCTTGAAGGGAAAGATGTAACTCTGTGAGATGAATTAACAAAACACAGAGCAGTTTCTCAGAAAGCTTCTTTCCAGTTTTGAACGGAAGATATTTCCTTTTTCACCATAGCCCTCTATGGGCTTCCAAATATACCTTTGCCAATTCCCCAAGATAAGCCTTAGCGAAAGGCTTCTTGAAGGGAAAGACGTAACTCTGTGAGGTGAATTAACAGAACACAGAGCAGTTTCTCAGAAAGCTTCTTTCCAGTTTTGAACGGAAGATATTTCCTTTTTCACCATAGCCCTCTATGGGCTTCCAAATATCCCTTTGCCAATTCCACAAGAACAGCCTTAGCGAACGGCTTCTTGAAGGGAAAGGTGTAACTCTGTGAGATGAATAAACAGAACACAGAGCAGTTTCTCAGAAAGCTTCTTTCCAGTTTTGAACGGAAGATATTTCCTTTTTCACCATAGCCCTCTATGGGCTTCCAAATATCCCTTTGCCAATTCCACAAGAACAGCCTTAGCGAAAGGCTTCTTGAAGGGAAAGATGTAACTCTGTGAGATGAATTAACAGAACACAGAGCAGTTTCTCAGAAAGCTTCTTTCCAGTTTTGAACGGAAGATATTTCCTTTTTCACCATAGCCCTCTATGGGCTTCCAAATATACCTTTGCCAATTCCCCAAGATAAGCCTTAGCGAAAGGCTTCTTGAAGGGAAAGACGTAACTCTGTGAGATGAATTAACAGAACACAGAGCAGTTTCTCATAAAGCTTCTTTCCAGTTTTGAACGGAAGATATTTCCTTTTTCACCATAGCCCTCTATGGGCTTCCAAATATCCCTTTGCCAATTCCACAAGAACAGTCTTAGCGAACGGCTTCTTGAAGGGAAAGGTGTAACTCTGTGAGATGAATTAACAGAACACAGAGCAGTTTCTCAGAAAGCTTCTTTCCAGTTTTGAACGGAAGATATTTCCTTTTTCACCATAGCCCTCTATGGGCTTTCAAATATCCCTTTGCCAATTCCACAAGAACAGCCTTAGCGAAAGGCTTCTTGAAGGGAAAGATGTAACTCTGTGAGATGAATTAACAGAACACAGAGCAGTTTCTCAGAAAGCTTCTTTCCAGTTTTGAACGGAAGATATTTCCTTTTTCACCATAGCCCTCTATGGGCTTCCAAATATCCCTTTGCCAATTCCACAAGAACAGCCTTAGCGAAAGGCTTCTTGAAGGGAAAGATGTAACTCTGTGAGATGAATTAACAGAACACAGAGCAGTTTCTCAGAAAGCTTCTTTCCAGTTTTGAACGGAAGATATTTCCTTTTTCACCATAGCCCTCTATGGGCTTCCAAATATCCCTTTGCCAATTCCACAAGAACAGCCTATAGAACGGTTTCTTGAAGGGAAAGATGTAACTCTGTGAGATGAATTAACAGAACACAGAGCAGTTTCTCAGAAAGCTTCTTTCCAGTTTGAACGGAAGATATTTCCTTTTTCACCATAGCCTTCTATGGGCTTCCAAATATCCCTTTGCCAATTCCACAAGAACAGCCTTAGCGAAAGGCTTCTTGAAGGGAAAGATGTAACTGTGTGAGTTGAATTAACAGAACACAGAACAGTTTCTCAGAAAGCTTCTTTCCAGTTTTGAACGGAAGATATTTCCTTTTTCACCATAGCCCTCTATGGGCTTCCAAATATCCCTTTGCCAATTCCACAAGAACAGCCTTAGCGAAAGGCTTCTTGAAGGGAAAGATGTAACTCTGTGAGATGAATTAACAGAACACAGAGCAGTTTCTCAGAAAGCTTCTTTCCAGTTTTGAAGGGAAGATATTTCCTTTTTCACCATAGCCCTCTATGGGCTTCCAAATATACATTTGCCAATTCCCCAAGATAAGCCTTAGCGAAAGGCTTCTTGAAGGGAAAGACGTAACTCTGTGAGATGAATTAACAGAACACAGAGCAGTTTCTCAGAAAGCTTCTTTCCAGTTTTGAACGGAAGATATTTCCTTTTTCACCATAGCCCTCTATGGGCTTCCAAATATCCCTTTGCCAATTCCACAAGAACAGCCTTAGAGAACGGCTTCTTGAAGGGAAAGATGTAACTCTGTGAGATGAATTAACAGAACACAGAGCAGTTTCTCAGAAACCTTCTTTCCAGTTTTGAACGGAAGATATTTCCTTTTTCACCATAGCCCTCTATGGGCTTTCAAATATCCCTTTGCCAATTCCACAAGAACAGCCTTAGCGAAAGGCTTCTTGAAGGGAAAGATGTAACTCTGTGAGGTGAATTAACAGAACACAGAGCAGTTTCTCAGAAAGCTTCTTTCCAGTTTTGAACGGAAGATATTTCCTTTTTCACCATAGCCCTCTATGGGCTTCCAAATATCCCTTTGCCAATTCCACAAGAACAGCCTTAGCGAAAGGCTTCTTGAAGGGAAAGATGTAACTCTGTGAGATGAATTAACAGAACACAGAGCAGTTTCTCAGAAAGCTTCTTTCCAGTTTTGAACGGAAGATATTTCCTTTTTCACCATAGCCCTCTATGGGCTTCCAAATATCCCTTTGCCAATTCCACAAGAACAGCCTTAGCGAAAGGCTTCTTGAAGGGAAAGATGTAACTGTGTGAGATGAATTAACAGAACACAGAGCAGTTTCTCAGAAAGCTTCTTTCCAGTTTTGAACGGAAGATATTTCCTTTTTCACCATAGCCCTCTATGGGCTTCCAAATATCCCTTTGCCAATTCCACAAGAACAGCCTTAGCGAAAGGCTTCTTGAAGGGAAAGATGTAACTGTGTGAGATGAATTAACAGAACACAGAGCAGTTTCTCAGAAAGCTTCTTTCCAGTTTTGAACGGAAGATATTTCCTTTTTCACCATAGCCCTCTATGGGCTTCCAAATATCCCTTTGCCAATTCCACAAGAACAGCCTTTGCGAAAGGCTTCTTGAAGGGAAAGATGTAACTCTGTGAGATGAATTAACAGAACACAGAGCAGTTTCTCAGAAAGCTTCTTTCCAGTTTTGAACGGAAGATATTTCCTTTTTCACCATAGCCCTCTATGGGCTTCCAAATATCCCTTTGCCAATTCCACAAGAACAGCCTTAGCGAAAGGCTTCTTGAAGGGAAAGATGTAACTCTGTGAGATGAATTAACAGAACACAGAGCAGTTTCGCAGAAAGCTTCTTTCCAGTTTTGAACGGAAGATATTTCCTTTTTCACCATAGCCCTCTATGGGCTTCCAAATATCCCTTTGCCAATTCCACAAGAACAGCCTTAGCGAAAGGCTTCTTGAAGTCAAAGATGTAACTGTGTGAGATGAATTAACAGAACACAGAGCAGTTTCACAGAAAGCTTCTTTCCAGTTTTGAACGGAAGATATTTCCTTTTTCACCATAGCCCTCTATGGGCTTCCAAATATCCCTTTGCCAATTCCACAAGAACAGCCTTAGCGAAAGGCTTCTTGAAGGGAATGATGTAACTGTGTGAGATGAATTAACAGAACACAGAGCAGTTTCTCAGAAAGCTTCTTTCCAGTTTTGAACGGAAGATATTTCCTTTTTCACCATAGCCCTCTATGGGCTTCCAAATATCCCTTTGCCAATTCCACAAGAACAGCCTTAGCGAAAGGCTTCTTGAAGGGAAAGATGTAACTCTGTGAGATGAATTAACAGAACACAGAGCAGTTTCTCAGAAAGCTTCTTTCCAGTTTTGAACGGAAGATATTTCCTTTTTCACCATAGCCCTCTATGGGCTTCCAAATATCCCTTTGCCAATTCCACAAGAACAGCCTTAGCGAAAGGCTTCTTGAAGGGAAAGATGTAACTCTGTGAGATGAATTAACAGAACACAGAGCAGTTTCTCAGAAAGCTTCTTTCCAGTTTTGAACGGAAGATAATTCCTTTTTCACCATAGCCCTCTATGGGCTTCCAAATATCCCTTTGCCAATTCCACAAGAACAGCCTTAGCGAAAGGCTTCTTGAAGGGAAAGATGAAACTCTGTGAGATGAATTAACAGAACACAGAGCAGTTTCGCAGAAAGCTTCTTTCCAGTTTTGAACGGAAGATATTTCCTTTTTCACCATAGCCCTCTATGGGCTTTCAAATATCCCTTTGCCAATTCCACAAGAACAGCCTTAGCGAAAGGCTTCTTGAAGGGAAAGATGTAACTCTGTGAGATGAATTAACAGAACACAGAGCAGTTTCTCAGAAAGCTTCTTTCCAGTTTTGAACGGAAGATATTTCCTTTTTCACCATAGCCCTCTATGGGCTTCCAAATATCCCTTTGCCAATTCCACAAGAACAGCCTTAGCGAAAGGCTTCTTGAAGGGAAAGATGTAACTCTGTGAGATGAATTAACAGAACACAGAGCAGTTTCTCAGAAAGCTTCTTTCCAGTTTTGAACGGAAGATATTTCCTTTTTCACCATAGCCCTCTACGGGCTCCCAAATATCCCTTTGCCAATTCCACAAGAACAGCCTTAGCGAAAGGCTTCTTGAAGGGAAAGATGTAACTCTGTGAGATGAATTAACAGAACACAGAGCAGTTTCTCAGAAAGCTTCTTTCCAGTTTTGAACGGAAGATATTTCCTTTTTCACCATAGCCCTCTATGGGCTTCCAAATATCCCTTTGCCAATTCCACAAGAACAGCCTTAGCGAAAGGCTTCTTGAAGGGAAAGATGTAACTCTGTGAGATGAATTAACAGAACACAGAGCAGTTTCTCAGAAAGCTTCTTTCCAGTTCTGAACGGAAGATATTTCCTTTTTCACCATAGCTCTCTATGGGCTTCCAAATATCCCTTTGCCAATTCCACAAGAACAGCCTTAGCGAAAGGCTTCTTGAAGGGAAAGATGTAACTCTGTGAGATGAATTAACAGAACACAGAGCAGTTTCTCAGAAAGCTTCTTTCCAGTTTTGAACGGAAGATATTTCCTTTTTCACCATAGCCCTCTATGGGCTTCCAAATATCCCTTTGCCAATTCCACAAGAACAGCCTTAGCGAAAGGCTTCTTGAAGGGAAAGATGTAACTCTGTGAGATGAATTAACAGAACACAGAGCAGTTTCTCAGAAAGCTTCTTTCCAGTTCTGAACGGAAGATATTTCCTTTTTCACCATAGCCCTCTATGGGCTTCCAAATATCCCTTTGCCAATTCCACAAGAACAGCCTTAGCGAAAGGCTTCTTGAAGGGAAAGATGTAACTCTGTGAGATGAATTAACAGAACACAGAGCAGTTTCTCAGAAAGCTTCTTTCCAGTTCTGAACGGAAGATATTTCCTTTTTCACCATAGCCCTCTATGGGCTTCCAAATATCCCTTTGCCAATTCCACAAGAACAGCCTTAGCGAAAGGCTTCTTGAAGGGAAAGATGTAACTCTGTGAGATGAATTAACAGAACACAGAGCAGTTTCTCAGAAAGCTTCTTTCCAGTTTTGAACGGAAGATATTTCCTTTTTCACCATAGCCCTCTATGGGCTTCCAAATATACCTTTGCAAATTCCACAAGAACAGCCTTAGCGAAAGGCTTCTTGAAGGGAAAGACGTAACTCTGTGAGATGAATTAACAGAACACAGAGCAGTTTCTCAGAAAGCTTCTTTCCAGTTTTGAACGGAAGATATTTCCTTTTTCACCATAGCCCTCTATGGGCTTCCAAATATCCCTTTGCCAATTCCACAAGAACAGCCTTAGCCAAAGGCTTCTTGAAGGGAAAGATGTAACTCTGTGAGATGAATTAACAGAACACAGAGCAGTTTCTCAGAAAGCTTCTTTCCAGTTTTGAACGGAAGATATTTCCTTTTTCACCATAACCCTCTATGGGCTTTCAAATATCCCTTTGCCAATTCCACAAGAACAGCCTTAGCGAAAGGCTTCTTGAAGGGAAAGATGTAACTCTGTGAGATGAATTAACAGAACACAGAGCAGTTTCTCAGAAAGCTTCTTTCCAGTTTTGAACGGAAGATATTTCCTTTTTCACCATAGCCCTCTATGGGCTTCCAAATATCCCTTTGCCAATTCCACAAGAACAGCCTTAGCGAAAGGCTTCTTGAAGGGAAAGATGTAACTGTGTGAGATGAATTAACAGAACAGAGAGCAGTTTCTCAGAAAGCTTCTTTCCAGTTTTGAACGGAAGATATTTCCTTTTTCACCATAGCCTTCTATGGGCTTCCAAATATCCCTTTGCCAATTCCACAAGAACAGCCTTAGCGAAAGGCTTCTTGAAGGGAAAGATGTAACTCTGTGAGATGAATTAACAGAACACAGAGCAGTTTCTCAGAAAGCTTCTTTCCAGTTTTGAACGGAAGATATTTCCTTTTTCACCATAGCCCTCTATGGGCTTCCAAATATACCTTTGCCAATTCCCCAAGATAAGCCTTAGCAAAAGGCTTCTTGAAGGGAAAGACGTAACTCTGTGAGATGAATTAACAGAACACAGAGCAGTTTCTCAGAAAGCTTCTTTCCAGTTTTGAACGGAAGATATTTCCTTTTTCACCATAGCCCTCTATGGGCTTCCAAATATCCCTTTGCCAATTCCACAAGAACAGCCTTAGCGAACGGCTTCTTGAAGGGAAAGGTGTAACTCTGTGAGATGAATTAACAGAACACAGAGCAGTTTCTCAGAAAGCTTCTTTCCAGTTTTGAACGGAAGATATTTCCTTTTTCACCATAGCCCTCTATGGGCTTCCAAATATCCCTTTGCCAATTCCACAAGAACAGCCTTAGCGAAAGGCTTCTTGAAGGGAAAGATGTAACTCTGTGAGATGAATTAACAGAACACAGAGCAGTTTCTCAGAAAGCTTCTTTCCAGTTTTGAACGGAAGATATTTCCTTTTTCACCATAGCCCTCTATGGGCTTCCAAATATACCTTTGCCAATTCCCCAAGATAAGCCTTAGCGAAAGGCTTCTTGAAGGGAAAGACGTAACTCTGTGAGATGAATTAACAGAACACAGAGCAGTTTCTCAGAAAGCTTCTTTCCAGTTTTGAACGGAAGATATTTCCTTTTTCACCATAGCCCTCTATGGGCTTCCAAATATCCCTTTGCCAATTCCACAAGAACAGCCTTAGCGAACGGCTTCTTGAAGGGAAAGGTGTACCTCTGTGAGATGAATTAACAGAACACAGAGCAGTTTCTCAGAAAGCTTCTTTCCAGTTTTGAACGGAAGATATTTCCTTTTTCACCATAGCCCTCTATGGGCTTTCAAATATCCCTTTGCCAATTCCACAAGAACAGCCTTAGCGAAAGGCTTCTTGAAGGGAAAGATGTAACTCTGTGAGATGAATTAACAGAACACAGAGCAGTTTCTCAGAAAGCTTCTTTCCAGTTTTGAACGGAAGATATTTCCTTTTTCACCATAGCCCTCTATGGGCTTCCAAATATCCCTTTGCCAATTCCACAAGAACAGCCTTAGCGAAAGGCTTCTTGAAGGGAAAGATGTAACTCTGTGAGATGAATTAACAGAACACAGAGCAGTTTCTCAGAAAGCTTCTTTCCAGTTTTGAACGGAAGATATTTCCTTTTTCACCATAGCCCTCTATGGGCTTCCAAATATCCCTTTGCCAATTCCACAAGAACAGCCTTAGCGAAAGGTTTCTTGAAGGGAAAGATGTAACTCTGTGAGATGAATTAACAGAACACAGAGCAGTTTCTCAGAAAGCTTCTTTCCAGTTTTGAACGGAAGATATTTCCTTTTTCACCATAGCCCTCTAAGGGCTTCCAAATATCCCTTTGCCAATTCCACAAGAACAGCCTTAGCGAAAGGCTTCTTGAAGGGAAAGATGTAACTGTGTGAGTTGAATTAACAGAACACAGGGCAGTTTCTCAGAAAGCTTCTTTCCAGTTTTGAACGGAAGATATTTCCTTTTTCACCATAGCCCTCTATGGGCTTCCAAATATCCCTTTGCCAATTCCACAAGAACAGCCTTAGCGAAAGGCTTCTTGAAGGGAAAGATGTAACTCTGTGAGATGAATTAACAGAACACAGAGCAGTTTCTCAGAAAGCTTCTTTCCAGTTTTGAACGGAAGATATTTCCTTTTTCACCATAGCCCTCTATGGGCTTCCAAATATACATTTGCCAATTCCCCAAGATAAGCCTTAGCGAAAGGCTTCTTGAAGGGAAAGACGTAACTCTGTGAGATGAATTAACAGAACACAGAGCAGTTTCTCAGAAAGCTTCTTTCCAGTTTTGAACGGAAGATATTTCCTTTTTCACCATAGCCCTCTATGGGCTTCCAAATATCCCTTTGCCAATTCCACAAGAACAGCCTTAGAGAACGGCTTCTTGAAGGGAAAGATGTAACTCTGTGAGATGAATTAACAGAACACAGAGCAGTTTCTCAGAAACCTTCTTTCCAGTTTTGAACGGAAGATATTTCCTTTTTCACCATAGCCCTCTATGGGCTTTCAAATATCCCTTTGCCAATTCCACAAGAACAGCCTTAGCGAAAGGCTTCTTGAAGGGAAAGATGTAACTCTGTGAGGTGAATTAACAGAACACAGAGCAGTTTCTCAGAAAGCTTCTTTCCAGTTTTGAACGGAAGATATTTCCTTTTTCACCATAGCCCTCTATGGGCTTCCAAATATCCCTTTGCCAATTCCACAAGAACAGCCTTAGCGAAAGGCTTCTTGAAGGGAAAGATGTAACTCTGTGAGATGAATTAACAGAACACAGAGCAGTTTCTCAGAAAGCTTCTTTCCAGTTTTGAACGGAAGATATTTCCTTTTTCACCATAGCCCTCTATGGGCTTCCAAATATCCCTTTGCCAATTCCACAAGAACAGCCTTAGCGAAAGGCTTCTTGAAGGGAAAGATGTAACTGTGTGAGATGAATTAACAGAACACAGAGCAGTTTCTCAGAAAGCTTCTTTCCAGTTTTGAACGGAAGATATTTCCTTTTTCACCATAGCCCTCTATGGGCTTCCAAATATCCCTTTGCCAATTCCACAAGAACAGCCTTAGCGAAAGGCTTCTTGAAGGGAAAGATGTAACTGTGTGAGATGAATTAACAGAACACAGAGCAGTTTCTCAGAAAGCTTCTTTCCAGTTTTGAACGGAAGATATTTCCTTTTTCACCATAGCCCTCTATGGGCTTCCAAATATCCCTTTGCCAATTCCACAAGAACAGCCTTAGCGAAAGGCTTCTTGAAGGGAAAGATGTAACTCTGTGAGATGAATTAACAGAACACAGAGCAGTTTCTCAGAAAGCTTCTTTCCAGTTTTGAACGGAAGATATTTCCTTTTTCACCATAGCCCTCTATGGGCTTCCAAATATCCCTTTGCCAATTCCACAAGAACAGCCTTAGCGAAAGGCTTCTTGAAGGGAAAGATGTAACTCTGTGAGATGAATTAACAGAACACAGAGCAGTTTCGCAGAAAGCTTCTTTCCAGTTTTGAACGGAAGATATTTCCTTTTTCACCATAGCCCTCTATGGGCTTCCAAATATCCCTTTGCCAATTCCACAAGAACAGCCTTAGCGAAAGGCTTCTTGAAGTCAAAGATGTAACTGTGTGAGATGAATTAACAGAACACAGAGCAGTTTCTCAGAAAGCTTCTTTCCAGTTTTGAACGGAAGATATTTCCTTTTTCACCATAGCCCTCTATGGGCTTCCAAATATCCCTTTGCCAATTCCACAAGAACAGCCTTAGCGAAAGGCTTCTTGAAGGGAAAGATGTAACTGTGTGAGATGAATTAACAGAACACAGAGCAGTTTCTCAGAAAGCTTCTTTCCAGTTTTGAACGGAAGATATTTCCTTTTTCACCATAGCCCTCTATGGGCTTCCAAATATCCCTTTGCCAATTCCACAAGAACAGCCTTAGCGAAAGGCTTCTTGAAGGGAAAGATGTAACTCTGTGAGATGAATTAACAGAACACAGAGCAGTTTCTCAGAAAGCTTCTTTCCAGTTTTGAACGGAAGATATTTCCTTTTTCACCATAGCCCTCTATGGGCTTCCAAATATCCCTTTGCCAATTCCACAAGAACAGCCTTAGCGAAAGGCTTCCTGAAGGGAAAGATGTAACTCTGTGAGATGAATTAACAGAACACAGAGCAGTTTCTCAGAAAGCTTCTTTCCAGTTTTGAACGGAAGATAATTCCTTTTTCACCATAGCCCTCTATGGGCTTCCAAATATCCCTTTGCCAATTCCACAAGAACAGCCTTAGCGAAAGGCTTCTTGAAGGGAAAGATGTAACTCTGTGAGATGAATTAACAGAACACAGAGCAGTTTCGCAGAAAGCTTCTTTCCAGTTCTGAACGGAAGATATTTCCTTTTTCACCATAGCTCTCTATGGGCTTCCAAATATCCCTTTGCCAATTCCACAAGAACAGCCTTAGCGAAAGGCTTCTTGAAGGGAAAGATGTAACTCTGTGAGATGAATTAACAGAACACAGAGCAGTTTCTCAGAAAGCTTCTTTCCAGTTTTGAACGGAAGATATTTCCTTTTTCACCATAGTCCTCTATGGGCTTCCAAATATCCCTTTGCCAATTCCCCAAGAACAGCCTTAGCGAAAGGCTTCTTGAAGGGAAAGACGTAACTCTGTGAGATGAATTAACAGAACACAGAGCAGTTTCTCAGTAAGCTTCTTTCCAGTTTTGAACGGAAGATATTTCCTTTTTCACCATAGCCCTCTATGGGCTTCCAAATATCCCTTTGCCAATTCCACAAGAACAGCCTTAGCGAAAGGCTTCTTGAAGGGAAAGATGTAACTCTGTGAGATGAATTAACAGAACACAGAGCAGTTTCTCAGAAAGCTTCTTTCCAGTTTTGAACGGAAGATATTTCCTTTTTCACCATAGCCCTCTATGGGCTCCCAAATATCCCTTTGCCAATTCCACAAGAACAGCCTTAGCGAAAGGCTTCTTGAAGGGAAAGATGTAACTGTGTGAGATGAATTAACAGAACAGAGAGCAGTTTCTCAGAAAGCTTCTTTCCAGTTTTGAACGGAAGATATTTCCTTTTTCACCATAGCCTTCTATGGGCTTCCAAATATCCCTTTGCCAATTCCACAAGAACAGCCTTAGCGAAAGGCTTCTTGAAGGGAAAGATGTAACTCTGTGAGATGCATTAACAGAACACAGAGCAGTTTCTCAGAAAGCTTCTTTCCAGTTTTGAACGGAAGATATTTCCTTTTTCACCATAGCCCTCTATGGGCTTCCAAATATCCCTTTGCCAATTCCACAAGAACAGCCTTAGCGAAAGGCTTCTTGAAGGGAAAGATGTAACTCTGTGAGATGAATTAACAGAACACAGAGCAGTTTCTCAGAAAGCTTCTTTCCAGTTTTGAACGGAAGATATTTCCTTTTTCACCATCCCCTCTATGGGCTTCCAAATATCCCTTTGCCAATTCCACAAGAACAGCCTTAGCGAAAGGCATCTTGAACGGAAACATGTAACTCTGTGAGATGAATTAACAGAACACAGAGCAGTTTCTCAGAAAGCTTCTTTCCAGTTTTGAACGGAAGATATTTCCTTTTTCACCATAGCCCTCTATGGGCTTCCAAATACCATTTGCCAATTAAACAAGAACAGCCTTAGCGAAAGGCTTCTTGAAGGGAAAGATGTAACTCTGTGAGATGAATTAACAGAACACAGAGCAGTTTCTCAGAAAGCTTCTTTCCAGTTTTGAACGGAAGATATTTCCTTTTTCACCATAGCCCTCTATGGGCTTCCAAATATCCCTTTGCCAATTCGCCAAGAACAGCCTTAACAAAAGGCTTCTTGAAGGGAAAGACGTAACTCTGTGAGATGAATTAACAGAACACAGAGCAGTTTCTCAGAAAGCTTCTTTCCAGTTTTGAACGGAAGATATTTCCTTTTTCACGTAGCACCCTATGGGCTTCCAAATATCCCTTTGCCAATTCCCCAAGAACAGCCTTAGCGAAAGACTTCTTGAAGGGAAAGATGTAACTCTGTGAGATGAATTAACAGAACACAGAGCAGTTTCTCATAAAGCTTCTTTCCAGTTTTGAACGGAAGATATTTCCTTTTTCACCATAGCCCTCTATGGGCTTCCAAATATCACTTTGCCAATTCCCCAAGAACAGCCTTAGCGAAAGGCTTCTTGAAGGGAAAGACGTAACTCTGTGAGATGAATTAACAGAACACAGAGCAGTTTCTCAGAAAGCTTCTTTCCAGTTTTGAACGGAAGATATTTCCTTTTTCACCATAGCCCTCTATGGGCTTCCAAATATCCCTTTGCCAATTCCACAAGAACAGCCTTAGCGAAAGGCTTCTTGAAGGGAAAGATGTAACTCTGTGAGATGAATTAACAGAACACAGAGCAGTTTCTCAGAAAGCTTCTTTCCAGTTTTGAACGGAAGATATTTCCTTTTTCACCATAGCCCTCTATGGGCTCCCAAATATCCCTTTGCCAATTCCACAAGAACAGCCTTAACGAAAGGCTTCTTGAAGGGAAAGAGGTAACTCTGTGAGATGAATTAACAGAACACAAAGCAGTTTCTCAGAAAGCTTCTTTCCAGTTTTGAACGGAAAATATTTCCTTTTTCACCATAGCCTTCTATGGGCTTCCAAATATCCCTTTGCCAATTCCACAAGAACAGCCTTAGCGAAAGGCTTCTTGAAGGGAAAGATGTAACTCTGTGAGATGAATTAACAGAACACAGCGCAGTTTCTCAGAAAGCTTCTTTCCGGTTTTGAACGGAAGATATTTCCTTTTTCACCATAGCCCTCTATGGGCTTCCAAATATCCCTTTGCCAATTCCACAAGAACAGCCTTAGCTAAAGGCTTCTTGAAGGGAAAGATGTAACTCTATGAGATGAATTAACAGAACACAGAGCAGTTTCTCAGAAAGCTTCTTTCCAATTTTGAACGGAAGATATTTCCTTTTTCACCATAGCCCTCTATGGGCTTCCAAATATCCCTTTGCCAATTCCCCAAGAACAGCCTTAGCGAAAGGCTTCTTGAAGGGAAAGACGTAACTCTGTGAGATGAATTAACAGAACACAGAGCAGTTTCTCAGAAAGCTTCTTTCCACTTCTGAACGGAAGATATTTCATTTTTCACCATAGCCCTCTATGGGCTTCCAAATATCCCTTTGCCAATTCCAGAAGAACAGCCTTAGCGAAAGGCTTCTTGAAGGGAAAGATGTTACTCTGTGAGATGAATTAACAGAACACAGAGCAGTTTCTCAGAAAGGTTCTTTCCAGTTTTGAACGGAAGATATTTCCTTTTTCACCATAGCCCTCTATGGGCTTCCAAATATCCCTTTGCCAATTCCACAAGAACAGCCTTAGCGAAAGGCTTTTTGAAGCGAAAGATGTAACTCTGTGAGATGAATTAACAGAACACAGAGCAGTTTCTCAGAAAGCCTCTTTCCAGTTCTGAACGGAAGATATTTCCTTTTTCACCATAGCCCTCTATGGGCTTCCAAATATCCCTTTGCCAATTCCACAAGAACAGCCTTAGCGAAAGGCTTCTTGAAGGGAAAGATGTAACTCTGTGAGATGAATTAACAGAACACAGAGCAGATTCTCAGAAAGCTTCTTTCCAGTTTTGAACGGAAGATATTTCCTTTTTCACCATAGCCCTCTATTTGCTTCCAAATATCCCTTTGCCAATTCCACAAGAACAGCCTTAGCGAAAGGCTTCTTGAAGGGAAAGATGTAACTCTGTGAGATGAATTAACAGAACACAGAGCAGTTTCTCAGAAAGCTTCTTTCCAGTTTTGAACGGAAGATATTTCCTTTTTCACCATAGCCCTCTATGGGCTTCTAAATATCCCTTTTCCAATTCCACAAGAACAGGCTTCTTGAAGGGAAAGATGTAACTCTGTGAGATGAATTAACAGAACACAGCGCAGTTTCTCAGAAAGCTTCTTTCCGGTTTTGAACGGAAGATATTTCCTTTTTCACCATAGCCCTCTATGGGCTTCCAAATATCCCTTTGCCAATTCCACAAGAACAGCCTTAGCTAAAGGCTTCTTGAAGGGAAAGATGTAACTCTATGAGATGAATTAACAGAACACAGAGCAGTTTCTCAGAAAGCTTCTTTCCAATTTTGAACGGAAGATATTTCCTTTTTCATCATAGCCCTCTATGGGCTTCCAAATATCCCTTTGCCAATTCCCCAAGAAGAGCCTTAGCGAAAGGCTTCTTGAAGGGAAAGACGTAACTCTGTGAGATGAATTAACAGAACACAGAGCAGTTTCTCAGAAAGCTTCTTTCCCCTTCTGAACGGAAGATATTTCATTTTTCACCATAGCCCTCTATGGGCTTCCAAATATCCCTTTGCCAATTCCACAAGAACAGCCTTAGCGAAAGGCTTCTTGAAGGGAAAGATGTTACTCTGTGAGATGAATTAACAGAACACAGAGCAGTTTCTCAGAAAGCTTCTTTCCAGTTTTGAACGGAAGATATTTCCTTTTTCACCATAGCCCTCTATGGGCTTCCAAATATCCCTTTGCCAATTCCACAAGAACAGCCTTAGCGAAAGGCTTCTTGAAGGGAAAGATGTAACTCTGTGAGATGAATTAACAGAACACAGAGCAGTTTCTCAGAAAGCCTCTTTCCAGTTCTGAACGGAAGATATTTCCTTTTTCACCATAGCCCTCTATGGGCTTCCAAATATCCCTTTGCCAATTCCACAAGAACAGCCTTAGCGAAAGGCTTCTTGAAGGGAAAGATGTAACTCTGTGAGATGAATTAACAGAACACAGAGCAGATTCTCAGAAAGCTTCTTTCCAGTTTTGAACGGAAGATATTTCCTTTTTCACCATAGCCCTCTATTTGCTTCCAAATATCCCTTTGCCAATTCCACAAGAACAGCCTTAGCGAAAGGCTTCTTGAAGGGAAAGATGTAACTCTGTGAGATGAATTAACAGAACACAGAGCAGTTTCTCAGAAAGCTTCTTTCCAGTTTTGAACGGAAGATATTTCCTTTTTCACCATAGCCCTCTATGGGCTTCCAAATATCCCTTTTCCAATTCCACAAGAACAGCCTTAGCGAAAGGCATCTTGAAGGGAAAGATGTAACTCTGTTAGATGAATTAACAGAACACAGAGCAGTTTCTCAGAAAGCTTCTTTCCAGTTTTGAACGGAACATATTTCCTTTTTCACCATAGCCCTCTATGGGCTTCCAAATACCCTTTGCCAATTCCACAAGAACAGCCTTAGCGAAAGGCTTCTTGAAGGGAAAGATGTAACTCTGTGAGATGAATTAACAGAACACAGAGCAGTTTCTCAGAAAGCTTCTTTCCAGTTTTGAACGGAAGATATTTCCTTTTTCACCATAGCCCTCTATGGGCTTCCAAATATCCCTTTGCCAATTCGCCAAGAACAGCCTTAACGAAAGGATTCTTGAAGGGAACGACGTAACTCTGTGAGATGAATTAACAGAACACAGAGCAGTTTCTCAGAAAGCTTCTTTCCAGTTTTGAACGGAAGATATTTCGTTTTTCACCGTAGCACCCTATGGGCTTCCAAATATCCCTTTGCCAATTCCCCAAGAACAGCCTTAGCGAAAGACTTCTTGAAGGGAAAGATGTAACTCTGTGAGATGAACTAACAGAACACAGAGCAGTTTCTCAGAAAGCTTCTTTCCAGTTTTGAACGGAAGATATTTCCTTTTTCACCATAGCCCTCTATGGGCTTCCTAATATCCCTTTGCCAATTCCACAAGAACAGCCTTAGCCAAAGGCTTCTTGGAGGGAAAGATGTAACTCTGTGAGATGAATTAACAGAACACAGAGCAGTTTCTCATAAAGCTTCTTTCCAGTTTTGAACGGAAGATATTTCCTTTTTCACCATAGTCCTCTATGGGCTTCCAAATATCCCTTTGCCAATTCCCCAAGAACAGCCTTAGCGAAAGGCTTCTTGAAGGGAAAGACGTAACTCTGTGAGATGAATTAACAGAACACAGAGCAGTTTCTCAGAAAGCTTCTTTCCAGTTTTGAAAGGAAGATATTTCCTTTTTCACCATAGCCCCCTATGGGCTTCCAAATATCCCTTTGCCAATTCCACAAGAACAGACTTAGCGAAAGACTTCTTGAAGGGAAAGATGTAACTCTGTGAGATGAATTAACAGAACACAGAGCAGTTTCTCAGAAAGCTTCTTTCCAGTTTTGAACGGAAGATATTTCCTTTTTCACCATAGCCCTCTATGGGCTTCCAAATATCCCTTTGCCAATTCCACAAGAACAGCCTTAGCGAAAGGCTTCTTGAAGGGAAAGATGTAACTCTGTGAGATGAATTAACAGAACACAGAGCAGTTTCTCAGAAAGCTTCTTTCCAGTTTTGAACGGAAGATAGTTCCTTTTTCACCATAGCCCTCTATGGGCTTCCAAATATCCCTTTGCCAATTCCACAAGAACAGCCTTAGCGAAAGGCTTCTTGAAGGGAAAGATGTAACTCTGTGAGATGAATTAACAGAACACAGAGCAGTTTCTCAGAAAGCTTCTTTCCCGTTTTGAACGGAAGATATTTCCTTTTTCACCATAGCCCTCTATGGGCTTCCAAATATCCCTTTGCCAATTCCACAAGAACAGCCTTAGCGAAAGGCTTCTTGAAGGGAAAGATGTAACTCTGTGAGATGAATTAACAGAACACAGCGCAGTTTCTCAGAAAGCTTCTTTCCAGTTTTGAACGGAAGATATTTCCTTTTTCAATATAGCCCTCTATGGGCTTCCAAATATCCCTTTGCCAATTCCACAAGAACAGCCTTAGCTAAAGGCTTCTTGAAGGGAAAGATGTAACTCTATGAGATGAATTAACAGAACACAGAGCAGTTTCTCAGAAAGCTTTTTTCCAATTTTGAACGGAAGATATTTCCTTTTTCATCATAGCCCTCTATGGGCTTCCAAATATCCGTTTGCCAATTCCCCAAGAACAGCCTTAGAGAAAGGCTTCTTGAAGGGAAAGACGTAACTCTGTGAGATGAATTAACAGAACACAGAGCAGTTTCTCAGAAAGCTTCTTTCCACTTCTGAACGGAAGATATTTCCCTTTTCACCATAGCCCTCTATGGGCTTCCAAATATCCCTTTGCCAATTCCACAAGAACAGCCTTAGCGAAAGGCTTCTTGAAGGGAAAGATGTTACTCTGTGAGATGAATTAACAGACCACAGAGCAGTTTCTCAGAAAGCTTCTTTCCAGTTTTGAACGGAAGATATTTCCTTTTTCACCATAGCCCTCTATGGGCTTCCAAATATCTCTTTGCCAATTCCACAAGAACAGCCTTAGCGAAAGGCTTCTTGAAGGGAAAGATGTAACTCTGTGAGATGAATTAACAGAACACAGAGCAGTTTCTCAGAAAGCCTCTTTCTATTTCTGAACGGAAGATATTTCCTTTTTCACCATAGCCCTCTATGGGCTTCCAAATATCCCTTTGCCAATTCCACAAGAACAGCCTTAGCGAAAGGCTTCTTGAAGGGAAAGATGTAACTCTGTGAGATGAATTAACAGAACACCGAGCAGTTTCTCAGAAAGGTTCTTTCAAGTTTTGAACGGAAGATATTTCCTTTTTCACCATAGCCCTCTATGGGCTTCCAAATATCCCTTTGCCAATTCCACAAGAACAGCCTTAGCGAAAGGCTTCTTGAAGGGAAAGATGTAACTCTGTGAGATGAATTAACAGAACACAGAGCAGTTTCTCAGAAAGCTTCTTTCCAGTTTTGAAGGGAAGATATTTCCTTTTTCACCTAGCCCTCTATGGGCTTTCAAATATACCTTTGCCAATTCCCCAAGAACAGCCTTAGAGAAAGGCTTCTTGAAGGGAAAGACGTAACTCTGTGAGATGAATTAACAGAACACAGAGCAGTTTCTCAGAAAGCTTCTTTCCAGTGTTGAACGGAAGATATTTCCTTTTTCACCATAGCCCTCTATGGGCTTCCAAATATCCCTTTGCCAATTCCACAAGAACAGCCTTAGCCAAAGGCTTCTTGAAGGGAAAGATGTAACTCTGTGAGATGAATTAACAGAACACAGAGCAGTTTCTCAGAAAGCTTCTTTCCAGTTTTGAAAGGAAGATATTTCCTTTTTCACCATAGCCCCCTATGTCCTTCCAAATATCCCTTTGCCAATTCCACAAGAACAGCCTTAGCGAAAGGCTTCTTGAAGGGAAAGATGTAACTCTGTGAGATGAATTAACAGAACACAGAGCAGTTTCTCAGAAAGCTTCTTTCCAGTTCTGAACGGAAGATATTTCCTTTTTCATCATAGCCCTCTAAGGGCTTCCAAATATCCCTTTGCAAATTCCCCAAGAACAGCCTTAGAGAAAGGCTTCTTGAAGGGAAAGACGTAACTCTGTGAGATGAATTAACAGAACACAGAGCAGTTTCTCAGAAAGCTTCTTTCCACTTCTGAACGGAAGATATTTCCTTTTTCACCATAGCCCTCTATGGGCTTCCAAATATCCCTTTGCCAATTCCCCAAGAACAGCCTTAGCGAAAGACTTCTTGAAGGGAAAGATGTAACTCTGTGAGATGAACTAACAGAACACAGAGCAGTTTCTCAGAAAGCTTCTTTCCAGTTTTGAACGGAAGATATTTCCTTTTTCACCATAGCCCTCTATGGGCTTCCTAATATACCTTTGCCAATTCCCCAAGAACAGCCTTAGCGAAAGGCTTCTTGAAGGGGAAGACGTAACTCTGTGAGATGAATTAACAGAACACAGAGCAGTTTCTCAGAAAGCTTCTTTCCAGTTTTGAACGGAAGATATTTCCTTTTTCACCATAGCCCTCTAAGGGCTTCCAAATATCCCTTTGCCAATTCCACAAGAACAGCCTTAGCGAAAGGCTTCTTGAAGGGAAAGATGTAACTCTGTGAGATGAATTAACAGAACACAGAGCAGTTTCTCATAAAGCTTCTTTCCAGTTTTGAACGGAAGATATTTCCTTTTTCACCATAGTCCTCTATGGGCTTCCAAATATCCCTTTGCCAATTCCCCAAGAACAGCCTTAGCGAAAGGCCTCTTGAAGGGAAAGACGTAACTCTGTGAGATGAATTAACAGAACACAGAGCAGTTTCTCAGAAAGCTTCTTTCCAGTTTTGAACGGAAGATATTTCCTTTTTCACCATAGCCCTCTATGGGCTTCCAAATATCCCTTTGCCAATTCCACAAGAACAGCCTTAGCGAAAGGCTTCTTGAAGGGAAAGATGTAACTCTGTGAGATGAATTAACAGAACACAGAGCAGTTTCTCAGAAAGCTTCTTTCCAGTTTTGAACGGAAGATATTTCCTTTTTCACCATAGCCCTCAATGGGCTCCCAAATATCCCTTTGCCAATTCCACAAGAACAGCCTTAGCGAAAGGCTTCTTGAAGGGAAAGATGTAACTCTGTGAGATGAATTAACAGAACACAAAGCAGTTTCTCAGAAAGCTTCTTTCCAGTTTTGAACGGAAAATATTTCCTTTTTCACCATAGCCTTCTATGGGCTTCCAAATATCCCTTTGCCAATTCCACAAGAACAGCCTTAGCGAAAGGCTTCTTGAAGGGAAAGATGTAACTCTGTGAGATGAATTAACAGAACACAGCGCAGTTTCTCAGAAAGCTTCTTTCCAGTTTTGAACGGAAGATATTTCCTTTTTCACCATAGCCCTCTCTGGGCTTCCAAATATCCCTTTGCCAATTCCACAAGAACAGCCTTAGCTAAAGGCTTCTTGAAGGGAAAGATGTAACTCTATGAGATGAATTAACAGAACACAGAGCAGTTTCTCAGAAAGCTTCTTTCCAATTTTGAACGGAAGATATTTCCTTTTTCATCATAGCCCTCTATGGGCTTCCAAATATCCCTTTGCCAATTCCCCAAGAACAGCCTTAGCGAAAGGCTTCTTGAAGGGAAAGACGTAACTCTGTGAGATGAATTAACAGAACACAGAGCAGTTTCTCAGAAAGCTTCTTTCCACTTCTGAACGGAAGATATTTCATTTTTCACCATAGCCCTCTATGGGCTTCCAAATATCCCTTTGCCAATTCCACAAGAACAGCCTTAGCGAAAGGCTTCTTGAAGGGAAAGATGTGACTCTGTGAGATGAATTAACAGAACACAGAGCAGTTTCTCAGAAAGGTTCTTTCCAGTTTTGAACGGAAGATATTTCCTTTTTCACCATAGCCCTGTATGGGCTTCCAAATATCCCTTTGCCAATTCCACAAGAACAGCCTTAGCGAAAGGCTTCTTGAAGGGAAAGATGTAACTCTGTGAGATGAATTAACAGAACACAGAGCAGTTTCTCAGAAAGCCTCTTTCCAGTTCTGAACGGAAGATATTTCCTTTTTCACCATAGCCCTCTATGGGCTTCCAAATATCCCTTTGCCAATTCCACAAGAACAGCCTTAGCGAAAGGCTTCTTGAAGGGAAAGATGTAACTCTGTGAGATGAATTAACAGAACACAGAGCAGATTCTCAGAAAGCTTCTTTCCAGTTTTGAACGGAAGATATTTCCTTTTTCACCATAGCCCTCTATTTGCTTTCAAATATCCCTTTGCCAATTCCACAAGAACAGCCTTAGCGAAAGGCTTCTTGAAGGGAAAGATGTAACTCTGTGAGATGAATTAACAGAACACAGAGCAGTTTCTCAGAAAGCTTCTTTCCAGTTTTGAACGGAAGATATTTCCTTTTTCACCATAGCCCTCTATGGGCTTCCAAATATCCGTTTGCCAATTCCCCAAGAACAGCCTTAGAGAAAGGCTTCTTGAAGGGAAAGACGTAACTCTGTGAGATGAATTAACAGAACACAGAGCAGTTTCTCAGAAAGCTTCTTTCCACTTCTGAACGGAAGATATTTCCTTTTTCACCATAGCCCTCTATGGGCTTCCAAATATCCCTTTGCCAATTCCACAAGAACAGCCTTAGCGAAAGGCTTCTTGAAGGGAAAGATGTTACTCTGTGAGATGAATTAACAGACCACAGAGCAGTTTCTCAGAAAGCTTCTTTCCAGTTTTGAACGGAAGATATTTCCTTTTTCACCATAGCCCTCTATGGGCTTCCAAATATCTCTTTGCCAATTCCACAAGAACAGCCTTAGCGAAAGGCTTCTTGAAGGGAAAGATGTAACTCTGTGAGATGAATTAACAGAACACAGAGCAGTTTCTCAGAAAGCCTCTTTCTATTTCTGAACGGAAGATATTTCCTTTTTCACCATAGCCCTCTATGGGCTTCCAAATATCCCTTTGCCAATTCCACAAGAACAGCCTTAGCGAAAGGCTTCTTGAAGGGAAAGATGTAACTCTGTGAGATGAATTAACAGAACACCGAGCAGTTTCTCAGAAAGGTTCTTTCCAGTTTTGAACGGAAGATATTTCCTTTTTCACCATAGCCCTCTATGGGCTTCCAAATATCCCTTTGCCAATTCCACAAGAACAGCCTTAGCGAAAGGCTTCTTGAAGGGAAAGATGTAACTCTGTGAGATGAATTAACAGAACACAGAGCAGTTTCTCAGAAAGCTTCTTTCCAGTTTTGAAGGGAAGATATTTCCTTTTTCACCTAGCCCTCTATGGGCTTTCAAATATACCTTTGCCAATTCCCCAAGAACAGCCTTAGCGAAAGGCTTCTTGAAGGGAAAGATGTAACTCTGTGAGATGAATTAACAGAACACAGAGCAGTTTCTCAGAAAGCTTCTTTCCAGTGTTGAACGGAAGATATTTCCTTTTTCACCATAGCCCTCTATGGGCTTCCAAATATCCCTTTGCCAATTCCACAAGAACAGCCTTAGCCAAAGGCTTCTTGAAGGGAAAGATGTAACTCTGTGAGATGAATTAACAGAACACAGAGCAGTTTCTCAGAAAGCTTCTTTCCAGTTTTGAAAGGAAGATATTTCCTTTTTCACCATAGCCCCCTATGTCCTTCCAAATATCCCTTTGCCAATTCCACAAGAACAGCCTTAGCGAAAGGCTTCTTGAAGGGAAAGATGTAACTCTGTGAGATGAATTAACAGAACACAGCGCAGTTTCTCAGAAAGCTTCTTTCCAGTTTTGAACGGAAGATATTTCCTTTTTCACCATAGCCCTCTATGGGCTTCCAAATATCCCTTTGCCAATTCCACAAGAACAGCCTTAGCTAAAGGCTTCTTGAAGGGAAAGATGTAACTCTATGAGATGAATTAACAGAACACAGAGCAGTTTCTCAGAAAGCTTTTTTCCAATTTTGAACGGAAGATATTTCCTTTTTCATCATAGCCCTCTATGGGCTTCCAAATATCCCTTTGCCAATTCCCCAAGAACAGCCTTAGAGAAAGGCTTCTTGAAGGGAAAGACGTAACTCTGTGAGATGAATTAACAGAACACAGAGCAGTTTCTCAGAAAGCTTCTTTCCACTTCTGAACGGAAGATATTTCCTTTTTCACCATAGCCCTCTATGGGCTTCCAAATATCCCTTTGCCAATTCCACAAGAACAGCCTTAGCGAAAGGCTTCTTGAAGGGAAAGATGTTACTCTGTGAGATGAATTAACAGAACACAGAGCAGTTTCTCAGAAAGCTTCTTTCCAGTTTTGAACGGAAGATATTTCCTTTTTCACCATAGCCCTCTATGGGCTTCCAAATATCTCTTTGCCAATTCCACAAGAACAGCCTTAGCGAAAGGCTTCTTGAAGGGAAAGATGTAACTCTGTGAGATGAATTAACAGAACACAGAGCAGTTTCTCAGAAAGCCTCTTTCTATTTCTGAACGGAAGATAATTCCTTTTTCACCATAGCCCTCTATGGGCTTCCAAATATCCCTTTGCCCATTCCACAAGAACAGCCTTAGCGAAAGGCTTCTTGAAGGGAAAGATGTAACTCTGTGAGATGAATTAACAGAACACAGAGCAGTTTCTCAGAAAGCTTCTTTCCAGTTTTGAACGGAAGATATTTCCTTTTTCACCATAGCCCTCTATTTGCTTCCAAATATCCCTTTGCCAATTCCACAAGAACAGCCTTAGCGAAAGGCTTCTTGAAGGGAAAGATGTAACTCTGTGAGATGAATTAACAGAACACAGAGCAGTTTCTCAGAAAGCTTCTTTCCAGTTTTGAAGGGAAGATATTTCCTTTTTCACCATAGCCCTCTATGGGCTTCCAAATATACCTTTGCCAATTCCCCAAGAACAGCCTTAGCGAAAGGCTTCTTGAAGGGAAAGACGTAACTCTGTGAGATGAATTAACAGAACACAGAGCAGTTTCTCAGAAAGCTTCTTTCCAGTGTTGAACGGAAGATATTTCCTTTTTCACCATAGCCCTCTATGGGCTTCCAAATATCCCTTTGCCAATTCCACAAGAACAGCCTTAGCCAAAGGCTTCTTGAAGGGAAAGATGTAACTCTGTGAGATGAATTAACAGAACACAGAGCAGTTTCTCAGAAAGCTTCTTTCCAGTTTTGAAAGGAAGATGTTTCCTTTTTCACCATAGCCCCCTATGTCCTTCCAAATATCCCTTTGCCAATTCCCCAAGAACAGCCTTCGCGAAAGACTTCTTTAAGGGAAAGATGTAACTCTGTGAGATGAATTAACAGAACACAGAGCAGTTTCTCAGAAAGCTTCTTTCCAGTTTTGAACGGAAGATATTTCCTTTTTCACCATAGCCCTCTATGGGCTTCCAAATATCCCTTTGCCAATTCCACAAGAACAGCCTTAGCGAAAGGCTTCTTGAAGGGAAAGATGTAACTCTGTGAGATGAATTAACAGAACACAGAGCAGTTTCTAAGAAAGCTTCTTTCCAGTTTTGAACGGAAGATATTTCCTTTCTCACCATAGCCCTCTATGGGCTTCCAAATATCCCTTTGCCAATTCCACAAGAACAGCCTTAGCGAAAGGCTTCTTGAAAGGAAAGATGTAACTCTGTGAGATGAATTAACAGAACACAGAGCAGTTTCTCAGAAAGCTTCTTTCCAGTTTTGAACGGAAGATATTTCCTTTTTCACCATAGCCCTCTATGGGCTTCCAAATATCCCTTTGCCAATTAGCCAAGAACAGCCTTAGCGAAAGGCTTCTTTAAGGGAAAGACGTAACTCTGTGAGATGAATTAACAGAACACAGAGCAGTTTCTCAGAAAGCTTCTTTCCAGTTTTGAACGGAAGATATTTCCTTTTTCACCATAGCCCTCTATGGGCTTCCAAATATCCCTTTGCCAATTCCACAAGAACAGCCTTAGCCAAAGGCTTCTTGAAGGGAAAGATGTAACTCTGTGAGATGAATTAACAGAACACAGAGCTGTTTCTCAGAAAGCTTCTTTCCAGTTTTGAACGGAAGATATTTCCTTTTTCATCATAGCCCTTTATGGGCTTCCAAATATCCTTTGCCAATTCCACAAGAACAGCCTTAGCGAAAGGCTTCTTGAAGGGAAAGATGTAACTCTGTGAGATGAATTAACAGAACACAGAGCAGTTTCTCAGAAAGCTTCTTTCCAGTTTTGAACGGAAGATATTTCCTTTTTCACCATAGCCCTCTATGGGCTTCCTAATATACCTTTGCCAATTCCACAAGAACAGCCTTAGCGAAAGGCTTCTTGAAGGGAAAGACGTAACTCTGTGAGATGAATTAACAGAACACAGAGCAGTTTCTCAGAAAGCTTCTTTCCAGTTTTAAACGGAAGATATTTCCTTTTTCACCATAGCCCTCTATGGGCTTCCAAATATCCCTTTGCCAATTCCACAAGAACAGCCTTAGCCAAAGGCTTCTTGAAGGGAAAGATGTAACTCTGTGAGATGAATTAACAGAACACAGAGCAGTTTCTCAGAATGCTTCTTTCCAGTTTTGAACGGAAGATATTTCCTTTTTCACCATAGCCCTCTATGGGCTTCCAAATATCCCTTTTCCAATTCCCCAAGAACAGCCTTAGCGAAAGGCTTCTTGAAGGGAAAGATGTAACTCTGTGAGATGAATTAACAGAACACAGAGCAGTTTCTCAGAAAGCTTCTTTCCAGTTTTGAACGGAAGATATTTCCTTTTTCACCATAGCCCTCTATGGGCTTCCAAATATCCCTTTGCCAATTAGCCAAGAACAGCCTTAGCGAAAGGCTTCTTTAAGGGAAAGACGTAACTCTGTGAGATGAATTAACAGAACACAGAGCAGTTTCTCAGAAAGCTTCTTTCCAGTTTTGAACGGAATATATTTCCTTTTTCACCATAGCCCTCTATGGGCTTCCAAATATCCCTTTGCAAATTCCACAAGAACAGCCTCAGCCAAAGGCTTCTTGAAGGGAAAGATGTAACTCTGTGAGATGAATTAACAGAACACAGAGCAGTTTCTCAGAAAGCTTCTTTCCAGTTTTGAACGGAAGATATTTCCTTTTTCATCATAGCCCTTTATGGGCTTCCAAATATCCTTTGCCAATTCCACAAGAACAGCCTTAGCGAAAGGCTTCTTGAAGGTAAAGATGTAACTCTGTGAGATGAATTAACAGAACACAGAGCATTTTCTCAGAAAGCTTCTTTCCAGTTTTGAACGGAAGATATTTCCTTTTTCACCATAGCCCTCTATGGGCTTCCAAATATCCCTTTGCCAATTCCACAAGAATAGCCTTAGCGAAAGGCTTCTTGAAGGGAAAGATGTAACTCTGTGAGATGAATTAACAGAACACAGAGCAGTTTCTCAGAAAGCTTCTTTACACTTCTGAACGGAAGATATTTCCTTTTTCACCATAGCCCTCTATGGGCTTCCAAATATCCCTTTGCCAATTCCACAAGAACAGACTTAGCGAAAAGCTTCTTGAAGGGAAAGATGTAACTCTGTGAGATGAATTAACAGAACACAGAGCAGTTTCTCAGAAAGCTTCTTTCCAGTTTTGAACGGAAGATATTTCCTTTTTCACCATAGCCCTCTATGGGCTTCCAAATATCCCTTTGCCAATTCCACAAGAACAGCCTTAGCGAAAGGCATCTTGAGCGAATGATGTAACTCTGTGAGATGAATTAACAGAACACAGAGCAGTTTCTCAGAAAGCTTCTTTCCAGTTTTCAACGGAAGATATTTCCTTTTTCACCATAGCACTCTATGGGCTTCCAAATATCCCTTTGCCAATTCCACAACAACAGCCTTAGCGAAAGGCATCTTGAGCGAATGATGTAACTCTCTGAGATGAATTAACAGAACACAGAGCAGTTTCTCATAATCCTTCTTTCCAGTTTTGAAAGGAAGATATTTCCTTTTTCACCATAGCCCTCTATGGGCTTCCAAATATCCCTTTGCCAATTCCACAAGAACAGCCTTAGCGAAAGGCTTCTTGAAGGGAAAGATGTAACTCTCTGAGATGGATCAACAGAACACAGAGCAGTTTCTCAGAAAGCTTCTTTCCAGTTTTGAACGGAAGATATTTCCTTTTTCACCGTAGCCCTCTATGGGCTTCCAAATATCCCTTTGCCAATTCCACAAGAACAGCCTTAGCGAAAGGCTTCTTGAAGGGAAAGATGTAACTCTGTGAGATGAATTAACAGAACACAGAGCAGTTTCTCAGAAAGCTTCTTTCCAGTTTTGAACGGAAGATATTTCCTTTTTCACCATAGCCCTCTATGGGCTTCCAATTATCCCTTTGCCAATTCCACAAGAACACCCTTAGCGAAAGGCTTTTGAAGGGAAAGATGTAACTCTGTGAGATGAATTAACATAACACAGAGCAGTTTCTCAGAAAACTTCTTTCCAGTTTTGAACGGAAGATATTTCCTTTTTCACCATAGCCCTCTATGGGCTTCCAAATATCCCTTTGCCAATTCCACAAGAACAGCCTTAGCCAAAGGCTTCTTGAAGGGAAAGATGTAACTCTGTGAGATGAATTAACAGAACACAGAGCAGTTTCTCAGAAAGCTTCTTTCCAGTTTTGAACGGAAGATATTTCCTTTTTCACCATAGCCCTCTATGGGCTTCCAAATATCCCTTTGCCAATTCCACAAGAACAGCGTTAGCGAAAGGCTTCTTGAAGGGAAAGACGTAACTCTGTGAGATGAATTAACAGAACACAGAGCAGTTTCTCAGAAAGCTTCTTCCCAGTTTTGAACGGAAGATATTTCCTTTTTCACCATAGCCCTCTATGGACTTCCAAATATCCCTTTGCCAATTCCACAAGAACAGCCTTAGCGAAAGGCTTCTTGAAGGGAAAGATGTAACTCTGTGAGATGAATTAACAGAACACAGAGCAGTTTCTCAGAAAGCTTCTTTCCAGTTTTGAACGGAAGATATTTCCTTTTTCACCATAGCCCTCTATGGGCTTCCAAATATCCCTTTGCCAATTCCACAAGAACAGCCTTAGCCAAAGGCTTCTTGAAGGGAAAGATGTAACTCTGTGAGATGAATTAACAGAACACAGAGCAGTTTCTCAGAAAGCTTCTTTCCAGTTTTGAACGGAAGATATTTCCTTTTTCACCATAGCCCTCTATGGGCTTCCAAATATCCCTTTGCCAATTCCACAAGAACAGCCTTAGCGAAAGGCTTCTTGAAGGGAAAGATGTAACTCTGTGAGATGAATTAACAGAACACAGAGCAGTTTCTCAGAAAGCTTCTTTCCAGTTCTGAACGGAAGATATTTCCTTTTTCACCATAGCCCTCTATGGGCTTCCAAATATCCCTTTGCCAATTCCACAAGAACAGCCTTAGCGAAAGGCTTCTTGAAGGGAAAGATGTAACTCTGTGAGATGAATTAAGAGAACACAGAGCAGTTTCTCAGAAAGCTTCTTTCCAGTTTTGAACGGAAGATATTTCCTTTTTCACCATAGCCCTCTATGGGCTTCCAAATATCCCTTTGCCAATTCCACAAGAACAGCCTTAGCGAAAGGCTTCTTGAAGGGATAGACGTAACTCTGTGAGATGAATTAACAGAACACAGAGCAGTTTCTCAGAAAGCATCTTTCCAGTTTTGAACGGAAGATATTTCCTTTTTCACCATAGCCCTCTATGGGCTTCCAAATATCCCTTTGCCAAATCCACAAGAACAGCCTTAGCCAAAGGCTTCTTGAAGGGAAAGATGTAACTCTGTGAGATGAATTAACAGAACACAGAGCAGTTTCTCAGAAAGCTTCTTTCCAGTTTTGAACGGAAGATATTTCCTTTTTCACCATAGCCCTCTATGGGCTTCCAAATATCCCTTTGCCAATTTCACAAGAACAGCCTTAGCGAAAGGCTTCTTGAAGGGAAAGATGTTACTCTGTGAGATGAATTAACAGAACACAGAGCAGTTTCTCACAAAGCTTCTTTCCAGTTTTGAACGGAAGATATTTCCTTTTTCACCATAGCCCTCTATGGGCTTCCAAATATCCCTTTGCCAATTCCACAAGAACAGCCTTAGCGAAAGGCTTCTTGAAGGGAAAGATGTAACTCTGTGAGATGAATTAACAGAACACAGAGCAGTTTCTCAGAAAGCCTCTTTCCAGTTCTGAACGGAAGATATTTCCTTTTTCACCATAGCCCTCTATGGGCTTCCAAATATCCCTTTGCCAATTCCACAAGAACAGCCTTAGCGAAAGGCTTCTTGAAGGGAAAGATGTAACTCTGTGAGATGAATTAACAGAACACAGAGCAGATTCTCAGAAAGCTTCTTTCCAGTTTTGAACGGAAGATATTTCCTTTTTCACCATAGCCCTCTATTTGCTTCCAAATATCCCTTTGCCAATTCCACAAGAACAGCCTTAGCGAAAGGCTTCTTGAAGGGAAAGATGTAACTCTGTGAGATGAATTAACAGAACACAGAGCAGTTTCTCAGAAAGCTTCTTTCCAGTTTTGAACGGAAGATATTTCCTTTTTCACCATAGCCCTCTATGGGCTTCCAAATATCCCTTTTCCAATTCCACAAGAACAGCCTTAGCGAAAGGCATCTTGAAGGGAAAGATGTAACTCTGTGAGATGAATTAACAGAACACAGAGCAGTTTCTCAGAAAGCTTCTTTCCAGTTTTGAACGGAAGATATTTCCTTTTTCACCATAGCCCTCTATGGGCTTCCAAATATCCCTTTGCCAATTCGCAAAGAACAGCCTTAACGAAAGGATTCTTGAAGGGAACGACGTAACTCTGTGAGATGAATTAACAGAACACAGAGCAGTTTCTCAGAAAGCTTCTTTCCAGTTTTGAATGGAAGATATTTCGTTTTTCACCGTAGCACCCTATGGGCTTCCAAATATCCCTTTGCCAATTCCCCAAGAACAGCCTTAGCGAAAGACTTCTTGAAGGGAAAGATGTAACTCTGTGAGATGAACTAACAGAACACAGAGCAGTTTCTCAGAAAGCTTCTTTCCAGTTTTGAACGGAAGATATTTCCTTTTTCACCATAGCCCTCTATGGGCTTCCTAATATCCCTTTGCCAATTCCACAAGAACAGCCTTAGCCAAAGGCTTCTTGAAGGGAAAGATGTAACTCTGTGAGATGAATTAACAGAACACAGAGCAGTTTCTCATAAAGCTTCTTTCCAGTTTTGAACGGAAGATATTTCCTTTTTCACCATAGTCCTCTATGGGCTTCCAAATATCCCTTTGCCAATTCCCCAAGAACAGCCTTAGCGAAAGGCTTCTTTAAGGGAAAGATGTAACTCTGTGAGATGAATTAACAGAACACAGCGCAGTTTCTCAGAAAGCTTCTTTCTAGTTTTGAACAGAAGATATTTCCTTTTTCACCATAGCCCTCTATGGGCTTCCAAATATCCCTTTGCCAATTCCACAAGAACAGCCTTAGCTAAAGGCTTCTTGAAGGGAAAGATGTAACTCTGTGAGATGAATTAACAGAACACAGAGCAGTTTCTCAGAAAGCTTCTTTCCAGTTTTGAACGGAAGATATTTCCTTTTTCACCATAGCCCTCTATGGGCTTCCAAATACCATTTGCCAATTCCACAAGAACAGCCTCAGCGAAAGGCTTCTTGAAGGGAAAGATGTAACTCTGTGAGATGAATTAACAGAACACAGAGCAGTTTCTCAGAAAGCTTCTTTCCAGTTTTGAACGGAAGATATTTCCTTTTTCACCATAGCCCTCTATGTGCTTCCAAATATCCCTTTGCCAATTCGCCAAGAACAGCCTTAACAAAAGGCTTCTTGAAGGGAAAGACGTAACTCTGTGAGATGAATTAACAGAACACAGAGCAGTTTCTCAGAAAGCTTCTTTCCAGTTTTGAACGGAAGATATTTCCTTTTTCACCATAGTCCTCTATGGGCTTCCAAATATCCCTTTGCCAATTCCCCAAGAACAGCCTTAGCGAAAGGCTTCTTGAAGGGAAAGACGTAACTCTGTGAGATGAATTAACAGAACACAGAGCAGTTTCTCAGAAAGCTTCTTTCCAGTTTTGAACGGAAGATATTTCCTTTTTCACCATAGCCCTCTAGGGGTTCCAAATATCCCTTTGCCAATTCCACAAGAACAGCCTTAGCGAAAGGCTTCTTGAAGGGAAAGATGTAACTCTGTGAGATGAATTAACAGAACACAGAGCAGTTTCTCAGAAAGCTTCTTTCCAGTTTTGAACGGAAGATATTTCCTTTTTCACCATAGCCCTCTATGGGCTCCCAAATATCCCTTTGCCAATTCCACAAGAACAGCCTTAGCGAAAGGCTTCTTGAACGGAAAGATGTAACTGTGTGAGATGAATTAACAGAACAGAGAGCAGTTTCTCAGAAAGCTTCTTTCCAGTTTTGAACGGAAGATATTTCCTTTTTCACCATAGCCTTCTATGGGCTTCCAAATATCCCTTTGCCAATTCCACAAGAACAGCCTTAGCGAAAGGCTTCTTGAAGGGAAAGATGTAACTCTGTGAGATGCATTAACAGAACACAGAGCAGTTTCTCAGAAAGCTTCTTTCCAGTTTTGAACGGAAGATATTTCCTTTTTCACCATAGCCCTCTATGGGCTTCCAAATATCCCTTTGCCAATTCCACAAGAACAGCCTTAGCGAAAGGCTTCTTGAAGGGAAAGATGTAACTCTGTGAGATGAATTAACAGAACACAGAGCAGTTTCTCAGAAAGCTTCTTTCCAGTTTTGAACGGAAGATATTTCCTTTTTCACCATCCCTTCTATGGGCTTCCAAATATCCCTTTGCCAATTCCACAAGAACAGCCTTAGCGAAAGGCATCTTGAACGGAAACATGTAACTCTGTGAGATGAATTAACAGAACACAGAGCAGTTTCTCAGAAAGCTTCTTTCCAGTTTTGAACGGAAGATATTTCCTTTTTCACCATAGCCCTCTATGGGCTTCCAAATACCATTTGCCAATTCCACAAGAACAGCCTTAGCGAAAGGCTTCTTGAAGGGAAAGATGTAACTCTGTGAGATGAATTAACAGAACACAGAGCAGTTTCTCAGAAAGCTTCTTTCCAGTTTTGAACGGAAGATATTTCCTTTTTCACCATAGCCCTCTATGGGCTTCCAAATATCCCTTTGCCAATTCGCCAAGAACAGCCTTAACAAAAGGCTTCTTGAAGGGAAAGACGTAACTCTGTGAGATGAATTAACAGAACACAGAGCAGTTTCTCAGAAAGCTTCTTTCCAGTTTTGAACGGAAGATATTTCCTTTTTCACGTAGCACCCTATGGGCTTCCAAATATCCCTTTGCCAATTCCCCAAGAACAGCCTTAGCGAAAGACTTCTTGAAGGGAAAGATGTAACTCTGTGAGATGAACTAACAGAACACAGAGCAGTTTCTCAGAAAGCTTCTTTCCAGTTTTGAACGGAAGATATTTCCTTTTTCACCATAGCCCTCTATGGGCTTCCTAATATACCTTTGCCAATTCCCCAAGAACAGCCTTAGCGAAAGGCTTCTTGAAGGGGAAGACGTAACTCTGTGAGATGAATTAACAGAACACAGAGCAGTTTCTCAGAAAGCTTCTTTCCAGTTTTGAACGGAAGATATTTCCTTTTTCACCATAGCCCTCTAAGGGCTTCCAAATATCCCTTTGCCTATTCCACAAGAACAGCCTTAGCGAAAGGCTTCTTGAAGGGAAAGATGTAACTCTGTGAGATGAATTAACAGAACACAGAGCAGTTTCTCATAAAGCTTCTTTCCAGTTTTGAACGGAAGATATTTCCTTTTTCACCATAGTCCTCTATGGGCTTCCAAATATCCCTTTGCCAATTCCCCAAGAACAGCCTTAGCGAAAGGCTTCTTGAAGGGAAAGACGTAACTCTGTGAGATGAATTAACAGAACACAGAGCAGTTTCTCAGAAAGCTTCTTTCCAGTTTTGAACGGAAGATATTTCCTTTTTCACCATAGCCCTCTATGGGCTTCCAAATATCCCTTTGCCAATTCCACAAGAACAGCCTTAGCGAAAGGCTTCTTGAAGGGAAAGATGTAACTCTGTGAGATGAATTAACAGAACACAGAGCAGTTTCTCAGAAAGCTTCTTTCCAGTTTTGAACGGAAGATATTTCCTTTTTCACCATAGCCCTCTATGGGCTCCCAAATATCCCTTTGCCAATTCCACAAGAACAGCCTTAACGAAAGGCTTCTTGAAGGGAAAGAGGTAACTCTGTGAGATGAATTAACAGAACACAAAGCAGTTTCTCAGAAAGCTTCTTTCCAGTTTTGAACGGAAAATATTTCCTTTTTCACCATAGCCTTCTATGGGCTTCCAAATATCCCTTTGCCAATTCCACAAGAACAGCCTTAGCGAAAGGCTTCTTGAAGGGAAAGATGTAACTCTGTGAGATGAATTAACAGAACACAGCGCAGTTTCTCAGAAAGCTTCTTTCCAGTTTTGAACGGAAGATATTTCCTTTTTCACCATAGCCCTCTATGGGCTTCCAAATATCCCTTTGCCAATTCCACAAGAACAGCCTTAGCTAAAGGCTTCTTGAAGGGAAAGATGTAACCCTATGAGATGAATTAACAGAACACAGAGCAGTTTCTCAGAAAGCTTCTTTCCAATTTTGAACGGAAGATATTTCCTTTTTCACCATAGCCCTCTATGGGCTTCCAAATATCCCTTTGCCAATTCCCCAAGAACAGCCTTAGCGAAAGGCTTCTTGAAGGGAAAGACGTAACTCTGTGAGATGAATTAACAGAACACAGAGCAGTTTCTCAGAAAGCTTCTTTCCACTTCTGAACGGAAGATATTTCATTTTTCACCATAGCCCTCTATGGGCTTCCAAATATCCCTTTGCCAATTCCAGAAGAACAGCCTTAGCGAAAGGCTTCTTGAAGGGAAAGATGTTACTCTGTGAGAAGAATTAACAGAACACAGAGCAGTTTCTCAGAAAGGTTCTTTCCAGTTTTGAACGGAAGATATTTCCTTTTTCACCATAGCCCTCTATGGGCTTCCAAATATCCCTTTGCCAATTCCACAAGAACAGCCTTAGCGAAAGGCTTTTTGAAGGGAAAGATGTAACTCTGTGAGATGAATTAACAGAACACAGAGCAGTTTCTCAGAAAGCCTCTTTCCAGTTCTGAACGGAAGATATTTCCTTTTTCACCATAGCCCTCTATGGGCTTCCAAATATCCCTTTGCCAATTCCACAAGAACAGCCTTAGCGAAAGGCTTCTTGAAGGGAAAGATGTAACTCTGTGAGATGAATTAACAGAACACAGAGCAGATTCTCAGAAAGCTTCTTTCCAGTTTTGAACGGAAGATATTTCCTTTTTCACCATAGCCCTCTATTTGCTTCCAAATATCCCTTTGCCAATTCCACAAGAACAGCCTTAGCGAAAGGCTTCTTGAAGGGAAAGATGTAACTCTGTGAGATGAATTAACAGAACACAGAGCAGTTTCTCAGAAAGCTTCTTTCCAGTTTTGAACGGAAGATATTTCCTTTTTCACCATAGCCCTCTAAGGGCTTCTAAATATCCCTTTTCCAATTCCACAAGAACAGGCTTCTTGAAGGGAAAGATGTAACTCTGTGAGATGAATTAACAGAACACAGCGCAGTTTCTCAGAAAGCTTCTTTCCGGTTTTGAACGGAAGATATTTCCTTTTTCACCATAGCCCTCTATGGGCTTCCAAATATCCCTTTGCCAATTCCACAAGAACAGCCTTAGCTAAAGGCTTCTTGAAGGGAAAGATGTAACTCTATGAGATGAATTAACAGAACACAGAGCAGTTTCTCAGAAAGCTTCTTTCCAATTTTGAACGGAAGATATTTCCTTTTTCATCATAGCCCTCTATGGGCTTCCAAATATCCCTTTGCCAATTCCCCAAGAAGAGCCTTAGCGAAAGGCTTCTTGAAGGGAAAGACGTAACTCTGTGAGATGAATTAACAGAACACAGAGCAGTTTCTCAGAAAGCTTCTTTCCCCTTCTGAACGGAAGATATTTCATTTTTCACCATAGCCCTCTATGGGCTTCCAAATATCCCTTTGCCAATTCCACAAGAACAGCCTTAGCGAAAGGCTTCTTGAAGGGAAAGATGTTACTCTGTGAGATGAATTAACAGAACACAGAGCAGTTTCTCAGAAAGCTTCTTTCCAGTTTTGAACGGAAGATATTTCCTTTTTCACCATAGCCCTCTATGGGCTTCCAAATATCCCTTTGCCAATTCCACAAGAACAGCCTTAGCGAAAGGCTTCTTGAAGGGAAAGATGTAACTCTGTGAGATGAATTAACAGAACACAGAGCAGTTTCTCAGAAAGCCTCTTTCCAGTTCTGAACGGAAGATATTTCCTTTTTCACCATAGCCCTCTATGGGCTTCCAAATATCCCTTTGCCAATTCCACAAGAACAGCCTTAGCGAAAGGCTTCTTGAAGGGAAAGATGTAACTCTGTGAGATGAATTAACAGAACACAGAGCAGATTCTCAGAAAGCTTCTTTCCAGTTTTGAACGGAAGATATTTCCTTTTTCACCATAGCCCTCTATTTGCTTCCAAATATCCCTTTGCCAATTCCACAAGAACAGCCTTAGCGAAAGGCTTCTTGAAGGGAAAGATGTAACTCTGTGAGATGAATTAACAGAACACAGAGCAGTTTCTCAGAAAGCTTCTTTCCAGTTTTGAACGGAAGATATTTCCTTTTTCACCATAGCCCTCTATGGGCTTCCAAATATCCCTTTTCCAATTCCACAAGAACAGCCTTAGCGAAAGGCATCTTGAAGGGAAAGATGTAACTCTGTTAGATGAATTAACAGAACACAGAGCAGTTTCTCAGAAAGCTTCTTTCCAGTTTTGAACGGAACATATTTCCTTTTTCACCATAGCCCTCTATGGGCTTCCAAATACCCTTTGCCAATTCCACAAGAACAGCCTTAGCGAAAGGCTTCTTGAAGGGAAAGATGTAACTCTGTGAGATGAATTAACAGAACACAGAGCAGTTTCTCAGAAAGCTTCTTTCCAGTTTTGAACGGAAGATATTTCCTTTTTCACCATAGCCCTCTATGGGCTTCCAAATATCCCTTTGCCAATTCGCCAAGAACAGCCTTAACGAAAGGATTCTTGAAGGGAACGACGTAACTCTGTGAGATGAATTAACAGAACACAGAGCAGTTTCTCAGAAAGCTTCTTTCCAGTTTTGAACGGAAGATATTTCGTTTTTCACCGTAGCACCCTATGGGCTTCCAAATATCCCTTTGCCAATTCCCCAAGAACAGCCTTAGCGAAAGACTTCTTGAAGGGAAAGATGTAACTCTGTGAGATGAACTAACAGAACACAGAGCAGTTTCTCAGAAAGCTTCTTTCCAGTTTTGAACGGAAGATATTTCCTTTTTCACCATAGCCCTCTATGGGCTTCCTAATATCCCTTTGCCAATTCCACAAGAACAGCCTTAGCCAAAGGCTTCTTGGAGGGAAAGATGTAACTCTGTGAGATGAATTAACAGAACACAGAGCAGTTTCTCATAAAGCTTCTTTCCAGTTTTGAACGGAAGATATTTCCTTTTTCACCATAGTCCTCTATGGGCTTCCAAATATCCCTTTGCCAATTCCCCAAGAACAGCCTTAGCGAAAGGCTTCTTGAAGGGAAAGACGTAACTCTGTGAGATGAATTAACAGAACACAGAGCAGTTTCTCAGAAAGCTTCTTTCCAGTTTTGAAAGGAAGATATTTCCTTTTTCACCATAGCCCCCTATGGGCTTCCAAATATCCCTTTGCCAATTCCACAAGAACAGACTTAGCGAAAGACTTCTTGAAGGGAAAGATGTAACTCTGTGAGATGAATTAACAGAACACAGAGCAGTTTCTCAGAAAGCTTCTTTCCAGTTTTGAACGGAAGATATTTCCTTTTTCACCATAGCCCTCTATGGGCTTCCAAATATCCCTTTGCCAATTCCACAAGAACAGCCTTAGCGAAAGGCTTCTTGAAGGGAAAGATGTAACTCTGTGAGATGAATTAACAGAACACAGAGCAGTTTCTCAGAAAGCTTCTTTCCAGTTTTGAACGGAAGATAGTTCCTTTTTCACCATAGCCCTCTATGGGCTTCCAAATATCCCTTTGCCAATTCCACAAGAACAGCCTTAGCGAAAGGCTTCTTGAAGGGAAAGATGTAACTCTGTGAGATGAATTAACAGAACACAGAGCAGTTTCTCAGAAAGCTTCTTTCCCGTTTTGAACGGAAGATATTTCCTTTTTCACCATAGCCCTCTATGGGCTTCCAAATATCCCTTTGCCAATTCCACAAGAACAGCCTTAGCGAAAGGCTTCTTGAAGGGAAAGATGTAACTCTGTGAGATGAATTAACAGAACACAGCGCAGTTTCTCAGAAAGCTTCTTTCCAGTTTTGAACGGAAGATATTTCCTTTTTCACCATAGCCCTCTATGGGCTTCCAAATATCCCTTTGCCAATTCCACAAGAACAGCCTTAGCTAAAGGCTTCTTGAAGGGAAAGATGTAACTCTATGAGATGAATTAACAGAACACAGAGCAGTTTCTCAGAAAGCTTTTTTCCAATTTTGAACGGAAGATATTTCCTTTTTCATCATAGCCCTCTATGGGCTTCCAAATATCCGTTTGCCAATTCCCCAAGAACAGCCTTAGAGAAAGGCTTCTTGAAGGGAAAGACGTAACTCTGTGAGATGAATTAACAGAACACAGAGCAGTTTCTCAGAAAGCTTCTTTCCACTTCTGAACGGAAGATATTTCCTTTTTCACCATAGCCCTCTATGGGCTTCCAAATATCCCTTTGCCAATTCCACAAGAACAGCCTTAGCGAAAGGCTTCTTGAAGGGAAAGATGTTACTCTGTGAGATGAATTAACAGACCACAGAGCAGTTTCTCAGAAAGCTTCTTTCCAGTTTTGAACGGAAGATATTTCCTTTTTCACCATAGCCCTCTATGGGCTTCCAAATATCTCTTTGCCAATTCCACAAGAACAGCCTTAGCGAAAGGCTTCTTGAAGGGAAAGATGTAACTCTGTGAGATGAATTAACAGAACACAGAGCAGTTTCTCAGAAAGCCTCTTTCTATTTCTGAACGGAAGATATTTCCTTTTTCACCATAGCCCTCTATGGGCTTCCAAATATCCCTTTGCCAATTCCACAAGAACAGCCTTAGCGAAAGGCTTCTTGAAGGGAAAGATGTAACTCTGTGAGATGAATTAACAGAACACCGAGCAGTTTCTCAGAAAGGTTCTTTCAAGTTTTGAACGGAAGATATTTCCTTTTTCACCATAGCCCTCTATGGGCTTCCAAATATCCCTTTGCCAATTCCACAAGAACAGCCTTAGCGAAAGGCTTCTTGAAGGGAAAGATGTAACTCTGTGAGATGAATTAACAGAACACAGAGCAGTTTCTCAGAAAGCTTCTTTCCAGTTTTGAAGGGAAGATATTTCCTTTTTCACCTAGCCCTCTATGGGCTTTCAAATATACCTTTGCCAATTCCCCAAGAACAGCCTTAGAGAAAGGCTTCTTGAAGGGAAAGACGTAACTCTGTGAGATGAATTAACAGAACACAGAGCAGTTTCTCAGAAAGCTTCTTTCCAGTGTTGAACGGAAGATATTTCCTTTTTCACCATAGCCCTCTATGGGCTTCCAAATATCCCTTTGCCAATTCCACAAGAACAGCCTTAGCCAAAGGCTTCTTGAAGGGAAAGATGTAACTCTGTGAGATGAATTAACAGAACACAGAGCAGTTTCTCAGAAAGCTTCTTTCCAGTTTTGAAAGGAAGATATTTCCTTTTTCACCATAGCCCCCTATGTCCTTCCAAATATCCCTTTGCCAATTCCACAAGAACAGCCTTAGCGAAAGGCTTCTTGAAGGGAAAGATGTAACTCTGTGAGATGAATTAACAGAACACAGAGCAGTTTCTCAGAAAGCTTCTTTCCAGTTCTGAACGGAAGATATTTCCTTTTTCATCATAGCCCTCTAAGGGCTTCCAAATATCCCTTTGCCAATTCCCCAAGAACAGCCTTAGAGAAAGGCTTCTTGAAGGGAAAGACGTAACTCTGTGAGATGAATTAACAGAACACAGAGCAGTTTCTCAGAAAGCTTCTTTCCACTTCTGAACGGAAGATATTTCCTTTTTCACCATAGCCCTCTATGGGCTTCCAAATATCCCTTTGCCAATTCCCCAAGAACAGCCTTAGCGAAAGACTTCTTGAAGGGAAAGATGTAACTCTGTGAGATGAACTAACAGAACACAGAGCAGTTTCTCAGAAAGCTTCTTTCCAGTTTTGAACGGAAGATATTTCCTTTTTCACCATAGCCCTCTATGGGCTTCCTAATATACCTTTGCCAATTCCCCAAGAACAGCCTTAGCGAAAGGCTTCTTGAAGGGGAAGACGTAACTCTGTGAGATGAATTAACAGAACACAGAGCAGTTTCTCAGAAAGCTTCTTTCCAGTTTTGAACGGAAGATATTTCCTTTTTCACCATAGCCCTCTAAGGGCTTCCAAATATCCCTTTGCCAATTCCACAAGAACAGCCTTAGCGAAAGGCTTCTTGAAGGGAAAGATGTAACTCTGTGAGATGAATTAACAGAACACAGAGCAGTTTCTCATAAAGCTTCTTTCCAGTTTTGAACGGAAGATATTTCCTTTTTCACCATAGTCCTCTATGGGCTTCCAAATATCCCTTTGCCAATTCCCCAAGAACAGCCTTAGCGAAAGGCTTCTTGAAGGGAAAGACGTAACTCTGTGAGATGAATTAACAGAACACAGAGCAGTTTCTCAGAAAGCTTCTTTCCAGTTTTGAACGGAAGATATTTCCTTTTTCACCATAGCCCTCTATGGGCTTCCAAATATCCCTTTGCCAATTCCACAAGAACAGCCTTAGCGAAAGGCTTCTTGAAGGGAAAGATGTAACTCTGTGAGATGAATTAACAGAACACAAAGCAGTTTCTCAGAAAGCTTCTTTCCAGTTTTGAACGGAAAATATTTCCTTTTTCACCATAGCCTTCTATGGGCTTCCAAATATCCCTTTGCCAATTCCACAAGAACAGCCTTAGCGAAAGGCTTCTTGAAGGGAAAGATGTAACTCTGTGAGATGAATTAACAGAACACAGCGCAGTTTCTCAGAAAGCTTCTTTCCAGTTTTGAACGGAAGATATTTCCTTTTTCACCATAGCCCTCTATGGGCTTCCAAATATCCCTTTGCCAATTCCACAAGAACAGCCTTAGCTAAAGGCTTATTGAAGGGAAAGATGTAACTCTATGAGATGAATTAACAGAACACAGAGCAGTTTCTCAGAAAGCTTCTTTCCAATTTTGAACGGAAGATATTTCCTTTTTCATCATAGCCCTCTATGGGCTTCCAAATATCCCTTTGCCAATTCCCCAAGAACAGCCTTAGCGAAAGGCTTCTTGAAGGGAAAGACGTAACTCTGTGAGATGAATTAACAGAACACAGAGCAGTTTCTCAGAAAGCTTCTTTCCACTTCTGAACGGAAGATATTTCATTTTTCACCATAGCCCTCTATGGGCTTCCAAATATCCCTTTGCCAATTCCACAAGAACAGCCTTAGCGAAAGGCTTCTTGAAGGGAAAGATGTTACTCTGTGAGATGAATTAACAGAACACAGAGCAGTTTCTCAGAAAGGTTCTTTCCAGTTTTGAACGGAAGATATTTCCTTTTTCACCATAGCCCTCTATGGGCTTCCAAATATCCCTTTGCCAATTCCACAAGAACAGCCTTAGCGAAAGGCTTCTTGAAGGGAAAGATGTAACTCTGTGAGATGAATTAACAGAACACAGAGCAGTTTCTCAGAAAGCCTCTTTCCAGTTCTGAACGGAAGATATTTCCTTTTTCACCATAGCCCTCTATGGGCTTCCAAATATCCCTTTGCCAATTCCACAAGAACAGCCTTAGCGAAAGGCTTCTTGAAGGGAAAGATGTAACTCTGTGAGATGAATTAACAGAACACAGAGCAGATTCTCAGAAAGCTTCTTTCCAGTTTTGAACGGAAGATATTTCCTTTTTCACCATAGCCTTCTATTTGCTTTCAAATATCCCTTTGCCAATTCCACAAGAACAGCCTTAGCGAAAGGCTTCTTGAAGGGAAAGATGTAACTCTGTGAGATGAATTAACAGAACACAGAGCAGTTTCTCAGAAAGCTTCTTTCCAGTTTTGAACGGAAGATATTTCCTTTTTCACCATAGCCCTCTATGGGCTTCCAAATATCCGTTTGCCAATTCCCCAAGAACAGCCTTAGAGAAAGGCTTCTTGAAGGGAAAGACGTAACTCTGTGAGATGAATTAACAGAACACAGAGCAGTTTCTCAGAAAGCTTCTTTCCACTTCTGAACGGAAGATATTTCCTTTTTCACCATAGCCCTCTATGGGCTTCCAAATATCCCTTTGCCAATTCCACAAGAACAGCCTTAGCGAAAGGCTTCTTGAAGGGAAAGATGTTACTCTGTGAGATGAATTAACAGACCACAGAGCAGTTTCTCAGAAAGCTTCTTTCCAGTTTTGAACGGAAGATATTTCCTTTTTCACCATAGCCCTCTATGGGCTTCCAAATATCTCTTTGCCAATTCCACAAGAACAGCCTTAGCGAAAGGCTTCTTGAAGGGAAAGATGTAACTCTGTGAGATGAATTAACAGAACACAGAGCAGTTTCTCAGAAAGCCTCTTTCTATTTCTGAACGGAAGATATTTCCTTTTTCACCATAGCCCTCTATGGGCTTCCAAATATCCCTTTGCCAATTCCACAAGAACAGCCTTAGCGAAAGGCTTCTTGAAGGGAAAGATGTAACTCTGTGAGATGAATTAACAGAACACCGAGCAGTTTCTCAGAAAGGTTCTTTCCAGTTTTGAACGGAAGATATTTCCTTTTTCACCATAGCCCTCTATGGGCTTCCAAATATCCCTTTGCCAATTCCACAAGAACAGCCTTAGTGAAAGGCTTCTTGAAGGGAAAGATGTAACTCTGTGAGATGAATTAACAGAACACAGAGCAGTTTCTCAGAAAGCTTCTTTCCAGTTTTGAAGGGAAGATATTTCCTTTTTCACCTAGCCCTCTATGGGCTTTCAAATATACCTTTGCCAATTCCCCAAGAACAGCCTTAGCGAAAGGCTTCTTGAAGGGAAAGATGTAACTCTGTGAGATGAATTAACAGAACACAGAGCAGTTTCTCAGAAAGCTTCTTTCCAGTGTTGAACGGAAGATATTTCCTTTTTCACCATAGCCCTCTATGGGCTTCCAAATATCCCTTTGCCAATTCCACAAGAACAGCCTTAGCCAAAGGCTTCTTGAAGGGAAAGATGTAACTCTGTGAGATGAATTAACAGAACACAGAGCAGTTTCTGAGAAAGCTTCTTTCCAGTTTTGAAAGGAAGATATTTCCTTTTTCACCATAGCCCCCTATGTCCTTCCAAATATCCCTTTGCCAATTCCACAAGAACAGCCTTAGCGAAAGGCTTCTTGAAGGGAAAGATGTAACTCTGTGAGATGAATTAACAGAACACAGCGCAGTTTCTCAGAAAGCTTCTTTCCAGTTTTGAACGGAAGATATTTCCTTTTTCACCATAGCCCTCTATGGGCTTCCAAATATCCCTTTGCCAATTCCACAAGAACAGCCTTAGCTAAAGGCTTCTTGAAGGGAAAGATGTAACTCTATGAGATGAATTAACAGAACACAGAGCAGTTTCTCAGAAAGCTTTTTTCCAATTTTGAACGGAAGATATTTCCTTTTTCATCATAGCCCTCTATGGGCTTCCAAATATCCCTTTGCCAATTCCCCAAGAACAGCCTTAGAGAAAGGCTTCTTGAAGGGAAAGACGTAACTCTGTGAGATGAATTAACAGAACACAGAGCAGTTTCTCAGAAAGCTTCTTTCCACTTCTGAACGGAAGATATTTCCTTTTTCACCATAGCCCTCTATGGGCTTCCAAATATCCCTTTGCCAATTCCACAAGAACAGCCTTAGCGAAAGGCTTCTTGAAGGGAAAGATGTTACTCTGTGAGATGAATTAACAGAACACAGAGCAGTTTCTCAGAAAGCTTCTTTCCAGTTTTGAACGGAAGATATTTCCTTTTTCACCATAGCCCTCTATGGGCTTCCAAATATCTCTTTGCCAATTCCACAAGAACAGCCTTAGCGAAAGGCTTCTTGAAGGGAAAGATGTAACTCTGTGAGATGAATTAACAGAACACAGAGCAGTTTCTCAGAAAGCCTCTTTCTATTTCTGAACGGAAGATATTTCCTTTTTCACCATAGCCCTCTATGGGCTTCCAAATATCCCTTTGCCCATTCCACAAGAACAGCCTTAGCGAAAGGCTTCTTGAAGGGAAAGATGTAACTCTGTGAGATGAATTAACAGAACACAGAGCAGTTTCTCAGAAAGCTTCTTTCCAGTTTTGAACGGAAGATATTTCCTTTTTCACCATAGCCCTCTATTTGCTTCCAAATATCCCTTTGCCAATTCCACAAGAACAGCCTTAGCGAAAGGCTTCTTGAAGGGAAAGATGTAACTCTGTGAGATGAATTAACAGAACACAGAGCAGTTTCTCAGAAAGCTTCTTTCCAGTTTTGAACGGAAGATATTTCCTTTTTCACCATAGCCCTCTATGGGCTTCCAAATATACCTTTGCCAATTCCCCAAGAACAGCCTTAGCGAAAGGCTTCTTGAAGGGAAAGACGTAACTCTGTGAGATGAATTAACAGAACACAGAGCAGTTTCTCAGAAAGCTTCTTTCCAGTGTTGAACGGAAGATATTTCCTTTTTCACCATAGCCCTCTATGGGCTTCCAAATATCCCTTTGCCAATTCCACAAGAACAGCCTTAGCCAAAGGCTTCTTGAAGGGAAAGATGTAACTCTGTGAGATGAATTAACAGAACACAGAGCAGTTTCTCAGAAAGCTTCTTTCCAGTTTTGAAAGGAAGATGTTTCCTTTTTCACCATAGCCCCCTATGTCCTTCCAAATATCCCTTTGCCAATTCCCCAAGAACAGCCTTCGCGAAAGACTTCTTGAAGGGAAAGATGTAACTCTGTGAGATGAATTAACAGAACACAGAGCAGTTTCTCAGAAAGCTTCTTTCCAGTTTTGAACGGAAGATATTTCCTTTTTCACCATAGCCCTCTATGGGCTTCCAAATATCCCTTTGCCAATTCCACAAGAACAGCCTTAGCGAAAGGCTTCTTGAAGGGAAAGATGTAACTCTGTGAGATGAATTAACAGAACACAGAGCAGTTTCTAAGAAAGCTTCTTTCCAGTTTTGAACGGAAGATATTTCCTTTCTCACCATAGCCCTCTATGGGCTTCCAAATATCCCTTTGCCAATTCCACAAGAACAGCCTTAGCGAAAGGCTTCTTGAAAGGAAAGATGTAACTCTGTGAGATGAATTAACAGAACACAGAGCAGTTTCTCAGAAAGCTTCTTTCCAGTTTTGAACGGAAGATATTTCCTTTTTCACCATAGCCCTCTATGGGCTTCCAAATATCCCTTTGCCAATTAGCCAAGAACAGCCTTAGCGAAAGGCTTCTTTAAGGGAAAGACGTAACTCTGTGAGATGAATTAACAGAACACAGAGCAGTTTCTCAGAAAGCTTCTTTCCAGTTTTGAACGGAAGATATTTCCTTTTTCACCATAGCCCTCTATGGGCTTCCAAATATCCCTTTGCCAATTCCACAAGAACAGCCTTAGCCAAAGGCTTCTTGAAGGGAAAGATGTAACTCTGTGAGATGAATTAACAGAACACAGAGCTGTTTCTCAGAAAGCTTCTTTCCAGTTTTGAACGGAAGATATTTCCTTTTTCATCATAGCCCTTTATGGGCTTCCAAATATCCTTTGCCAATTCCACAAGAACAGCCTTAGCGAAAGGCTTCTTGAAGGGAAAGATGTAACTCTGTGAGATGAATTAACAGAACACAGAGCAGTTTCTCAGAAAGCTTCTTTCCAGTTTTGAACGGAAGATATTTCCTTTTTCACCATAGCCCTCTATGGGCTTCCTAATATACCTTTGCCAATTCCACAAGAACAGCCTTAGCGAAAGGCTTCTTGAAGGGAAAGACGTAACTCTGTGAGATGAATTAACAGAACACAGAGCAGTTTCTCAGAAAGCTTCTTTCTAGTTTTAAACGGAAGATATTTCCTTTTTCACCATAGCCCTCTATGGGCTTCCAAATATCCCTTTGCCAATTCCACAAGAACAGCCTTAGCCAAAGGCTTCTTGAAGGGAAAGATGTAACTCTGTGAGATGAATTAACAGAACACAGAGCAGTTTCTCAGAATGCTTCTTTCCAGTTTTGAACGGAAGATATTTCCTTTTTCACCATAGCCCTCTATGGGCTTCCAAATATCCCTTTTCCAATTCCCCAAGAACAGCCTTAGCGAAAGGCTTCTTGAAGGGAAAGATGTAACTCTGTGAGATGAATTAACAGAACACAGAGCAGTTTCTCAGAAAGCTTCTTTCCAGTTTTGAACGGAAGATATTTCCTTTTTCACCATAGCCCTCTATGGGCTTCCAAATATCCCTTTGCCAATTAGCCAAGAACAGCCTTAGCGAAAGGCTTCTTTAAGGGAAAGACGTAACTCTGTGAGATGAATTAACAGAACACAGAGCAGTTTCTCAGAAAGCTTCTTTCCAGTTTTGAACGGAATATATTTCCTTTTTCACCATAGCCCTCTATGGGCTTCCAAATATCCCTTTGCCAATTCCACAAGAACAGCCTCAGCCAAAGGCTTCTTGAAGGGAAAGATGTAACTCTGTGAGATGAATTAACAGAACACAGAGCAGTTTCTCAGAAAGCTTCTTTCCAGTTTTGAACGGAAGATATTTCCTTTTTCATCATAGCCCTTTATGGGCTTCCAAATATCCTTTGCCAATTCCACAAGAACAGCCTTAGCGAAAGGCTTCTTGAAGGTAAAGATGTAACTCTGTGAGATGAATTAACAGAACACAGAGCAGTTTCTCAGAAAGCTTCTTTCCAGTTTTGAACGGAAGATATTTCCTTTTTCACCATAGCCCTCTATGGGCTTCCAAATATCCCTTTGCCAATTCCACAAGAATAGCCATAGCGAAAGGCTTCTTGAAGGGAAAGATGTAACTCTGTGAGATGAATTAACAGAACACAGAGCAGTTTCTCAGAAAGCTTCTTTACACTTCTGAACGGAAGATATTTCCTTTTTCACCATAGCCCTCTATGGGCTTCCAAATATCCCTTTGCCAATTCCACAAGAACAGACTTAGCGAAAAGCTTCTTGAAGGGAAAGATGTAACTCTGTGAGATGAATTAACAGAACACAGAGCAGTTTCTCAGAAAGCTTCTTTCCAGTTTTGAACGGAAGATATTTCCTTTTTCACCATAGCCCTCTATGGGCTTCCAAATATCCCTTTGCCAATTCCACAAGAACAGCCTTAGTGAAAGGCATCTTGAGCGAATGATGTAACTCTGTGAGATGAATTAACAGAACACAGAGCAGTTTCTCAGAAAGCTTCTTTCCAGTTTTCAACGGAAGATATTTCCTTTTTCACCATAGCCCTCTATGGGCTTCCAAATATCCCTTTGCCAATTCCACAACAACAGCCTTAGCGAAAGGCATCTTGAGCGAATGATGTAACTCTGTGAGATGAATTAACAGAACACAGAGCAGTTTCTCATAATCCTTCTTTCCAGTTTTGAAAGGAAGATATTTCCTTTTTCACCATAGCCCTCTATGGGCTTCCAAATATCCCTTTGCCAATTCCACAAGAACAGCCTTAGCGAAAGGCTTCTTGAAGGGAAAGATGTAACTCTCTGAGATGGATCAACAGAACACAGAGCAGTTTCTCAGAAAGCTTCTTTCCAGTTTTGAACGGAAGATATTTCCTTTTTCACCATAGCCCTCTATGGGCTTCCAAATATCCCTTTGCCAATTCCACAAGAACAGCCTTAGCGAAAGGCTTCTTGAAGGGAAAGATGTAACTCTGTGAGATGAATTAACAGAACACAGAGCAGTTTCTCACAAAGCTTCTTTCCAGTTTTGAACGGAAGATATTTCCTTTTTCACCATAGCCCTCTATGGGCTTCCAATTATCCCTTTGCCAATTCCACAAGAACAGCCTTAGCGAAAGGCTTCTTGAAGGGAAAGATGTAACTCTGTGAGATGAATTAACAGAACACCGAGCAGTTTCTCAGAAAGGTTCTTTCCAGTTTTGAACGGAAGATATTTCCTTTTTCACCATAGCCCTCTATGGGCTTCCAAATATCCCTTTGCCAATTCCACAAGAACAGCCTTAGTGAAAGGCTTCTTGAAGGGAAAGATGTAACTCTGTGAGATGAATTAACAGAACACAGAGCAGTTTCTCAGAAAGCTTCTTTCCAGTTTTGAAGGGAAGATATTTCCTTTTTCACCTAGCCCTCTATGGGCTTTCAAATATACCTTTGCCAATTCCCCAAGAACAGCCTTAGCGAAAGGCTTCTTGAAGGGAAAGATGTAACTCTGTGAGATGAATTAACAGAACACAGAGCAGTTTCTCAGAAAGCTTCTTTCCAGTGTTGAACGGAAGATATTTCCTTTTTCACCATAGCCCTCTATGGGCTTCCAAATATCCCTTTGCCAATTCCACAAGAACAGCCTTAGCCAAAGGCTTCTTGAAGGGAAAGATGTAACTCTGTGAGATGAATTAACAGAACACAGAGCAGTTTCTGAGAAAGCTTCTTTCCAGTTTTGAAAGGAAGATATTTCCTTTTTCACCATAGCCCCCTATGTCCTTCCAAATATCCCTTTGCCAATTCCACAAGAACAGCCTTAGCGAAAGGCTTCTTGAAGGGAAAGATGTAACTCTGTGAGATGAATTAACAGAACACAGCGCAGTTTCTCAGAAAGCTTCTTTCCAGTTTTGAACGGAAGATATTTCCTTTTTCACCATAGCCCTCTATGGGCTTCCAAATATCCCTTTGCCAATTCCACAAGAACAGCCTTAGCTAAAGGCTTCTTGAAGGGAAAGATGTAACTCTATGAGATGAATTAACAGAACACAGAGCAGTTTCTCAGAAAGCTTTTTTCCAATTTTGAACGGAAGATATTTCCTTTTTCATCATAGCCCTCTATGGGCTTCCAAATATCCCTTTGCCAATTCCCCAAGAACAGCCTTAGAGAAAGGCTTCTTGAAGGGAAAGACGTAACTCTGTGAGATGAATTAACAGAACACAGAGCAGTTTCTCAGAAAGCTTCTTTCCACTTCTGAACGGAAGATATTTCCTTTTTCACCATAGCCCTCTATGGGCTTCCAAATATCCCTTTGCCAATTCCACAAGAACAGCCTTAGCGAAAGGCTTCTTGAAGGGAAAGATGTTACTCTGTGAGATGAATTAACAGAACACAGAGCAGTTTCTCAGAAAGCTTCTTTCCAGTTTTGAACGGAAGATATTTCCTTTTTCACCATAGCCCTCTATGGGCTTCCAAATATCTCTTTGCCAATTCCACAAGAACAGCCTTAGCGAAAGGCTTCTTGAAGGGAAAGATGTAACTCTGTGAGATGAATTAACAGAACACAGAGCAGTTTCTCAGAAAGCCTCTTTCTATTTCTGAACGGAAGATATTTCCTTTTTCACCATAGCCCTCTATGGGCTTCCAAATATCCCTTTGCCCATTCCACAAGAACAGCCTTAGCGAAAGGCTTCTTGAAGGGAAAGATGTAACTCTGTGAGATGAATTAACAGAACACAGAGCAGTTTCTCAGAAAGCTTCTTTCCAGTTTTGAACGGAAGATATTTCCTTTTTCACCATAGCCCTCTATTTGCTTCCAAATATCCCTTTGCCAATTCCACAAGAACAGCCTTAGCGAAAGGCTTCTTGAAGGGAAAGATGTAACTCTGTGAGATGAATTAACAGAACACAGAGCAGTTTCTCAGAAAGCTTCTTTCCAGTTTTGAACGGAAGATATTTCCTTTTTCACCATAGCCCTCTATGGGCTTCCAAATATACCTTTGCCAATTCCCCAAGAACAGCCTTAGCGAAAGGCTTCTTGAAGGGAAAGACGTAACTCTGTGAGATGAATTAACAGAACACAGAGCAGTTTCTCAGAAAGCTTCTTTCCAGTGTTGAACGGAAGATATTTCCTTTTTCACCATAGCCCTCTATGGGCTTCCAAATATCCCTTTGCCAATTCCACAAGAACAGCCTTAGCCAAAGGCTTCTTGAAGGGAAAGATGTAACTCTGTGAGATGAATTAACAGAACACAGAGCAGTTTCTCAGAAAGCTTCTTTCCAGTTTTGAAAGGAAGATGTTTCCTTTTTCACCATAGCCCCCTATGTCCTTCCAAATATCCCTTTGCCAATTCCCCAAGAACAGCCTTCGCGAAAGACTTCTTGAAGGGAAAGATGTAACTCTGTGAGATGAATTAACAGAACACAGAGCAGTTTCTCAGAAAGCTTCTTTCCAGTTTTGAACGGAAGATATTTCCTTTTTCACCATAGCCCTCTATGGGCTTCCAAATATCCCTTTGCCAATTCCACAAGAACAGCCTTAGCGAAAGGCTTCTTGAAGGGAAAGATGTAACTCTGTGAGATGAATTAACAGAACACAGAGCAGTTTCTAAGAAAGCTTCTTTCCAGTTTTGAACGGAAGATATTTCCTTTCTCACCATAGCCCTCTATGGGCTTCCAAATATCCCTTTGCCAATTCCACAAGAACAGCCTTAGCGAAAGGCTTCTTGAAAGGAAAGATGTAACTCTGTGAGATGAATTAACAGAACACAGAGCAGTTTCTCAGAAAGCTTCTTTCCAGTTTTGAACGGAAGATATTTCCTTTTTCACCATAGCCCTCTATGGGCTTCCAAATATCCCTTTGCCAATTAGCCAAGAACAGCCTTAGCGAAAGGCTTCTTTAAGGGAAAGACGTAACTCTGTGAGATGAATTAACAGAACACAGAGCAGTTTCTCAGAAAGCTTCTTTCCAGTTTTGAACGGAAGATATTTCCTTTTTCACCATAGCCCTCTATGGGCTTCCAAATATCCCTTTGCCAATTCCACAAGAACAGCCTTAGCCAAAGGGTTCTTGAAGGGAAAGATGTAACTCTGTGAGATGAATTAACAGAACACAGAGCTGTTTCTCAGAAAGCTTCTTTCCAGTTTTGAACGGAAGATATTTCCTTTTTCATCATAGCCCTTTATGGGCTTCCAAATATCCTTTGCCAATTCCACAAGAACAGCCTTAGCGAAAGGCTTCTTGAAGGGAAAGATGTAACTCTGTGAGATGAATTAACAGAACACAGAGCAGTTTCTCAGAAAGCTTCTTTCCAGTTTTGAACGGAAGATATTTCCTTTTTCACCATAGCCCTCTATGGGCTTCCTAATATACCTTTGCCAATTCCACAAGAACAGCCTTAGCGAAAGGCTTCTTGAAGGGAAAGACGTAACTCTGTGAGATGAATTAACAGAACACAGAGCAGTTTCTCAGAAAGCTTCTTTCTAGTTTTAAACGGAAGATATTTCCTTTTTCACCATAGCCCTCTATGGGCTTCCAAATATCCCTTTGCCAATTCCACAAGAACAGCCTTAGCCAAAGGCTTCTTGAAGGGAAAGATGTAACTCTGTGAGATGAATTAACAGAACACAGAGCAGTTTCTCAGAATGCTTCTTTCCAGTTTTGAACGGAAGATATTTCCTTTTTCACCATAGCCCTCTATGGGCTTCCAAATATCCCTTTTCCAATTCCCCAAGAACAGCCTTAGCGAAAGGCTTCTTGAAGGGAAAGATGTAACTCTGTGAGATGAATTAACAGAACACAGAGCAGTTTCTCAGAAAGCTTCTTTCCAGTTTTGAACGGAAGATATTTCCTTTTTCACCATAGCCCTCTATGGGCTTCCAAATATCCCTTTGCCAATTAGCCAAGAACAGCCTTAGCGAAAGGCTTCTTTAAGGGAAAGACGTAACTCTGTGAGATGAATTAACAGAACACAGAGCAGTTTCTCAGAAAGCTTCTTTCCAGTTTTGAACGGAATATATTTCCTTTTTCACCATAGCCCTCTATGGGCTTCCAAATATCCCTTTGCCAATTCCACAAGAACAGCCTCAGCCAAAGGCTTCTTGAAGGGAAAGATGTAACTCTGTGAGATGAATTAACAGAACACAGAGCAGTTTCTCAGAAAGCTTCTTTCCAGTTTTGAACGGAAGATATTTCCTTTTTCATCATAGCCCTTTATGGGCTTCCAAATATCCTTTGCCAATTCCACAAGAACAGCCTTAGCGAAAGGCTTCTTGAAGGTAAAGATGTAACTCTGTGAGATGAATTAACAGAACACAGAGCAGTTTCTCAGAAAGCTTCTTTCCAGTTTTGAACGGAAGATATTTCCTTTTTCACCATAGCCCTCTATGGGCTTCCAAATATCCCTTTGCCAATTCCACAAGAATAGCCATAGCGAAAGGCTTCTTGAAGGGAAAGATGTAACTCTGTGAGATGAATTAACAGAACACAGAGCAGTTTCTCAGAAAGCTTCTTTACACTTCTGAACGGAAGATATTTCCTTTTTCACCATAGCCCTCTATGGGCTTCCAAATATCCCTTTGCCAATTCCACAAGAACAGACTTAGCGAAAAGCTTCTTGAAGGGAAAGATGTAACTCTGTGAGATGAATTAACAGAACACAGAGCAGTTTCTCAGAAAGCTTCTTTCCAGTTTTGAACGGAAGATATTTCCTTTTTCACCATAGCCCTCTATGGGCTTCCAAATATCCCTTTGCCAATTCCACAAGAACAGCCTTAGTGAAAGGCATCTTGAGCGAATGATGTAACTCTGTGAGATGAATTAACAGAACACAGAGCAGTTTCTCAGAAAGCTTCTTTCCAGTTTTCAACGGAAGATATTTCCTTTTTCACCATAGCCCTCTATGGGCTTCCAAATATCCCTTTGCCAATTCCACAACAACAGCCTTAGCGAAAGGCATCTTGAGCGAATGATGTAACTCTGTGAGATGAATTAACAGAACACAGAGCAGTTTCTCATAATCCTTCTTTCCAGTTTTGAAAGGAAGATATTTCCTTTTTCACCATAGCCCTCTATGGGCTTCCAAATATCCCTTTGCCAATTCCACAAGAACAGCCTTAGCGAAAGGCTTCTTGAAGGGAAAGATGTAACTCTCTGAGATGGATCAACAGAACACAGAGCAGTTTCTCAGAAAGCTTCTTTCCAGTTTTGAACGGAAGATATTTCCTTTTTCACCATAGCCCTCTATGGGCTTCCAAATATCCCTTTGCCAATTCCACAAGAACAGCCTTAGCGAAAGGCTTCTTGAAGGGAAAGATGTAACTCTGTGAGATGAATTAACAGAACACAGAGCAGTTTCTCACAAAGCTTCTTTCCAGTTTTGAACGGAAGATATTTCCTTTTTCACCATAGCCCTCTATGGGCTTCCAATTATCCCTTTGCCAATTCCACAAGAACACCCTTAGCGAAAGGCTTCTTGAAGGGAAAGATGTAACTCTGTGAGATGAATTAACATAACACAGAGCAGTTTCTCAGAAAACTTCTTTCCAGTTTTGAACGGAAGATATTTCCTTTTTCACCATAGCCCTCTATGGGCTTCCAAATATCCCTTTGCCAATTCCACAAGAACAGCCTTAGCCAAAGGCTTCTTGAAGGGAAAGATGTAACTCTGTGAGATGAATTAACAGAACACAGAGCAGTTTCTCAGAAAGCTTCTTTCCAGTTTTGAACGGAAGATATTTCCTTTTTCACCATAGCCCTCTATGGGCTTCCAAATATCCCTTTGCCAATTCCACAAGAACAGCGTTAGCGAAAGGCTTCTTGAAGGGAAAGACGTAACTCTGTGAGATGAATTAACAGAACACAGAGCAGTTTCTCAGAAAGCTTCTTCCCAGTTTTGAACGGAAGATATTTCCTTTTTCACCATAGCCCTCTATGGACTTCCAAATATCCCTTTGCCAATTCCACAAGAACAGCCTTAGCGAAAGGCTTCTTGAAGGGAAAGATGTAACTCTGTGAGATGAATTAACAGAACACAGAGCAGTTTCTCAGAAAGCTTCTTTCCAGTTTTGAACGGAAGATATTTCCTTTTTCACCATAGCCCTCTATGGGCTTCCAAATATCCCTTTGCCAATTCCACAAGAACAGCCTTAGCCAAAGGCTTCTTGAAGGGAAAGATGTAACTCTGTGAGATGAATTAACAGAACACAGAGCAGTTTCTCAGAAAGCTTCTTTCCAGTTTTGAACGGAAGATATTTCCTTTTTCACCATAGCCCTCTATGGGCTTCCAAATATCCCTTTGCCAATTCCACAAGAACAGCCTTAGCGAAAGGCTTCTTGAAGGGAAAGATGTAACTCTGTGAGATGAATTAACAGAACACAGAGCAGTTTCTCAGAAAGCTTCTTTCCAGTTCTGAACGGAAGATATTTCCTTTTTCACCATAGCCCTCTATGGGCTTCCAAATATCCCTTTGCCAATTCCACAAGAACAGCCTTAGCGAAAGGCTTCTTGAAGGGAAAGATGTAACTCTGTGAGATGAATTAAGAGAACACAGAGCAGTTTCTCAGAAAGCTTCTTTCCAGTTTTGAACGGAAGATATTTCCTTTTTCACCATAGCCCTCTATGGGCTTCCAAATATCCCTTTGCCAATTCCACAAGAACAGCCTTAGCGAAAGGCTTCTTGAAGGGATAGACGTAACTCTGTGAGATGAATTAACAGAACACAGAGCAGTTTCTCAGAAAGCATCTTTCCAGTTTTGAACGGAAGATATTTCCTTTTTCACCATAGCCCTCTATGGGCTTCCAAATATCCCTTTGCCAAATCCACAAGAACAGCCTTAGCCAAAGGCTTCTTGAAGGGAAAGATGTAACTCTGTGAGATGAATTAACAGAACACAGAGCAGTTTCTCAGAAAGCTTCTTTCCAGTTTTGAACGGAAGATATTTCCTTTTTCACCATAGCCCTCTATGGGCTTCCAAATATCCCTTTGCCAATTTCACAAGAACAGCCTTAGCGAAAGGCTTCTTGAAGGGAAAGATGTTACTCTGTGAGATGAATTAACAGAACACAGAGCAGTTTCTCACAAAGCTTCTTTCCAGTTTTGAACGGAAGATATTTCCTTTTTCACCATAGCCCTCTATGGGCTTCCAAATATCCCTTTGCCAATTCCACAAGAACAGCCTTAGCGAAAGGCTTCTTGAAGGGAAAGATGTAACTCTGTGAGATGAATTAACAGAACACAGAGCAGTTTCTCAGAAAGCCTCTTTCCAGTTCTGAACGGAAGATATTTCCTTTTTCACCATAGCCCTCTATGGGCTTCCAAATATCCCTTTGCCAATTCCACAAGAACAGCCTTAGCGAAAGGCTTCTTGAAGGGAAAGATGTAACTCTGTGAGATGAATTAACAGAACACAGAGCAGATTCTCAGAAAGCTTCTTTCCAGTTTTGAACGGAAGATATTTCCTTTTTCACCATAGCCCTCTATTTGCTTCCAAATATCCCTTTGCCAATTCCACAAGAACAGCCTTAGCGAAAGGCTTCTTGAAGGGAAAGATGTAACTCTGTGAGATGAATTAACAGAACACAGAGCAGTTTCTCAGAAAGCTTCTTTCCAGTTTTGAACGGAAGATATTTCCTTTTTCACCATAGCCCTCTATGGGCTTCCAAATATCCCCTTTCCAATTCCACAAGAACAGCCTTAGCGAAAGGCATCTTGAAGGGAAAGATGTAACTCTGTTAGATGAATTAACAGAACACAGAGCAGTTTCTCAGAAAGCTTCTTTCCAGTTTTGAACGGAACATATTTCCTTTTTCACCATAGCCCTCTATGGGCTTCCAAATACCCTTTGCCAATTCCACAAGAACAACCTTAGCGAAAGGCTTCTTGAAGGGAAAGATGTAACTCTGTGAGATGAATTAACAGAACACAGAGCAGTTTCTCAGAAAGCTTCTTTCCAGTTTTGAACGGAAGATATTTCCTTTTTCACCATAGCCCTCTATGGGCTTCCAAATATCCCTTTGCCAATTCGCCAAGAACAGCCTTAACGAAAGGATTCTTGAAGGGAACGACGTAACTCTGTGAGATGAATTAACAGAACACAGAGCAGTTTCTCAGAAAGCTTCTTTCCAGTTTTGAATGGAAGATATTTCGTTTTTCACCGTAGCACCCTATGGGCTTCCAAATATCCCTTTGCCAATTCCCCAAGAACAGCCTTAGCGAAAGACTTCTTGAAGGGAAAGATGTAACTCTGTGAGATGAACTAACAGAACACAGAGCAGTTTCTCAGAAAGCTTCTTTCCAGTTTTGAACGGAAGATATTTCCTTTTTCACCATAGCCCTCTATGGGCTTCCTAATATCCCTTTGCCAATTCCACAAGAACAGCCTTAGCCAAAGGCTTCTTGAAGGGAAAGATGTAACTCTGTGAGATGAATTAACAGAACACAGAGCAGTTTCTCATAAAGCTTCTTTCCAGTTTTGAACGGAAGATATTTCCTTTTTCACCATAGTCCTCTATGGGCTTCCAAATATCCCTTTGCCAATTCCCCAAGAACAGCCTTAGCGAAAGGCTTCTTGAAGGGAAAGACGTAACTCTGTGAGATGAATTAACAGAACACAGAGCAGTTTCTCAGAAAGCTTCTTTCCAGTTTTGAAAGGAAGATATTTCCTTTTTCACCATAGCCCCCTATGGGCTTCCAAATATCCCTTTGCCAATTCCACAAGAACAGACTTAGCGAAAGACTTCTTGAAGGGAAAGATGTAACTCTGTGAGATGAATTAACAGAACACAGAGCAGTTTCTCAGAAAGCTTCTTTCCAGTTTTGAACGGAAGATATTTCCTTTTTCACCATAGCCCTCTATGGGCTTCCAAATATCCCTTTGCCAATTCCACAAGAACAGCCTTAGCGAAAGGCTTCTTGAAGGGAAAGATGTAACTCTGTGAGATGAATTAACAGAACACAGCGCAGTTTCTCAGAAAGCTTCTTTCCAGTTTTGAACGGAAGATATTTCCTTTTTCACCATAGCCCTCTATGGGCTTCCAATTATCCCTTTGCCAATTCCACAAGAACAGCCTTAGCTAAAGGCTTCTTGAAGGGAAAGGTGTAACTCTATGAGATGAATTAACAGAACACAGAGCAGTTTCTCAGAAAGCTTTTTTCCAATTTTGAACGGAAGATATTTCCTTTTTCATCATAGCCCTCTATGGGCTTCCAAATATCCGTTTGCCAATTCCCCAAGAACAGCCTTAGAGAAAGGCTTCTTGAAGGGAAAGACGTAACTCTGTGAGATGAATTAACAGACCACAGAGCAGTTTCTCAGAAAGCTTCTTTCCAGTTTTGAACGGAAGATATTTCCTTTTTCACCATAGCCCTCTATGGGCTTTCAAATATCTCTTTGCCAATTCCACAAGAACAGCCTTAGCGAAAGGCTTCTTGAAGGGAAAGATGTAACTCTGTGAGATGAATTAACAGAACACAGAGCAGTTTCTCAGAAAGCCTCTTTCTATTTCTGAACGGAAGATATTTCCTTTTTCACCATAGCCCTCTATGGGCTTCCAAATATCCCTTTGCCAATTCCACAAGAACAGCCTTAGCGAAAGGCTTCTTGAAGGGAAAGATGTAACTCTGTGAGATGAATTAACAGAACACCGAGCAGTTTCTCAGAAAGGTTCTTTCCAGTTTTGAACGGAAGATATTTCCTTTTTCACCATAGCCCTCTATGGGCTTCCAAATATCCCTTTGCCAATTCCACAAGAACAGCCTTAGCGAAAGGCTTCTTGAAGGGAAAGATGTAACTCTGTGAGATGAATTAACAGAACACAGAGCAGTTTCTCAGAAAGCTTCTTTCCAGTTTTGAAGGGAAGATATTTCCTTTTTCACCTAGCCCTCTATGGGCTTTCAAATATACCTTTGCCAATTCCCCAAGAACAGCCTTAGCGAAAGGCTTCTTGAAGGGAAAGATGTAACTCTGTGAGATGAATTAACAGAACACAGAGCAGTTTCTCAGAAAGCTTCTTTCCAGTGTTGAACGGAAGATATTTCCTTTTTCACCATAGCCCTCTATGGGCTTCCAAATATCCCTTTGCCAATTCCACAAGAACAGCCTTAGCCAAAGGCTTCTTGAAGGGAAAGATGTAACTCTGTGAGATGAATTAACAGAACACAGAGCAGTTTCTCAGAAAGCTTCTTTCCAGTTTTGAAAGGAAGATATTTCCTTTTTCACCATAGCCCCCTATGTCCTTCCAAATATCCCTTTGCCAATTCCACAAGAACAGCCTTAGCCAAAGGCTTCTTGAAGGGAAAGATGTAACTCTGTGAGATGAATTAACAGAACACAGAGCAGTTTCTCAGAAAGCTTCTTTCCAGTGTTGAACGGAAGATATTTCCTTTTTCACCATAGCCCTCTATTTGCTTCCAAATATCCCTTTGCCAATTCCACAAGAACAGCCTTAGCGAAAGGCTTCTTGAAGGGAAAGATGTAACTCTGTGAGATGAATTAACAGAACACAGAGCAGTTTCTCAGAAAGCTTCTTTCCAGTTCTGAACGGAAGATATTTCCTTTTTCATCATAGCCCTCTAAGGGCTTCCAAATATCCCTTTGCCAATTCCCCAAGAACAGCCTTAGAGAAAGGCTTCTTGAAGGGAAAGACGTAACTCTGTGAGATGAATTAACAGAACACAGAGCAGTTTCTCAGAAAGCTTCTTTCCACTTCTGAACGGAAGATATTTCCTTTTTCACCATAGCCCTCTATGGGCTTCCAAATATCCCTTTGCCAATTCCCCAAGAACAGCCTTAGCGAAAGACTTCTTGAAGGGAAAGATGTAACTCTGTGAGATGAACTAACAGAACACAGAGCAGTTTCTCAGAAAGCTTCTTTCCAGTTTTGAACGGAAGATATTTCCTTTTTCACCATAGCCCTCTATGGGCTTCCTAATATACCTTTGCCAATTCCCCAAGAACAGCCTTAGCGAAAGGCTTCTTGAAGGGGAAGACGTAACTCTGTGAGATGAATTAACAGAACACAGAGCAGTTTCTCAGAAAGCTTCTTTCCAGTTTTGAACGGAAGATATTTCCTTTTTCACCATAGCCCTCTAAGGGCTTCCAAATATCCCTTTGCCAATTCCACAAGAACAGCCTTAGCGAAAGGCTTCTTGAAGGGAAAGATGTAACTCTGTGAGATGAATTAACAGAACACAGAGCAGTTTCTCATAAAGCTTCTTTCCAGTTTTGAACGGAAGATATTTCCTTTTTCACCATAGTCCTCTATGGGCTTCCAAATATCCCTTTGCCAATTCCCCAAGAACAGCCTTAGCGAAAGGCTTCTTGAAGGGAAAGACGTAACTCTGTGAGATGAATTAACAGAACACAGAGCAGTTTCTCAGAAAGCTTCTTTCCAGTTTTGAACGGAAGATATTTCCTTTTTCACCATAGCCCTCTATGGGCTTCCAAATATCCCTTTGCCAATTCCACAAGAACAGCCTTAGCGAAAGGCTTCTTGAAGGGAAAGATGTAACTCTGTGAGATGAATTAACAGAACACAAAGCAGTTTCTCAGAAAGCTTCTTTCCAGTTTTGAACGGAAAATATTTCCTTTTTCACCATAGCCTTCTATGGGCTTCCAAATATCCCTTTGCCAATTCCACAAGAACAGCCTTAGCGAAAGGCTTCTTGAAGGGAAAGATGTAACTCTGTGAGATGAATTAACAGAACACAGCGCAGTTTCTCAGAAAGCTTCTTTCCAGTTTTGAACGGAAGATATTTCCTTTTTCACCATAGCCCTCTATGGGCTTCCAAATATCCCTTTGCCAATTCCACAAGAACAGCCTTAGCTAAAGGCTTATTGAAGGGAAAGATGTAACTCTATGAGATGAATTAACAGAACACAGAGCAGTTTCTCAGAAAGCTTCTTTCCAATTTTGAACGGAAGATATTTCCTTTTTCATCATAGCCCTCTATGGGCTTCCAAATATCCCTTTGCCAATTCCCCAAGAACAGCCTTAGCGAAAGGCTTCTTGAAGGGAAAGACGTAACTCTGTGAGATGAATTAACAGAACACAGAGCAGTTTCTCAGAAAGCTTCTTTCCACTTCTGAACGGAAGATATTTCATTTTTCACCATAGCCCTCTATGGGCTTCCAAATATCCCTTTGCCAATTCCACAAGAACAGCCTTAGCGAAAGGCTTCTTGAAGGGAAAGATGTTACTCTGTGAGATGAATTAACAGAACACAGAGCAGTTTCTCAGAAAGGTTCTTTCCAGTTTTGAACGGAAGATATTTCCTTTTTCACCATAGCCCTCTATGGGCTTCCAAATATCCCTTTGCCAATTCCACAAGAACAGCCTTAGCGAAAGGCTTCTTGAAGGGAAAGATGTAACTCTGTGAGATGAATTAACAGAACACAGAGCAGTTTCTCAGAAAGCCTCTTTCCAGTTCTGAACGGAAGATATTTCCTTTTTCACCATAGCCCTCTATGGGCTTCCAAATATCCCTTTGCCAATTCCACAAGAACAGCCTTAGCGAAAGGCTTCTTGAAGGGAAAGATGTAACTCTGTGAGATGAATTAACAGAACACAGAGCAGATTCTCAGAAAGCTTCTTTCCAGTTTTGAACGGAAGATATTTCCTTTTTCACCATAGCCTTCTATTTGCTTTCAAATATCCCTTTGCCAATTCCACAAGAACAGCCTTAGCGAAAGGCTTCTTGAAGGGAAAGATGTAACTCTGTGAGATGAATTAACAGAACACAGAGCAGTTTCTCAGAAAGCTTCTTTCCAGTTTTGAACGGAAGATATTTCCTTTTTCACCATAGCCCTCTATGGGCTTCCAAATATCCGTTTGCCAATTCCCCAAGAACAGCCTTAGAGAAAGGCTTCTTGAAGGGAAAGACGTAACTCTGTGAGATGAATTAACAGAACACAGAGCAGTTTCTCAGAAAGCTTCTTTCCACTTCTGAACGGAAGATATTTCCTTTTTCACCATAGCCCTCTATGGGCTTCCAAATATCCCTTTGCCAATTCCACAAGAACAGCCTTAGCGAAAGGCTTCTTGAAGGGAAAGATGTTACTCTGTGAGATGAATTAACAGACCACAGAGCAGTTTCTCAGAAAGCTTCTTTCCAGTTTTGAACGGAAGATATTTCCTTTTTCACCATAGCCCTCTATGGGCTTCCAAATATCTCTTTGCCAATTCCACAAGAACAGCCTTAGCGAAAGGCTTCTTGAAGGGAAAGATGTAACTCTGTGAGATGAATTAACAGAACACAGAGCAGTTTCTCAGAAAGCCTCTTTCTATTTCTGAACGGAAGATATTTCCTTTTTCACCATAGCCCTCTATGGGCTTCCAAATATCCCTTTGCCAATTCCACAAGAACAGCCTTAGCGAAAGGCTTCTTGAAGGGAAAGATGTAACTCTGTGAGATGAATTAACAGAACACCGAGCAGTTTCTCAGAAAGGTTCTTTCCAGTTTTGAACGGAAGATATTTCCTTTTTCACCATAGCCCTCTATGGGCTTCCAAATATCCCTTTGCCAATTCCACAAGAACAGCCTTAGCGAAAGGCTTCTTGAAGGGAAAGATGTAACTCTGTGAGATGAATTAACAGAACACAGAGCAGTTTCTCAGAAAGCTTCTTTCCAGTTTTGAAGGGAAGATATTTCCTTTTTCACCTAGCCCTCTATGGGCTTTCAAATATACCTTTGCCAATTCCCCAAGAACAGCCTTAGCGAAAGGCTTCTTGAAGGGAAAGATGTAACTCTGTGAGATGAATTAACAGAACACAGAGCAGTTTCTCAGAAAGCTTCTTTCCAGTGTTGAACGGAAGATATTTCCTTTTTCACCATAGCCCTCTATGGGCTTCCAAATATCCCTTTGCCAATTCCACAAGAACAGCCTTAGCCAAAGGCTTCTTGAAGGGAAAGATGTAACTCTGTGAGATGAATTAACAGAACACAGAGCAGTTTCTGAGAAAGCTTCTTTCCAGTTTTGAAAGGAAGATATTTCCTTTTTCACCATAGCCCCCTATGTCCTTCCAAATATCCCTTTGCCAATTCCACAAGAACAGCCTTAGCGAAAGGCTTCTTGAAGGGAAAGATGTAACTCTGTGAGATGAATTAACAGAACACAGCGCAGTTTCTCAGAAAGCTTCTTTCCAGTTTTGAACGGAAGATATTTCCTTTTTCACCATAGCCCTCTATGGGCTTCCAAATATCCCTTTGCCAATTCCACAAGAACAGCCTTAGCTAAAGGCTTCTTGAAGGGAAAGATGTAACTCTATGAGATGAATTAACAGAACACAGAGCAGTTTCTCAGAAAGCTTTTTTCCAATTTTGAACGGAAGATATTTCCTTTTTCATCATAGCCCTCTATGGGCTTCCAAATATCCCTTTGCCAATTCCCCAAGAACAGCCTTAGAGAAAGGCTTCTTGAAAGGAAAGACGTAACTCTGTGAGATGAATTAACAGAACACAGAGCAGTTTCTCAGAAAGCTTCTTTCCACTTCTGAACGGAAGATATTTCCTTTTTCACCATAGCCCTCTATGGGCTTCCAAATATCCCTTTGCCAATTCCACAAGAACAGCCTTAGCGAAAGGCTTCTTGAAGGGAAAGATGTTACTCTGTGAGATGAATTAACAGAACACAGAGCAGTTTCTCAGAAAGCTTCTTTCCAGTTTTGAACGGAAGATATTTCCTTTTTCACCATAGCCCTCTATGGGCTTCCAAATATCTCTTTGCCAATTCCACAAGAACAGCCTTAGCGAAAGGCTTCTTGAAGGGAAAGATGTAACTCTGTGAGATGAATTAACAGAACACAGAGCAGTTTCTCAGAAAGCCTCTTTCTATTTCTGAACGGAAGATATTTCCTTTTTCACCATAGCCCTCTATGGGCTTCCAAATATCCCTTTGCCCATTCCACAAGAACAGCCTTAGCGAAAGGCTTCTTGAAGGGAAAGATGTAACTCTGTGAGATGAATTAACAGAACACAGAGCAGTTTCTCAGAAAGCTTCTTTCCAGTTTTGAACGGAAGATATTTCCTTTTTCACCATAGCCCTCTATTTGCTTCCAAATATCCCTTTGCCAATTCCACAAGAACAGCCTTAGCGAAAGGCTTCTTGAAGGGAAAGATGTAACTCTGTGAGATGAATTAACAGAACACAGAGCAGTTTCTCAGAAAGCTTCTTTCCAGTTTTGAACGGAAGATATTTCCTTTTTCACCATAGCCCTCTATGGGCTTCCAAATATACCTTTGCCAATTCCCCAAGAACAGCCTTAGCGAAAGGCTTCTTGAAGGGAAAGACGTAACTCTGTGAGATGAATTAACAGAACACAGAGCAGTTTCTCAGAAAGCTTCTTTCCAGTGTTGAACGGAAGATATTTCCTTTTTCACCATAGCCCTCTATGGGCTTCCAAATATCCCTTTGCCAATTCCACAAGAACAGCCTTAGCCAAAGGCTTCTTTAAGGGAAAGATGTAACTCTGTGAGATGAATTAACAGAACACAGAGCAGTTTCTCAGAAAGCTTCTTTCCAGTTTTGAAAGGAAGATGTTTCCTTTTTCACCATAGCCCCCTATGTCCTTCCAAATATCCCTTTGCCAATTCCCCAAGAACAGCCTTCGCGAAAGACTTCTTGAAGGGAAAGATGTAACTCTGTGAGATGAATTAACAGAACACAGAGCAGTTTCTCAGAAAGCTTCTTTCCAGTTTTGAACGGAAGATATTTCCTTTTTCACCATAGCCCTCTATGGGCTTCCAAATATCCCTTTGCCAATTCCACAAGAACAGCCTTAGCGAAAGGCTTCTTGAAGGGAAAGATGTAACTCTGTGAGATGAATTAACAGAACACAGAGCAGTTTCTAAGAAAGCTTCTTTCCAGTTTTGAACGGAAGATATTTCCTTTCTCACCATAGCCCTCTATGGGCTTCCAAATATCCCTTTGCCAATTCCACAAGAACAGCCTTAGCGAAAGGCTTCTTGAAAGGAAAGATGTAACTCTGTGAGATGAATTAACAGAACACAGAGCAGTTTCTCAGAAAGCTTCTTTCCAGTTTTGAACGGAAGATATTTCCTTTTTCACCATAGCCCTCTATGGGCTTCCAAATATCCCTTTGCCAATTAGCCAAGAACAGCCTTAGCGAAAGGCTTCTTTAAGGGAAAGACGTAACTCTGTGAGATGAATTAACAGAACACAGAGCAGTTTCTCAGAAAGCTTCTTTCCAGTTTTGAACGGAAGATATTTCCTTTTTCACCATAGCCCTCTATGGGCTTCCAAATATCCCTTTGCCAATTCCACAAGAACAGCCTTAGCCAAAGGCTTCTTGAAGGGAAAGATGTAACTCTGTGAGATGAATTAACAGAACACAGAGCTGTTTCTCAGAAAGCTTCTTTCCAGTTTTGAACGGAAGATATTTCCTTTTTCATCATAGCCCTTTATGGGCTTCCAAATATCCTTTGCCAATTCCACAAGAACAGCCTTAGCGAAAGGCTTCTTGAAGGGAAAGATGTAACTCTGTGAGATGAATTAACAGAACACAGAGCAGTTTCTCAGAAAGCTTCTTTCCAGTTTTGAACGGAAGATATTTCCTTTTTCACCATAGCCCTCTATGGGCTTCCTAATATACCTTTGCCAATTCCACAAGAACAGCCTTAGCGAAAGGCTTCTTGAAGGGAAAGACGTAACTCTGTGAGATGAATTAACAGAACACAGAGCAGTTTCTCAGAAAGCTTCTTTCTAGTTTTAAACGGAAGATATTTCCTTTTTCACCATAGCCCTCTATGGGCTTCCAAATATCCCTTTGCCAATTCCACAAGAACAGCCTTAGCCAAAGGCTTCTTGAAGGGAAAGATGTAACTCTGTGAGATGAATTAACAGAACACAGAGCAGTTTCTCAGAATGCTTCTTTCCAGTTTTGAACGGAAGATATTTCCTTTTTCACCATAGCCCTCTATGGGCTTCCAAATATCCCTTTTCCAATTCCCCAAGAACAGCCTTAGCGAAAGGCTTCTTGAAGGGAAAGATGTAACTCTGTGAGATGAATTAACAGAACACAGAGCAGTTTCTCAGAAAGCTTCTTTCCAGTTTTGAACGGAAGATATTTCCTTTTTCACCATAGCCCTCTATGGGCTTCCAAATATCCCTTTGCCAATTAGCGAAGAACAGCCTTAGCGAAAGGCTTCTTTAAGGGAAAGACGTAACTCTGTGAGATGAATTAACAGAACACAGAGCAGTTTCTCAGAAAGCTTCTTTCCAGTTTTGAACGGAATATATTTCCTTTTTCACCATAGCCCTCTATGGGCTTCCAAATATCCCTTTGCCAATTCCACAAGAACAGCCTCAGCCAAAGGCTTCTTGAAGGGAAAGATGTAACTCTGTGAGATGAATTAACAGAACACAGAGCAGTTTCTCAGAAAGCTTCTTTCCAGTTTTGAACGGAAGATATTTCCTTTTTCATCATAGCCCTTTATGGGCTTCCAAATATCCTTTGCCAATTCCACAAGAACAGCCTTAGCGAAAGGCTTCTTGAAGGTAAAGATGTAACTCTGTGAGATGAATTAACAGAACACAGAGCAGTTTCTCAGAAAGCTTCTTTCCAGTTTTGAACGGAAGATATTTCCTTTTTCACCATAGCCCTCTATGGGCTTCCAAATATCCCTTTGCCAATTCCACAAGAATAGCCATAGCGAAAGGCTTCTTGAAGGGAAAGATGTAACTCTGTGAGATGAATTAACAGAACACAGAGCAGTTTCTCAGAAAGCTTCTTTACACTTCTGAACGGAAGATATTTCCTTTTTCACCATAGCCCTCTATGGGCTTCCAAATATCCCTTTGCCAATTCCACAAGAACAGACTTAGCGAAAAGCTTCTTGAAGGGAAAGATGTAACTCTGTGAGATGAATTAACAGAACACAGAGCAGTTTCTCAGAAAGCTTCTTTCCAGTTTTGAACGGAAGATATTTCCTTTTTCACCATAGCCCTCTATGGGCTTCCAAATATCCCTTTGCCAATTCCACAAGAACAGCCTTAGCGAAAGGCATCTTGAGCGAATGATGTAACTCTGTGAGATGAATTAACAGAACACAGAGCAGTTTCTCAGAAAGCTTCTTTCCAGTTTTCAACGGAAGATATTTCCTTTTTCACCATAGCCCTCTATGGGCTTCCAAATATCCCTTTGCCAATTCCACAACAACAGCCTTAGCGAAAGGCATCTTGAGCGAATGATGTAACTCTGTGAGATGAATTAACAGAACACAGAGCAGTTTCTCATAATCCTTCTTTCCAGTTTTGAAAGGAAGATATTTCCTTTTTCACCATAGCCCTCTATGGGCTTCCAAATATCCCTTTGCCAATTCCACAAGAACACCCTTAGCGAAAGGCTTCTTGAAGGGAAAGATGTAACTCTGTGAGATGAATTAACAGAACACAGAGCAGTTTCTCAGAAAGCTTCTTTCCAGTTTTGAACGGAAGATATTTCCTTTTTCACCATAGCCCTCTATGGGCTTCCAAATATCCCTTTGCCAATTCCACAAGAACAGCCTTAGCCAAAGGCTTCTTGAAGGGAAAGATGTAACTCTGTGAGATGAATTAACAGAACACAGAGCAGTTTCTCAGAAAGCTTCTTTCCAGTTTTGAACGGAAGATATTTCCTTTTTCACCATAGCCCTCTATGGGCTTCCAAATATCCCTTTGCCAATTCCACAAGAACAGCCTTAGCGAAAGGCTTCTTGAAGGGAAAGATGTAACTCTGTGAGATGAATTAACAGAACACAGAGCAGTTTCTCAGAAAGCTTCTTTCCAGTTCTGAACGGAAGATATTTCCTTTTTCACCATAGCCCTCTATGGGCTTCCAAATATCCCTTTGCCAATTCCACAAGAACAGCCTTAGCGAAAGGCTTCTTGAAGGGAAAGATGTAACTCTGTGAGATGAATTAAGAGAACACAGAGCAGTTTCTCAGAAAGCTTCTTTCCAGTTTTGAACGGAAGATATTTCCTTTTTCACCATAGCCCTCTATGGGCTTCCAAATATCCCTTTGCCAATTCCACAAGAACAGCCTTAGCGAAAGGCTTCTTGAAGGGATAGACGTAACTCTGTGAGATGAATTAACAGAACACAGAGCAGTTTCTCAGAAAGCATCTTTCCAGTTTTGAACGGAAGATATTTCCTTTTTCACCATAGCCCTCTATGGGCTTCCAAATATCCCTTTGCCAAATCCACAAGAACAGCCTTAGCCAAAGGCTTCTTGAAGGGAAAGATGTAACTCTGTGAGATGAATTAACAGAACACAGAGCAGTTTCTCAGAAAGCTTCTTTCCAGTTTTGAACGGAAGATATTTCCTTTTTCACCATAGCCCTCTATGGGCTTCCAAATATCCCTTTGCCAATTTCACAAGAACAGCCTTAGCGAAAGGCTTCTTGAAGGGAAAGATGTTACTCTGTGAGATGAATTAACAGAACACAGAGCAGTTTCTCACAAAGCTTCTTTCCAGTTTTGAACGGAAGATATTTCCTTTTTCACCATAGCCCTCTATGGGCTTCCAAATATCCCTTTGCCAATTCCACAAGAACAGCCTTAGCGAAAGGCTTCTTGAAGGGAAAGATGTAACTCTGTGAGATGAATTAACAGAACACAGAGCAGTTTCTCAGAAAGCCTCTTTCCAGTTCTGAACGGAAGATATTTCCTTTTTCACCATAGCCCTCTATGGGCTTCCAAATATCCCTTTGCCAATTCCACAAGAACAGCCTTAGCGAAAGGCTTCTTGAAGGGAAAGATGTAACTCTGTGAGATGAATTAACAGAACACAGAGCAGATTCTCAGAAAGCTTCTTTCCAGTTTTGAACGGAAGATATTTCCTTTTTCACCATAGCCCTCTATTTGCTTCCAAATATCCCTTTGCCAATTCCACAAGAACAGCCTTAGCGAAAGGCTTCTTGAAGGGAAAGATGTAACTCTGTGAGATGAATTAACAGAACACAGAGCAGTTTCTCAGAAAGCTTCTTTCCAGTTTTGAACGGAAGATATTTCCTTTTTCACCATAGCCCTCTATGGGCTTCCAAATATCCCCTTTCCAATTCCACAAGAACAGCCTTAGCGAAAGGCATCTTGAAGGGAAAGATGTAACTCTGTTAGATGAATTAACAGAACACAGAGCAGTTTCTCAGAAAGCTTCTTTCCAGTTTTGAACGGAACATATTTCCTTTTTCACCATAGCCCTCTATGGGCTTCCAAATACCCTTTGCCAATTCCACAAGAACAACCTTAGCGAAAGGCTTCTTGAAGGGAAAGATGTAACTCTGTGAGATGAATTAACAGAACACAGAGCAGTTTCTCAGAAAGCTTCTTTCCAGTTTTGAACGGAAGATATTTCCTTTTTCACCATAGCCCTCTATGGGCTTCCAAATATCCCTTTGCCAATTCGCCAAGAACAGCCTTAACGAAAGGATTCTTGAAGGGAACGACGTAACTCTGTGAGATGAATTAACAGAACACAGAGCAGTTTCTCAGAAAGCTTCTTTCCAGTTTTGAATGGAAGATATTTCGTTTTTCACCGTAGCACCCTATGGGCTTCCAAATATCCCTTTGCCAATTCCCCAAGAACAGCCCTAGCGAAAGACTTCTTGAAGGGAAAGATGTAACTCTGTGAGATGAACTAACAGAACACAGAGCAGTTTCTCAGAAAGCTTCTTTCCAGTTTTGAACGGAAGATATTTCCTTTTTCACCATAGCCCTCTATGGGCTTCCTAATATCCCTTTGCCAATTCCACAAGAACAGCCTTAGCCAAAGGCTTCTTGAAGGGAAAGATGTAACTCTGTGAGATGAATTAACAGAACACAGAGCAGTTTCTCATAAAGCTTCTTTCCAGTTTTGAACGGAAGATATTTCCTTTTTCACCATAGTCCTCTATGGGCTTCCAAATATCCCTTTGCCAATTCCCCAAGAACAGCCTTAGCGAAAGGCTTCTTGAAGGGAAAGACGTAACTCTGTGAGATGAATTAACAGAACACAGAGCAGTTTCTCAGAAAGCTTCTTTCCAGTTTTGAAAGGAAGATATTTCCTTTTTCACCATAGCCCCCTATGGGCTTCCAAATATCCCTTTGCCAATTCCACAAGAACAGACTTAGCGAAAGACTTCTTGAAGGGAAAGATGTAACTCTGTGAGATGAATTAACAGAACACAGAGCAGTTTCTCAGAAAGCTTCTTTCCAGTTTTGAACGGAAGATATTTCCTTTTTCACCATAGCCCTCTATGGGCTTCCAAATATCCCTTTGCCAATTCCACAAGAACAGCCTTAGCGAAAGGCTTCTTGAAGGGAAAGATGTAACTCTGTGAGATGAATTAACAGAACACAGAGCAGTTTCTCAGAAAGCTTCTTTCCAGTTTTGAACGGAAGATAGTTTCTTTTTCACCATAGCCCTCTATGGGCTTCCAAATATCCCTTTGCCAATTCCACAAGAACAGCCTTAGCGAAAGGCTTCTTGAAGGGAAAGATGTAACTCTGTGAGATGAATTAACAGAACACAGAGCAGTTTCTCAGAAAGCTTCTTTCCAGTTTTGAACGGAAGATATTTCCTTTTTCACCATAGCCCTCTATGGGCTTCCAAATATCCCTTTGCCAATTCCACAAGAACAGCCTTAGCGAAAGGCTTCTTGAAGGGAAAGATGTAACTCTGTGAGATGAATTAACAGAACACAGCGCAGTTTCTCAGAAAGCTTCTTTCCAGTTTTGAACGGAAGATATTTCCTTTTTCACCATAGCCCTCTATGGGCTTCCAATTATCCCTTTGCCAATTGCACAAGAACAGCCTTAGCTAAAGGCTTCTTGAAGGGAAAGGTGTAACTCTATGAGATGAATTAACAGAACACAGAGCAGTTTCTCAGAAAGCTTTTTTCCAATTTTGAACGGAAGATATTTCCTTTTTCATCATAGCCCTCTATGGGCTTCCAAATATCCGTTTGCCAATTCCCCAAGAACAGCCTTAGAGAAAGGCTTCTTGAAGGGAAAGACGTAACTCTGTGAGATGAATTAACAGACCACAGAGCAGTTTCTCAGAAAGCTTCTTTCCAGTTTTGAACGGAAGATATTTCCTTTTTCACCATAGCCCTCTATGGGCTTCCAAATATCTCTTTGCCAATTCCACAAGAACAGCCTTAGCGAAAGGCTTCTTGAAGGGAAAGATGTAACTCTGTGAGATGAATTAACAGAACACAGAGCAGTTTCTCAGAAAGCCTCTTTCTATTTCTGAACGGAAGATATTTCCTTTTTCACCATAGCCCTCTATGGGCTTCCAAATATCCCTTTGCCAATTCCACAAGAACAGCCTTAGCGAAAGGCTTCTTGAAGGGAAAGATGTAACTCTGTGAGATGAATTAACAGAACACCGAGCAGTTTCTCAGAAAGGTTCTTTCCAGTTTTGAACGGAAGATATTTCCTTTTTCACCATAGCCCTCTATGGGCTTCCAAATATCCCTTTGCCAATTCCACAAGAACAGCCTTAGCGAAAGGCTTCTTGAAGGGAAAGATGTAACTCTGTGAGATGAATTAACAGAACACAGAGCAGTTTCTCAGAAAGCTTCTTTCCAGTTTTGAAGGGAAGATATTTCCTTTTTCACCTAGCCCTCTATGGGCTTTCAAATATACCTTTGCCAATTCCCCAAGAACAGCCTTAGCGAAAGGCTTCTTGAAGGGAAAGATGTAACTCTGTGAGATGAATTAACAGAACACAGAGCAGTTTCTCAGAAAGCTTCTTTCCAGTGTTGAACGGAAGATATTTCCTTTTTCACCATAGCCCTCTATGGGCTTCCAAATATCCCTTTGCCAATTCCACAAGAACAGCCTTAGCCAAAGGCTTCTTGAAGGGAAAGATGTAACTCTGTGAGATGAATTAACAGAACACAGAGCAGTTTCTCAGAAAGCTTCTTTCCAGTTTTGAAAGGAAGATATTTCCTTTTTCACCATAGCCCCCTATGTCCTTCCAAATATCCCTTTGCCAATTCCACAAGAACAGCCTTAGCCAAAGGCTTCTTGAAGGGAAAGATGTAACTCTGTGAGATGAATTAACAGAACACAGAGCAGTTTCTCAGAAAGCTTCTTTCCAGTGTTGAACGGAAGATATTTCCTTTTTCACCATAGCCCTCTATTTGCTTCCAAATATCCCTTTGCCAATTCCACAAGAACAGCCTTAGCGAAAGGCTTCTTGAAGGGAAAGATGTAACTCTGTGAGATGAATTAACAGAACACAGAGCAGTTTCTCAGAAAGCTTCTTTCCAGTTTTGAAGGGAAGATATTTCCTTTTTCACCATAGCCCTCTATGGGCTTCCAAATATCCCTTTGCCAATTAGCCAAGAACAGCCTTAGCGAAAGGCTTCTTTAAGGGAAAGACGTAACTCTGTGAGATGAATTAACAGAACACAGAGCAGTTTCTCAGAAAGCTTCTTTCCAGTTTTGAACGGAAGATATTTCCTTTTTCACCATAGCCCTCTATGGGCTTCCAAATATCCCTTTGCCAATTCCACAAGAACAGCCTTAGCCAAAGGCTTCTTGAAGGGAAAGATGTAACTCTGTGAGATGAATTAACAGAACACAGAGCAGTTTCTCAGAAAGCTTCTTTCCAGTTTTGAACGGAAGATATTTCCTTTTTCATCATAGCCCTTTATGGGCTTCCAAATATCCTTTGCCAATTCCACAAGAACAGCCTTAGCGAAAGGCTTCTTGAAGGGAAAGATGTAACTCTGTGAGATGAATTAACAGAACACAGAGCAGTTTCTCAGAAAGCTTCTTTCCAGTTTTGAACGGAAGATATTTCCTTTTTCACCATAGCCCTCTATGGGCTTCCTAATATACCTTTGCCAATTCCACAAGAACAGCCTTAGCGAAAGGCTTCTTGAAGGGAAAGACGTAACTCTGTGAGATGAATTAACAGAACACAGAGCAGTTTCTCAGAAAGCTTCTTTCCAGTTTTAAACGGAAGATATTTCCTTTTTCACCATAGCCCTCTATGGGCTTCCAAATATCCCTTTGCCAATTCCACAAGAACAGCCTTAGCCAAAGGCTTCTTGAAGGGAAAGATGTAACTCTGTGAGATGAATTAACAGAACACAGAGCAGTTTCTCAGAAAGCTTCTTTCCAGTTTTGAACGGAAGATATTTCCTTTTTCACCATAGCCCTCTATGGGCTTCCAAATATCCCTTTTCCAATTCCCCAAGAACAGCCTTAGCGAAAGGCTTCTTGAAGGGAAAGATGTAACTCTGTGAGATGAATTAACAGAACACAGAGCAGTTTCTCAGAAAGCTTCTTTCCAGTTTTGAACGGAAGATATTTCCTTTTTCACCATAGCCCTCTATGGGCTTCCAAATATCCCTTTGCCAATTAGCCAAGAACAGCCTTAGCGAAAGGCTTCTTTAAGGGAAAGACGTAACTCTGTGAGATGAATTAACAGAACACAGAGCAGTTTCTCAGAAAGCTTCTTTCCAGTTCTGAACGGAAGATATTTCCTTTTTCACCATAGCCCTCTATGGGCTTCCAAATATCCCTTTGCCAATTCCACAAGAACAGCCTTAGCGAAAGGCTTCTTGAAGGGAAAGATGTAACTCTGTGAGATGAATTAACAGAACAGAGAGCAGTTTCTCAGAAAGCTTCTTTCCAGTTTTGAACGGAAGATATTTCCTTTTTCACCATAGCCTTCTATGGGCTTCCAAATATCCCTTTGCCAATTCCACAAGAACAGCCTTAGCGAAAGGCTTCTTGAAGGGAAAGATGTAACTCTGTGAGTTGCATTAACAGAACACAGAGCAGTATCTCAGAAAGCTTCTTTCCAGTTTTGAACGGAAGATATTTCCTTTTTCACCATAGCCCTCTATGGGCTTCCAAATATCCCTTTGCCAATTCCACAAGAACAGCCTTAGCGAAAGGCTTCTTGAAGGGAAAGATGTAACTCTGTGAGATGAATTAACAGAACATAGAGCAGTTTCTCAGAAAGCTTCTTTCCAGTTTTGAACGGAAGATATTTCCTTTTTCACCTTAGCCCTCTATGGGCTTCCAAATATCCCTTTGCCAATTCCACAAGAACAGCCTTAGCGAAAGGCATCTTGAAGGGAAAGATGTAACTCTGTGAGATGAATTAACAGAACACAGAGCAGTTTCTCAGAAAGCTTCTTTCCAGTTTTGAACGGAAGATATTTCCTTTTTCACCATAGCCCTCTCTGGGCTTCCAAATACCCTTTGCCAATTCCACAAGAACAGCCTTAGCGAAAGGCTTCTTGAAGGGAAAGATGTAACTCTGTGAGATGAATTAACAGAACACAGAGCAGTTTCTCAGAAAGCTTCTTTCCAGTTTTGAACGGAAGATATTTCCTTTTTCACCATAGCCCTCTATGGGCTTCCAAATATCCCTTTGCCAATTCGCCAAGAACAGCCTTAACGAAAGGCTTCTTGAAGGGAAAGACGTAACTCTGTGAGATGAATTAACAGAACACAGAGCAGTTTCTCAGAAAGCTTCTTTCCAGTTTTGAACGGAAGATATTTCCTTTTTCATCATAGCCCTTTATGGGCTTCCAAATATCCTTTGCCAATTCCACAAGAACAGCCTTAGCGAAAGGCTTCTTGAAGGTAAAGATGTAACTCTGTGAGATGAATTAACAGAACACAGAGCAGTTTCTCAGAAAGCTTCTTTCCAGTTTTGAACGGAAGATATTTCCTTTTTCACCATAGCCCTCTATGGGCTTCCAAATATCCCTTTGCCAATTCCACAAGAATAGCCTTAGCGAAAGGCTTCTTGAAGGGAAAGATGTAACTCTGTGAGATGAATTAACAGAACACAGAGCAATTTCTCAGAAAGCTTCTTTACACTTCTGAACGGAAGATATTTCCTTTTTCACCATAGCCCTCTATGGGCTTCCAAATATCCCTTTGCCAATTCCACAAGAACAGACTTAGCGAAAAGCTTCTTGAAGGGAAAGATGTAACTCTGTGAGATGAATTAACAGAACACAGAGCAGTTTCTCAGAAAGCTTCTTTCCAGTTTTGAACGGAAGATATTTCATTTTTCACCATAGCCCTCTATGGGCTTCCAAATATACCTTTGCCAATTCCACAAGAACAGCCTTAGCGAAAGGCATCTTGAGCGAATGATGTAACTCTGTGAGATGAATTAACAGAACACAGAGCAGTTTCTCAGAAAGCTTCTTTCCAGTTTTCAACGGAAGATATTTCCTTTTTCACCATAGCCCTCTATGGGCTTCCAAATATCCCTTTGCCAATTCCACAACAACAGCCTTAGCGAAAGGCATCTTGAGCGAATGATGTAACTCTGTGAGATGAATTAACAGAACACAGAGCAGTTTCTCATAATCCTTCTTTCCAGTTTTGAAAGGAAGATATTTCCTTTTTCACCATAGCCCTCTATGGGCTTCCAAATATCCCTTTGCCAATTCCACAAGAACAGCCTTAGCGAAAGGCTTCTTGAAGGGAAAGAAGTAACTCTCTGAGATGGATCAACAGAACACAGAGCAGTTTCTCAGAAAGCTTCTTTCCAGTTTTGAACGGAAGATATTTCCTTTTTCACCATAGCCCTCTATGGGCTTCCAAATATCCCTTTGCCAATTCCACAAGAACAGCCTTAGCGAAAGGCTTCTTGAAGGGAAAGATGTAACTCTGTGAGATGAATTAACAGAACACAGAGCAGTTTCTCAGAAAGCTTCTTTCCAGTTTTGAACGGAAGATATTTCCTTTTTCACCATAGCCCTCTATGGGCTTCCAATTATCCCTTTGCCAATTCCACAAGAACACCCTTAGCGAAAGGCTTCTTGAAGGGAAAGATGTAACTCTGTGAGATGAATTAACATAACACAGAGCAGTTTCTCAGAAAACTTCTTTCCAGTTTTGAACGGAAGATATTTCCTTTTTCACCATAGCCCTCTATGGGCTTCCAAATATCCCTTTGCCAATTCCACAAGAACAGCCTTAGCCAAAGGCTTCTTGAAGGGAAAGATGTAACTCTGTGAGATGAATTAACAGAACACAGAGCAGTTTCTCAGAAAGCTTCTTTCCAGTTTTGAACGGAAGATATTTCCTTTTTCACCATAGCCCTCTATGGGCTTCCAAATATCCCTTTGCCAATTCCACAAGAACAGCGTTAGCGAAAGGCTTCTTGAAGGGAAAGACGTAACTCTGTGAGATGAATTAACAGAACACAGAGCAGTTTCTCAGAAAGCTTCTTCCCAGTTTTGAACGGAAGATATTTCCTTTTTCACCATAGCCCTCTATGGACTTCCAAATATCCCTTTGCCAATTCCACAAGAACAGCCTTAGCGAAAGGCTTCTTGAAGGGAAAGATGTAACTCTGTGAGATGAATTAACAGAACACAGAGCAGTTTCTCAGAAAGCTTCTTTCCAGTTTTGAACGGAAGATATTTCCTTTTTCACCATAGCCCTCTATGGGCTTCCAAATATCCCTTTGCCAATTCCACAAGAACAGCCTTATCCAAAGGCTTCTTGAAGGGAAAGACGTAACTCTGTGAGATGAATTAACAGAACACAGAGCAGTTTCTCAGAAAGCTTCTTTCCAGTTTTGAACGGAAGATATTTCCTTTTTCACCATAGCCCTCTATGGGCTTCCAAATATCCCTTTGCCAATTCCACAAGAACAGCCTTAGCGAAAGGCTTCTTGAAGGGAAAGATGTAACTCTGTGAGATGAATTAACAGAACACAGAGCAGTTTCTCAGAAAGCTTCTTTCCAGTTCTGAACGGAAGATATTTCCTTTTTCACCATAGCCCTCTATGGGCTTCCAAATATCCCTTTGCCAATTCCACAAGAACAGCCTTAGCGAAAGGCTTCTTGAAGGGAAAGATGTAACTCTGTGAGATGAATTAACAGAACAGAGAGCAGTTTCTCAGAAAGCTTCTTTCCAGTTTTGAACGGAAGATATTTCCTTTTTCACCATAGCCCTCTATGGGCTTCCAAATATCCCTTTGCCAATTCCACAAGAACAGCCTTAGCGAAAGGCTTCTTGAAGGGAAAGATGTAACTCTGTGAGTTGCATTAACAGAACACAGAGCAGTATCTCAGAAAGCTTCTTTCCAGTTTTGAACGGAAGATATTTCCTTTTTCACCATAGCCCTCTATGGGCTTCCAAATATCCCTTTGCCAATTCCACAAGAACAGCCTTAGCGAAAGGCTTCTTGAAGGGAAAGATGTAACTCTGTGAGATGAATTAACAGAACATAGAGCAGTTTCTCAGAAAGCTTCTTTCCAGTTTTGAACGGAAGATATTTCCTTTTTCACCTTAGCCCTCTATGGGCTTCCAAATATCCCTTTGCCAATTCCACAAGAACAGCGTTAGCGAAAGGCATCTTGAAGGGAAAGATGTAACTCTGTGAGATGAATTAACAGAACACAGAGCAGTTTCTCAGAAAGCTTCTTTCCAGTTTTGAACGGAAGATATTTCCTTTTTCACCATAGCCCTCTATGGGCTTCCAAATATCCCTTTGCCAATTAGCCAAGAACAGCATTAGCGAAAGGCTTCTTTAAGGGAAAGACGTAACTCTGTGAGATGAATTAACAGAACACAGAGCAGTTTCTCAGAAAGCTTCTTTCCAGTTCTGAACGGAAGATATTTCCTTTTTCACCATAGCCCTCTATGGGCTTCCAAATATCCCTTTGCCAATTCCACAAGAACAGCCTTAGCGAAAGGCTTCTTGAAGGGAAAGATGTAACTCTGTGAGATGAATTAACAGAACAGAGAGCAGTTTCTCAGAAAGCTTCTTTCCAGTTTTGAACGGAAGATATTTCCTTTTTCACCATAGCCCTCTATGGGCTTCCAAATATCCCTTTGCCAATTCCACAAGAACAGCCTTAGCGAAAGGCTTCTTGAAGGGAAAGATGTAACTCTGTGAGTTGCATTAACAGAACACAGAGCAGTATCTCAGAAAGCTTCTTTCCAGTTTTGAACGGAAGATATTTCCTTTTTCACCATAGCCCTCTCTGGGCTTCCAAATACCCTTTGCCAATTCCACAAGAACAGCCTTAGCGAAAGGCTTCTTGAAGGGAAAGATGTAACTCTGTGAGATGAATTAACAGAACACAGAGCAGTTTCTCAGAAAGCTTCTTTCCAGTTTTGAACGGAAGATATTTCCTTTTTCACCATAGCCCTCTATGGGCTTCCAAATATCCCTTTGCCAATTCGCCAAGAACAGCCTTAACGAAAGGCTTCTTGAAGGGAAAGACGTAACTCTGTGAGATGAATTAACAGAACACAGAGCAGTTTCTCAGAAAGCTTCTTTCCAGTTTTGAACGGAAGATATTTCCTTTTTCATCATAGCCCTTTATGGGCTTCCAAATATCCTTTGCCAATTCCACAAGAACAGCTTTAGCGAAAGGCTTCTTGAAGGTAAAGATGTAACTCTGTGAGATGAATTAACAGAACACAGAGCAGTTTCTCAGAAAGCTTCTTTCCAGTTTTGAACGGAAGATATTTCCTTTTTCACCATAGCCCTCTATGGGCTTCCAAATATCCCTTTGCCAATTCCACAAGAATAGCCTTAGCGAAAGGCTTCTTGAAGGGGAAGATGTAACTCTGTGAGATGAATTAACAGAACACAGAGCAATTTCTCAGAAAGCTTCTTTACACTTCTGAACGGAAGATATTTCCTTTTTCACCATAGCCCTCTATGGGCTTCCAAATATCCCTTTGCCAATTCCACAAGAACAGACTTAGCGAAAAGCTTCTTGAAGGGAAAGATGTAACTCTGTGAGATGAATTAACAGAACACAGAGCAGTTTCTCAGAAAGCTTCTTTCCAGTTTTGAACGGAAGATATTTCATTTTTCACCATAGCCCTCTATGGGCTTCCAAATATACCTTTGCCAATTCCACAAGAACAGCCTTAGCGAAAGGCATCTTGAGCGAATGATGTAACTCTGTGAGATGAATTAACAGAACACAGAGCAGTTTCTCAGAAAGCTTCTTTCCAGTTTTCAACGGAAGATATTTCCTTTTTCACCATAGCCCTCTATGGGCTTCCAAATATCCCTTTGCCAATTCCACAACAACAGCCTTAGCGAAAGGCATCTTGAGCGAATGATGTAACTCTGTGAGATGAATTAACAGAACACAGAGCAGTTTCTCATAATCCTTCTTTCCAGTTTTGAAAGGAAGATATTTCCTTTTTCACCATAGCCCTCTACTGGCTTCCAAATATCCCTTTGCCAATTCCACAAGAACAGCCTTAGCGAAAGGCTTCTTGAAGGGAAAGAAGTAACTCTCTGAGATGGATCAACAGAACACAGAGCAGTTTCTCAGAAAGCTTCTTTCCAGTTTTGAACGGAAGATATTTCCTTTTTCACCATAGCCCTCTATGGGCTTCCAAATATCCCTTTGCCAATTCCACAAGAACAGCCTTAGCGAAAGGCTTCTTGAAGGGAAAGATGTAACTCTGTGAGATGAATTAACAGAACACAGAGCAGTTTCTCAGAAAGCTTCTTTCCAGTTTTGAACGGAAGATATTTCCTTTTTCACCATAGCCCTCTATGGGCTTCCAATTATCCCTTTGCCAATTCCACAAGAACACCCTTAGCGAAAGGCTTCTTGAAGGGAAAGATGTAACTCTGTGAGATGAATTAACATAACACAGAGCAGTTTCTCAGAAAACTTCTTTCCAGTTTTGAACGGAAGATATTTCCTTTTTCACCATAGCCCTCTATGGGCTTCCAAATATCCCTTTGCCAATTCCACAAGAACAGCCTTAGCCAAAGGCTTCTTGAAGGGAAAGATGTAACTCTGTGAGATGAATTAACAGAACACAGAGCAGTTTCTCAGAAAGCTTCTTTCCAGTTTTGAACGGAAGATATTTCCTTTTTCACCATAGCCCTCTATGGGCTTCCAAATATCCCTTTGCCAATTCCACAAGAACAGCGTTAGCGAAAGGCTTCTTGAAGGGAAAGACGTAACTCTGTGAGATGAATTAACAGAACACAGAGCAGTTTCTCAGAAAGCTTCTTCCCAGTTTTGAACGGAAGATATTTCCTTTTTCACCATAGCACTCTATGGACTTCCAAATATCCCTTTGCCAATTCCACAAGAACAGCCTTAGCGAAAGGCTTCTTGAAGGGAAAGATGTAACTCTGTGAGATGAATTAACAGAACACAGAGCAGTTTCTCAGAAAGCTTCTTTCCAGTTTTGAACGGAAGATATTTCCTTTTTCACCATAGCCCTCTATGGGCTTCCAAATATCCCTTTGCCAATTCCACAAGAACAGCCTTAGCCAAAGGCTTCTTGAAGGGAAAGATGTAACTCTGTGAGATGAATTAACAGAACACAGAGCAGTTTCTCAGAAAGCTTCTTTCCAGTTTTGAACGGAAGATATTTCCTTTTTCACCATAGCCCTCTATGGGCTTCCAAATATCCCTTTGCCAATTCCACAAGAACAGCCTTAGCGAAAGGCTTCTTGAAGGGAAAGATGTAACTCTGTGAGATGAATTAACAGAACACAGAGCAGTTTCTCAGAAAGCTTCTTTCCAGTTCTGAAAGGAAGATATTTCCTTTTTCACCATAGCCCTCTATGGGCTTCCAAATATCCCTTTGCCAATTCCACAAGAACAGCCTTAGCGAAAGGCTTCTTGAAGGGAAAGATGTAACTCTGTGAGATGAATTAACAGAACACAGAGCAGTTTCTCAGAAAGCTTCTTTCCAGTTTTGAACGGAAGATATTTCCTTTTTCACCATAGCCCTCTATGGGCTTCCAAATATCCCTTTGCCAATTCCACAAGAACAGCCTTAGCGAAAGGCTTCTTGAAGGGAAAGATGTAACTCTGTGAGTTGCATTAACAGAACACAGAGCAGTATCTCAGAAAGCTTCTTTCCAGTTTTGAACGGAAGATATTTCCTTTTTCACCATAGCCCTCTATGGGCTTCCAAATATCCCTTTGCCAATTCCACAAGAACAGCCTTAGCGAAAGGCTTCTTGAAGGGAAAGATGTAACTCTGTGAGATGAATTAACAGAACATAGAGCAGTTTCTCAGAAAGCTTCTTTCCAGTTTTGAACGGAAGATATTTCCTTTTTCACCTTAGCCCTCTATGGGCTTCCAAATATCCCTTTGCCAATTCCACAAGAACAGCCTTAGCGAAAGGCATCTTGAAGGGAAAGATGTAACTCTGTGAGATGAATTAACAGAACACAGAGCAGTTTCTCAGAAAGCTTCTTTCCAGTTTTGAACGGAAGATATTTCCTTTTTCACCATAGCCCTCTCTGGGCTTCCAAATACCCTTTGCCAATTCCACAAGAACAGCCTTAGCGAAAGGCTTCTTGAAGGGAAAGATGTAACTCTGTGAGATGAATTAACAGAACACAGAGCAGTTTCTCAGAAAGCTTCTTTCCAGTTTTGAACGGAAGATATTTCCTTTTTCACCATAGCCCTCTATGGGCTTCCAAATATCCCTTTGCCAATTCGCCAAGAACAGCCTTAACGAAAGGCTTCTTGAAGGGAAAGACGTAACTCTGTGAGATGAATTAACAGAACACAGAGCAGTTTCTCAGAAAGCTTCTTTCCAGTTTTGAACAGAAGATATTTCCTTTTTCACCGTAGCACCCTATGGGCTTCCAAATATCCCTTTGCCAATTCCCCAAGAACAGCCTTAGCGAAACACTTCTTGAAGGGAAAGATGTAACTCTGTGAGATGAACTAACAGAACACAGAGCAGTTTCTCAGAAAGCTTCTTTCCAGTTTTGAACGGAAGATATTTCCTTTTTCACCATAGCCCTCTATGGGCTTCCTAATATACCTTTGCCAATTCCACAAGAACAGCCTTAGCGAAAGGCTTCTTGAAGGGGAAGACGTAACTCTGTGAGATGAATTAACAGAACACAGAGCAGTTTCTCAGAAAGCTTCTTTCCAGTTTTGAACGGAAGATATTTCCTTTTTCACCATAGCCCTCTATGGGCTTCCAAATATCCCTTTGCCAATTCCACAAGAACAGCCTTAGCCAAAGGCTTCTTGAAGGGAAAGATGTAACTCTGTGAGATGAATTAACAGAACACAGAGCAGTTTCTCAGAAAGCTTCTTTCCAGTTTTGAACGGAAGATATTTCCTTTTTCACCATAGTCCTCTATGGGCTTCCAAATATCCCTTTGCCAATTCCCCAAGAACAGCCTCAGCGAAAGGATTCTTGAAGGGAAAGACGTAACTCTGTGAGATGAATTAACAGAACACAGAGCAGTTTCTCAGAAAGCTTCTTTCCAGTTTTGAAAGGAAGATATTTCCTTTTTCACCATAGCCCTCTATGGGCTTCCAAATATCCCTTTGCCAATTCCCCAAGAACAGCCTTAGCGAAAGACTTCTTGAAGGGAAAGATGTAACTCTGTGAGATGAATTAACAGAACACAGAGCAGTTTCTCAGAAAGCTTCTTTCCAGTTTTGAACGGAACATATTTCCTTTTTCACCATAGCCCTCTATGGGCTTCCAAATATCCCTTTGCCAATTCCACAAGAACAGCCTTAGCGAAAGGCTTCTTGAAGGGAAAGATGTAAATCTGTGAGATGAATTAACAGAACACAGAGCAGTTTCTCAGAAAGCTTCTTTCCAGTTTTGAACGGAAGATATTTCCTTTTTCACCATAGCCCTCTATGGGCTTCCAAATATCCCTTTGCCAATTCCACAAAAACAGCCTTAGCGAAAGGCTTCTTGAAGGGAAAGATGTAACTCTGTGAGATGAATTAACAGAACACAAAGCAGTTTCTCAGAAAGCTTCTTTCCAGTTTTGAACGGAAGATATTTCCTTTTTCACCATAGCCCTCTATGGGCTTCCAAATATCCCTTTGCCAATTCCACAAGAACAGCCTTAGCGAAAGGCTTCTTGAAGGGAAAGATGTAACTCTGTGAGATGAATTAACAGAACACAGCGCAGTTTCTCAGAAAGCTTCTTTCCAGTTTTGAACGGAAGATATTTCCTTTTTCACCATAGCCCTCTATGGGCTTCCAAATATCCCTTTGCCAATTCCACAAGAACAGCCTTAGCTAAAGGCTTCTTGAAGGGAAAGATGTAACTCTATGAGATGAATTAACAGAACACAGAGCAGTTTCTCAGAAAGCTTCTTTCCAATTTTGAACGGAAGATATTTCCTTTTTCATCATTGCCCTCTATGGGCTTCCAAATATCCCTTTGCCAATTCCCCAAGAACAGCCTTAGCGAAAGGCTTCTTGAAGGGAAAGACGTAACTCTGTGAGATGAATTAACAGAACACAGAGCAGTTTCTCAGAAAGCTTCTTTCCACTTCTGAAGGGAAGATATTTCATTTTTCACCATAGCCCTCTATGGGCTTCCAAATATCCCTTTGCCAATTCCACAAGAACAGCCTTAGCGAAAGGCTTCTTGAAGGGAAAGATGTTACTCTGTGAGATGAATTAACAGAACACAGAGCAGTTTCTCAGAAAGCTTCTTTCCAGTTTTGAACGGAAGATATTTCCTTTTTCACCATAGCCCTCTATGGGCTTCCAAATATCCCTTTGCCAATTCCACAAGAACAGCCTTAGCGAAACGCTTCTTGAAGGGAAAGATGTAACTCTGTGAGATGAATTAACAGAACACAGAGCAGTTTCTCAGAAAGCCTCTTTCCAGTTCTGAACGGAAGATATTTCCTTTTTCACCATAGCCCTCTATGGGCTTCCAAATATCCCTTTGCCAATTCCACAAGAACAGCCTTAGCGAAAGGCTTCTTGAAGGGAAAGATGTAACTCTGTGAGATGAATTAACAGAACACAGAGCAGTTTCTCAGAAAGCTTCTTTCCAGTTTTGAACGGAAGATATTTCCTTTTTCACCATAGCCCTCTATTTGCTTCCAAATATCCCTTTGCCAATTCCACAAGAACAGCCTTAGCGAAAGGCTTCTTGAAGGGAAAGATGTAACTCTGTGAGATGAATTAACAGAACACAGAGCAGTTTCTCAGAAAGCTTCTTTCCAGTTTTGAACGGAAGATATTTCCTTTTTCACTATAGCCCTCTATGGGCTTCCAAATATCCCTTTGCCAATTCCACAAGAACAGCCTTAGCGAAAGGCATCTTGAAGGGAAAGATGTAACTCTGTGAGATGAATTAACAGAACACAGAGCAGTTTCTCAGAAAGCTTCTTTCCAGTTTTGAACGGAACATATTTCCTTTTTCACCATAGCCCTCTATGGGCTTCCAAATACCCTTTGCCAATTCCACAAGAACAGCCTTAGCGAAAGGCTTCTTGAAGGGAAAGATGTAACTCTGTGAGATGAATTAACAGAACACAGAGCAGTTTCTCAGAAAGCTTCTTTCCAGTTTTGAACGGAAGATATTTCCTTTTTCACCATAGCCCTCTATGGGCTTCCAAATATCCCTTTGCCAATTCGCCAAGAACAGCCTTAACGAAAGGCTTCTTGAAGGGAAAGACGTAACTCTGTGAGATGAATTAACAGAACACAGAGCAGTTTCTCAGAAAGCTTCTTTCCAGTTTTGAACGGAAGATATTTCCTTTTTCACCGTAGCACCCTATGGGCTTCCAAATATCCCTTTGCCAATTCCCCAAGAACAGCCTTAGCGAAAGACTTCTTGAAGGGAAAGATGTAACTCTGTGAGATGAACTAACAGAACACAGAGCAGTTTCTCAGAAAGCTTCTTTCCAGTTTTGAACGGAAGATATTTCCTTTTTCACCGTAGCCCTCTATGGGCTTCCTAATATACCTTTGCCAATTCCCCAAGAACAGCCTTAGCGAAAGGCTTCTTGAAGGGGAAGACGTAACTCTGTGAGATGAATTAACAGAACACAGCGCAGTTTCTCAGAAAGCTTCTTTCCAGTTTTGAACGGAAGATATTTCCTTTTTCACCATAGCCCTCTATGGGCTTCCAAATATCCCTTTGCCAATTCCACAAGAACAGCCTTAGCTAAAGGCTTCTTGAAGGGAAAGATGTAACTCTATGAGATGAATTAACAGAACACAGAGCAGTTTCTCAGAAAGCTTCTTTCCACTTTTGAACGGAAGATATTTCCTTTTTCATCATAGCCCTCTATGGGCTTCCAAATATCCCTTTGCCAATTCCCCAAGAACAGCCTTAGCGAAAGGCTTCTTGAAGGGAAAGACGTAACTCTGTGAGATGAATTAACAGAACACAGAGCAGTTTCTCAGAAAGCTTCTTTCCACTTCTGAACGGAAGATATTTCCTTTTTCACCATAGCCCTCTATGGGCTTCCAAATATCCCTTTGCCAATTCCACAAGAACAGCCTTAGCGAAAGGCTTCTTGAAGGGAAAGACGTTACTCTGTGAGATGAATTAACAGAACACAGAGCAGTTTCTCAGAAAGCTTCTTTCCAGTTTTGAACGGAAGATATTTCCTTTTTCACCATAGCCCTCTATGGGCTTCCAAATATCCCTTTGCCAATTCCACAAGAACAGCCTTAGCGAAAGGCTTCTTGAAGGGAAAGATGTAACTCTGTGAGATGAATTAACAGAACACAGAGCAGTTTCTCACACAGCTTCTTTCCAGTTTTGAACGGAAGATATTTCCTTTTTCACCATAGCCCTCTATGGGCTTCCAAATATCCCTTTGCCAATTCCACAAGAACAGCCTTAGCGAAAGGCTTCTTGAAGGGAAAGATGTAACTCTGTGAGATGAATTAACAGAACACAGAGCAGTTTCTCACAAAGCTTCTTTCCAGTTTTGAACGGAAGATATTTCCTTTTTCACCATAGCCCTCTATGGGCTTCCAAATATCCCTTTGCCAATTCCACAAGAACAGCCGTAGCGAAAGGCATCTTGAGGGAATGATGTAACTCTGTGAGATGAATTAACAGAACACAGAGCAGTTTCTCAAAAAGCTTCTTTCCAGTTTTGAACGGAAGATATTTCCTTTTTCACCATAGCCCACTATGGGATTCCAAATATCCCTTTGCCAATTCCACAAGAACAGCCTTAGCGAAAGGCTTCTTGAAGGGAAAGACGTAACTATGTGAGATGAATTAACAGAACACAGAGCAGTTTCTCAGAAAGCTTCTTTACACTTTTGAACGGAAGATATTTCCTTTTTCACCATAGCCCTCTATGGGCTTCCAAATATCCCTTTGCCAATTCCACAAGAACAGCCTTAGTGAAAGGCTTCTTGAAGGGAAAGATGTAACTCTGTGAGATGAATTAACAGAACACAGAGCAGATTCTCAGAAAGCTTCTTTCCATTTTTGAACGGAAGGTATTTCCTTTTTCACCATAGCCCTCTATGGGCTTCCAAATATCCCTTTGCCAATTCCACAAGAACAGCCTTAGCGAAAGGCTTCTTGAAGGGAAAGATGTAACTCTGTGAGATGAATCAACAGAACACAGAGCAGTTTCTCAGAAAGCTTCTTTCAAGTTTTGAACGGAAGATATTTCCTTTTTCACCAAAGCCCTCTATAGGCTTCCAAATATCCCTTTGCCAATTGCACAAGAACAGCCTTAGCGAAAGGCTTCTTGAAGGGAAAGATGTAACTCTGTGAGATGAATTAACAGAACACAGAGCAGTTTCTCACAAAGCTTCTTTCCAGTTTTGAACGGAAGATATTTCCTTTTTCACCATAGCCCTCTATGGGCTTCCAAATATCCCTTTGCCAATTCCACAAGAACAGCCTTAGCGAAAGGCTTCTTGAAGGGAAAGATGTAACTCTGTGAGATGAATTAACAGAACACAGAGCAGTTTCTCAGAAAGCTTCTTTCCAGTTTTGAACGGAAGATATTTCCTTTTTCACCATAGCCCTCTATGGGCTTCCAAATATCCCTTTGCCAATTCCACAAGAACAGCCTTAGCGAAAGGCTTCTTGAAGGAAAAGATGTAACTCTGTGAGATGAATTAACAGAACACAGAGCAGTTTCTCAGAAAGCTTCTTTCCAGTTTTGAACGGAAGATATTTCCTTTTTCACCATAGCCCTCTATGGGCTTCCAAATATCCCTTTGCCAATTGACAAGAACAGCCTTAGCTAAATGCTTCTTGAAGGGAAAGATGTAACTCTATGAGATGAATTAACAGAACACAGAGCAGTTTCTCAGAAAGCTTCTTTCCAATTTTGAACGGAAGATATTTCCTTTTTCATCATAGCCCTCTATGGGCTTCCAAATATCCCTTTGCCAATTCCCCAAGAACAGCCTTAGCGAAAGGCTTCTTGAAGGGAAAGACGTAACTCTGTGAGATGAATTAACAGAACACAGAGCAGTTTCTCAGAAAGCTTCTTTCCACTTCTGAAGGGAAGATATTTCATTTTTCACCATAGCCCTCTACGGGCTTCCAAATATCCCTTTGCCAATTCCACAAGAACAGCCTTAGCGAAAGGCTTCTTGAAGGGAAAGATGTAACTCTGTGAGATGAATTAACGGAACACAGAGCAGTTTCTCAGAAAGCTTCTTTCCAGTTTTGAACGGAAGATATTTCCTTTTTCACCATAGCCCTCTATGGGCTTCCAAATATCCCTTTGCCAATTTCCACAAGAACAGCCTTAGCGAAAGGCATCTTGAAGGGAAAGATGTAACTCTGTGAGATGAATTAACAGAACACAGAGCAGTTTCTCAGAAAGCTTCTTTCCAGTTTTGAACGGAACATATTTCCTTTTTCACCATAGCCCTCTATGGGCTTCCAAATACCCTTTGCCAATTCCACAAGAACAGCCTTAGCGAAAGGCTTCTTGAAGGGAAAGATGTAACTCTGTGAGATGAATTAACAGAACACAGAGCAGTTTCTCAGAAAGCTTCTTTCCAGTTTTGAACGGAAGATATTTCCTTTTTCACCATAGCCCTCTATGGGCTTCCAAATATCCCTTTGCCAATTCGCCAAGAACAGCCTTAACGAAAGGCTTCTTGAAGGGAAAGACGTAACTCTGTGAGATGAATTAACAGAACACAGAGCAGTTTCTCAGAAAGCTTCTTTCCAGTTTTGAACGGAAGATATTTCCTTTTTCACCGTAGCACCCTATGGGCTTCCAAATATCCCTTTGCCAATTCCCCAAGAACAGCCTTAGCGAAAGACTTCTTGAAGGGAAAGATTTAACTCTGTGAGATGAACTAACAGAACACAGAGCAGTTTCTCAGAAAGCTTCTTTCCAGTTTTGAACGGAAGATATTTCCTTTTTCACCATAGCCCTCTATGGGCTTCCTAATATACCTTTGCCAATTCCCCAAGAACAGCCTTAGCGAAAGGCTTCTTGAAGGGGAAGACGTAACTCTGTGAGATGAATTAACAGAACACAGAGCAGTTTCTCAGAAAGCTTCTTTCCAGTTTTGAACGGAAGATATTTCCTTTTTCACCATAGTCCTCTATGGGCTTCCAAATATCCCTTTGCCAATTCCCCAAGAACAGCCTTAGCGAAAGGCTTCTTGAAGGGAAAGACGTAACTCTGTGAGATGAATTAACAGAACACAGAGCAGTTTCTCAGAAAGCTTCTTTCCACTTCTGAACGGAAGATATTTCCTTTTTCACCATAGCCCTCTATGGGCTTCCAAATATCCCTTTGCCAATTCCACAAGAACAGCCTTAGTGAAAGGCTTCTTGAAAGGAAAGATGTTACTCTGTGAGATGAATTAACAGAACACAGAGCAGTTTCTCAGAAAGCTTCTTTCCAGTTTTGAACGGAAGATATTTCCTTTTTCACCATAGCCCTCTATGGGCTTCCAAATATCCCTTTGCCAATTCCACAAGAACAGCCTTAGCGAAAGGCTTCTTGAAGGGAAAGATGTAACTCTGTGAGATGAATTAACAGAACACAGAGCAGTTTCTCACACAGCTTCTTTCCAGTTTTGAACGGAAGATATTTCCATTTTCACCATAGCCCTCTATGGGCTTCCAAATATCCCTTTGCCAATTCCACAAGAACAGCCTTAGCGAAAGGCTTCTTGAAGGGAAAGATGTAACTCTGTGAGATGAATTAACAGAACACAGAGCAGTTTCTCAGAAAGCTTCTTTCCAGTTTTGAACGGAAGATATTTCCTTTTTCACCATAGCCCTCTATGGGCTTCCAAATATCCCTTTGCCAATTCCGCAAGAACAGCCTTAGCGAAAGGCATCTTGAAGGGAAAGATGTAACTCTGTGAGATGAATTAACAGAACACAGAGCAGTTTCTCAGAAAGCTTCTTTCCAGTTTTGAACGGAACATATTTCCTTTTTCACCATAGCCCTCTATGGGCTTCAAATACCCTTTGCCAATTCCACAAGAACAGCCTTAGCGAAAGGCTTCTTGAAGGGAAAGATGTAACTCTGTGAGATGAATTAACAGAACACAGAGCAGTTTCTCAGAAAGCTTCTTTCCAGTTTTGAACGGAACATATTTCCTTTTTCACCATAGCCCTCTATGGGCTTCCAAATATCCCTTTGCCAATTCGCCAAGAACAGCCTTAACGAAAGGCTTCTTGAAGGGAAAGACGTAACTCTGTGAGATGAATTAACAGAACACAGAGCAGTTTCTCAGAAAGCTTCTTTACAGTTTTGAACGGAAGATATTTCCTTTTTCACCGTAGCACCCTATGGGCTTCCAAATATCCCTTTGCCAATTCCCCAAGAACAGCCTTAGCGAAAGACTTCTTGAAGGGAAAGATTTAACTCTGTGAGATGAACTAACAGAACACAGAGCAGTTTCTCAGAAAGCTTCTTTCCAGTTTTGAACGGAAGATATTTCCTTTTTCACCATAGCCCTCTATGGGCTTCCTAATATACCTTTGCCAATTCCCCAAGAACAGCCTTAGCGAAAGGCTCCTTGAAGGGGAAGACGTAACTCTGTGAGATGAATTAACAGAACACAGAGCAGTTTCTCAGAAAGCTTCTTTCCAGTTTTGAACGGAAGATATTTCCTTTTTCACCATAGTCCTCTATGGGCTTCCAAATATCCCTTTGCCAATTCCCCAAGAACAGCCTTAGCGAAAGGCTTCTTGAAGGGAAAGACGTAACTCTGTGAGATGAATTAACAGAACACAGAGCAGTTTCTCAGAAAGCTTCTTTCCAGTTTTGAAAGGAAGATATTTCCTTTTTCACCATAGCCCCCTATGGGCTTCCAAATATCCCTTTTCCAATTCCCCAAGAACAGCCTTAGCGAAAGACTTCTTGAAGGGAAAGATGTAACTCTGTGAGATGAATTAACAGAACACAGAGCAGTTTCTCAGAAAGCTTCTTTCCAGTTTTGAACGGAAGATATTTCCTTTTTCACCATAGCCCTCTATGGGCTTCCAAATATCCCTTTGCAAATTCCACAAGAACAGCCTTAGCGAAAGGCTTCTTGAAGGGAAAGATGTAACTCTGTGAGATGAATTAACAGAACACAGAGCAGTTTCTCAGAAAGCTTCTTTCCAGTTCTGAACGGAAGATATTTCCTTTTTCACCATAGCCCTCTATGGGCTTCCAAATATCCCTTTGCCAATTCCACAAGAACAGCCTTAGCGAAAGGCTTCTTGAAGGGAAAGATGTAACTCTGTGAGATGAATTAACAGAACACAGAGCAGTTTCTCAGAAAGCTTCTTTCCAGTTCTGAACGGAAGATATTTCCTTTTTCACCATAGCCCTCTATGGGCTTCCAAATATCCCTTTGCCAATTCCACAAGAACAGCCTTAGCGAAAGGCTTCTTGAAGGGAAAGAAGTAACTCTGTGAGATGAATTAACAGAACACAGAGCAGTTTCTCAGAAAGCTTCTTTCCAGTTTTGAACGGAAGATATTTCCTTTTTCACCATAGCCCTCTATGGGCTTCCAAATATCCCTTTGCCAATTCCCCAAGAACAGCCTTAGCGAAAGGCTTCTTGAAGGGATAGACGTAACTCTGTGAGATGAATTAACAGAACACAGAGCAGTTTCTCAGAAAGCTTCTTTCCAGTTTTGAACGGAAGATATTTCCTTTTTCACCATAGCCCTCTATGGGCTTCCAAATATCCCTTTGCCAATTCCACAAGAACAGCCTTAGCCAAAGGCTTCTTGAAGGGAAAGATGTAACTCTGTGAGATGAATTAACAGAACACAGAGCAGTTTCTCAGAAAGCTTCTTTCCAGTTTTGAACGGAAGATATTTCCTTTTTCACCATAGCCCTCTATGGGCTTTCAAATATCCCTTTGCCAATTCCACAAGAACAGCCTTAGCGAAAGGCTTCTTGAAGGGAAAGATGTAACTCTGTGAGATGAATTAACAGAACACAGAGCAGTTTCTCAGAAAGCTTCTTTCCAGTTTTGAACGGAAGATATTTCCTTTTTCACCATAGCCCTCTATGGGCTTCCAAATATCCCTTTGCCAATTCCACAAGAACAGCCTTAGCGAAAGGCTTCTTGAAGGGAAAGATGTAACTGTTTGAGATGAATTAACAGAACAGAGAGCAGTTTCTCAGAAAGCTTCTTTCCAGTTTTGAACGGAAGATATTTCCTTTTTCACCATAGCCCTCTATGGGCTTCCAAATATCCCTTTGCCAATTCCACAAGAACAGCCTTAGCGAAAGGCTTCTTGAAGGGAAAGATGTAACTCTGTGAGTTGCATTAACAGAACACAGAGCAGTATCTCAGAAAGCTTCTTTCCAGTTTTGAACGGAAGATATTTCCTTTTTCACCATAGCCCTCTATGGGCTTCCAAATATCCCTTTGCCAATTCCACAAGAACAGCCTTAGCGAAAGGCTTCTTGAAGGGAAAGATGTAACTCTGTGAGATGAATTAACAGAACATAGAGCAGTTTCTCAGAAAGCTTCTTTCCAGTTTTGAACGGAAGATATTTCCTTTTTCACCATAGCCCTCTATGGGCTTCCAAATATCCCTTTGCCAATTCCACAAGAACAGCCTTAGCGAAAGGCATCTTGAAGGGAAAGATGTAACTCTGTGAGATGAATTAACAGAACACAGAGCAGTTTCTCAGAAAGCTTCTTTCCAGTTTTGAACGGAAGATATTTCCTTTTTCACCATAGCCCTCTCTGGGCTTCCAAATACCCTTTGCCAATTCCACAAGAACAGCCTTAGCGAAAGGCTTCTTGAAGGGAAAGATGTAACTCTGTGAGATGAATTAACAGAACACAGAGCGGTTTCTCAGAAAGCTTCTTTCCAGTTTTGAACGGAAGATATTTCCTTTTTCACCATAGCCCTCTATGGGCTTCCAAATATCCCTTTGCCAATTCGCCAAGAACAGCCTTAACGAAAGGCTTCTTGAAGGGAAAGACGTAACTCTGTGAGATGAATTAACAGAACACAGAGCAGTTTCTCAGAAAGCTTCTTTCCAGTTTTGAACGGAAGATATTTCCTTTTTCACCGTAGCACCCTATGGGCTTCCAAATATCCCTTTGCCAATTCCCCAAGAACAGCCTTAGCGAAACACTTCTTGAAGGGAAAGATGTAACTCTGTGAGATGAACTAACAGAACACAGAGCAGTTTCTCAGAAAGCTTCTTTCCAGTTTTGAACGGAAGATATTTCCTTTTTCACCATAGCCCTCTATGGGCTTCTTAATATACCTTTGCCAATTCCACAAGAACAGCCTTAGCGAAAGGCTTCTTGAAGGGGAAGACGTAACTCTGTGAGATGAATTAACAGAACACAGAGCAGTTTCTCAGAAAGCTTCTTTCCAGTTTTGAACGGAAGATATTTCCTTTTTCACCATAGCCCTCTATGGGCTTCCAAATATCCCTTTGCCAATTCCACAAGAACAGCCTTAGCCAAAGGCTTCTTGAAGGGAAAGATGTAACTCTGTGAGATGAATTAACAGAACACAGAGCAGTTTCTCAGAAAGCTTCTTTCCAGTTTTGAACGGAAGATATTTCCTTTTTCACCATAGTCCTCTATGGGCTTCCAAATATCCCTTTGCCAATTCCCCAAGAACAGCCTTAGCGAAAGGATTCTTGAAGGGAAAGACGTAACTCTGTGAGATGAATTAACAGAACACAGAGCAGTTTCTCAGAAAGCTTCTTTCCAGTTTTGAAAGGAAGATATTTCCTTTTTCACCATAGCCCCCTATGGGCTTCCAAATATCCCTTTGCCAATTCCCCAAGAACAGCCTTAGCGAAAGACTTCTTGAAGGGAAAGATGTAACTCTGTGAGATGAATTAACAGAACACAGAGCAGTTTCTCAGAAAGTTTCTTTCCAGTTTTGAACGGAACATATTTCCTTTTTCACCATAGCCCTCTATGGGCTTCCAAATATCCCTTTGCCAATTCCACAAGAACAGCCTTAGCGAAAGGCTTCTTGAAGGGAAAGATGTAACTCTGTGAGATGAATTAACAGAACACAGAGCAGTTTCTCAGAAAGCTTCTTTCCAGTTTTGAAAGGAAGATATTTCCTTTTTCACCAGAGCCCTCTATGGGCTTCCAAATATCCCTTTGCCAATTCCACAAAAACAGCCTTAGCGAAAGGCTTCTTGAAGGGAAAGATGTAACTCTGTGAGATGAATTAACAGAACACAAAGCAGTTTCTCAGAAAGCTTCTTTCCAGTTTTGAACGGAAGATATTTCCTTTTTCACCATAGCCCTCTATGGGCTTCCAAATATCCCTTTGCCAATTCCACAAGAACAGCCTTAGCGAAAGGCTTCTTGAGGGGAAAGATGTAACTCTCTGAGATGAATTAACAGAACACAGCGCAGTTTCTCAGAAAGCTTCTTTCCAGTTTTGAACGGAAGATATTTCCTTTTTCACCATAGCCCTCTATGGGCTTCCAAATATCCCTTTGCCAATTCCACAAGAACAGCCTTAGCTAAAGGCTTCTTGAAGGGAAAGATGTAACTCTATGAGATGAATTAACAGAACACAGAGCAGTTTCTCAGAAAGCTTCTTTCCAGTTTTGAACGGAAGATATTTCCTTTTTCATCATTGCCCTCTATGGGCTTCCAAATATCCCTTTGCCAATTCCCCAAGAACAGCCTTAGCGAAAGGCTTCTTGAAGGGAAAGACGTAACTCTGTGAGATGAATTAACAGAACACAGAGCAGTCTCTCAGAAAGCTTCTTTCCACTTCTGAAGGGAAGATATTTCATTTTTCACCATAGCCCTCTATGGGCTTCCAAATATCCCTTTGCCAATTCCACAAGAACAGCCTTAGCCAAAGGCTTCTTGAAGGGAAAGATGTAACTCTGTGAGATGAATTAACAGAACACAGAGCAGTTTCTCAGAAAGCTTCTTTCCAGTTTTGAACGGAAGATATTTCCTTTTTCACCATAGTCCTCTATGGGCTTCCAAATATCCCTTTGCCAATTCCCCAAGAACAGCCTTAGCGAAAGGATTCTTGAAGGGAAAGACGTAACTCTGTGAGATGAATTAACAGAACACAGAGCAGTTTCTCAGAAAGCTTCTTTCCAGTTTTGAAAGGAAGATATTTCCTTTTTCACCATAGCCCCCTATGGGCTTCCAAATATCCCTTTGCCAATTCCCCAAGAACAGCCTTAGCGAAAGACTTCTTGAAGGGAAAGATGTAACTCTGTGAGATGAATTAACAGAACACAGAGCAGTTTCTCAGAAAGCTTCTTTCCAGTTTTGAACGGAACATATTTCCTTTTTCACCATAGCCCTCTATGGGCTTCCAAATATCCCTTTGCCAATTCCACAAGAACAGCCTTAGCGAAAGGCTTCTTGAAGGGAAAGATGTAACTCTGTGAGATGAATTAACAGAACACAGAGCAGTTTCTCAGAAAGCTTCTTTCCAGTTTTGAACGGAAGATATTTCCTTTTTCACCATAGCCCTCTATGGGCTTCCAAATATCCCTTTTCCAATTCCACAAAAACAGCCTTAGCGAAAGGCTTCTTGAAGGGAAAGATGTAACTCTGTGAGATGAATTAACAGAACACAAAGCAGTTTCTCAGAAAGCTTCTTTCCAGTTTTGAACGGAAGATATTTCCTTTTTCACCATAGCCCTCTATGGGCTTCCAAATATCCCTTTGCCAATTCCACAAGAACAGCCTTAGCGAAAGGCTTCTTGAAGGGAAAGATGTAACTCTCTGAGATGAATTAACAGAACACAGCGCAGTTTCTCAGAAAGCTTCTTTCCAGTTTTGAACGGAAGATATTTCCTTTTTCACCATAGCCCTCTATGGGCTTCCAAATATCCCTTTGCCAATTCCATAAGAACAGCCTTAGCTAAAGGCTTCTTGAAGGGAAAGATGTAACTCTATGAGATGAATTAACAGAACACAGAGCAGTTTCTCAGAAAGCTTCTTTCCAATTTTGAACGGAAGATATTTCCTTTTTCATCATTGCCCTCTATGGGCTTCCAAATATCCCTTTGCCAATTCCCCAAGAACAGCCTTAGCGAAAGGCTTCTTGAAGGGAAAGACGTAACTCTGTGAGATGAATTAACAGAACACAGAGCAGTCTCTCAGAAAGCTTCTTTCCACTTCTGAAGGGAAGATATTTCATTTTTCACCATAGCCCTCTATGGGCTTCCAAATATCCCTTTGCCAATTCCACAAGAACAGCCTTAGCGAAAGGCTTCTTGAAGGGAAAGATGTTACTCTGTGAGATGAATTAACAGAACACAGAGCAGTTTCTCAGAAAGCTTCTTTCCAGTTTTGAACGGAAGATATTTCCTTTTTCACCATAGCCCTCTATGGGCTTCCAAATATCCCTTTGCCAATTCCACAAAAACAGCCTTAGCTAAAGGCTTCTTGAAGGGAAAGATGTAACTCTGTGAGATGAATTAACAGAACACAGAGCAGTTTCTCAGAAAGCCTCTTTCCAGTTCTGAACGGAAGATATATCCTTTTTCACCATAGCCCTCTATGGGCTTCCAAATATCCCTTTGCCAATTCCACAAGAACAGCCTTAGCGAAAGGCTTCTTGAAGGGAAAGATGTAACTCTGTGAGATGAATTAACAGAACACAGAGCAGTTTCTCAGAAAGCTTCTTTCCAGTTTTGAACGGAAGATATTTCCTTTTTCACCATAGCCCTTTATTTGCTTCCAAATATCCCTTTGCCAATTCCACAAGAACAGCCTTAGCGAAAGGCTTCTTGAAGGGAAAGATGTAACTCTGTGAGATGAATTAACAGAACACAGAGCAGTTTCTCAGAAAGCTTCTTTCCAGTTTTGAACGGAAGATATTTCCTTTTTCACCATAGCCCTCTATGGGCTTCCAAATATCCCTTTGCCAATTCCACAAGAACAGCCTTAGCGAAAGGCATCTTGATGGGAAAGATGTAACACTGTGAGATGAATTAACAGAACACAGAGCAGTTTCTCAGAAAGCTTCTTTCCAGTTTTGAACGGAACATATTTCCTTTTTCACCATAGCCCTCTATGGGCTTCCAAATACCCTTTGCCAATTCCACAAGAACAGCCTTAGCGAAAGGCTTCTTGAAGGGAAAGATGTAACTCTGTGAGATGAATTAACAGAACACAGAGCAGTTTCTCAGAAAGCTTCTTTCCAGTTTTGAACGGAAGATATTTCCTTTTTCACCATAGCCCTCTATGGGCTTCCAAATATCCCTTTGCCAATTCGCCAAGAACAGCCTTAACGAAAGGCTTCTTGAAGGGAAAGACGTAACTCTGTGAGATGAATTAACAGAACACAGAGCAGTTTCTCAGAAAGCTTCTTTCCAGTTTTGAACGGAAGATATTTCCTTTTTCACCGTAGCACCCTATGGGCTTCCAAATATCCCTTTGCCAATTCCCCAAGAACAGCCTTAGCGAAAGACTTCTTGAAGGGAAAGATGTAACTCTGTGAGATGAACTAACAGAACACAGAGCAGTTTCTCAGAAAGCTTCTTTCCAGTTTTGAACGGAAGATATTTCCTTTTTCACCGTAGCCCTCTATGGGCTTCCTAATATACCTTTGCCAATTCCCCAAGAACAGCCTTAGCGAAAGGCTTCTTGAAGGGGAAGACGTAACTCTGTGAGATGAATTAACAGAACACAGCGCAGTTTCTCAGAAAGCTTCTTTCCAGTTTTGAACGGAAGATATTCCCTTTTTCACCATAGCCCTCTATGGGCTTCCAAATATCCCTTTGCCAATTCCACAAGAACAGCCTTAGCGAAAGGCTTCTTGAAGGGAAAGATGTAACTCTGTGAGATGAATTAACAGAACACAGAGCAGTTTCTCAGAAAGCTTCTTTCCAGTTTTGAACGGAAGATATTTCCTTTTTCACCATAGCCCTCTATGGGCTTCCAAATATCCCTTTGCCAATTCCACAAGAACAGCCTTAGCGAAAGGCTTCTTGAAGGGAAAGATGTAACTCTGTGAGATGAATTAACAGAACACAGAGCAGTTTCTCACAAAGCTTCTTTCCAGTTTTGAACGGAAGATATTTCCTTTTTCACCATAGCCCTCTATGGGCTTCCAAATATCCCTTTGCCAATTCCACAAGAACAGCCGTAGCGAAAGGCATCTTGAGGGAATGATGTAACTCTGTGAGATGAATTAACAGAACACAGAGCAGTTTCTCAAAAAGCTTCTTTCCAGTTTTGAACGGAAGATATTTCCTTTTTCACCATAGCCCACTATGGGCTTCCAAATATCCCTTTGCCAATTCCACAAGAACAGCCTTAGCGAAAGGCTTCTTGAAGGGAAAGACGTAACTATGTGAGATGAATTAACAGAACACAGAGCAGTTTCTCAGAAAGCTTCTTTACACTTTTGAACGGAAGATATTTCCTTTTTCACCATAGCCCTCTATGGGCTTCCAAATATCCCTTTGCCAATTCCACAAGAACAGCCTTAGTGAAAGGCTTCTTGAAGGGAAAGATGTAACTCTGTGAGATGAATTAACAGAACACAGAGCAGTTTCTCAGAAAGCTTCTTTCCAGTTTTGAACGGAAGGTATTTCCTTTTTCACCATAGCCCTCTATGGGCTTCCAAATATCCCTTTGCCAATTCCACAAGAACAGCCTTAGCGAAAGGCTTCTTGAAGGGAAAGATGTAACTCTGTGAGATGAATCAACAGAACACAGAGCAGTTTCTCAGAAAGCTTCTTTCCAGTTTTGAACGGAAGATATTTCCTTTTTCACCAAAGCCCTCTATAGGCTTCCAAATATCCCTTTGCCAATTGCACAAGAACAGCCTTAGCAAAAGGCTTCTTGAAGGGAAATATGTAACTCTGTGAGATGAATTAACAGAACACAGAGCAGTTTCTCACAAAGCTTCTTTCCAGTTTTGAACGGAAGATATTTCCTTTTTCACCATAGCCCTCTATGGGCTTCCAAATATCCCTTTGCCAATTCCACAAGAACAGCCTTAGCGAAAGGCTTCTTGAAGAGAAAGATGTAACTCTGTGAGATGAATTAACAGAACACAGAGCAGTTTCTCAGAAAGCTTCTTTCCAGTTTTGAACGGAAGATATTTCCTTTTTCACCATAGCCCTCTATGGGCTTCCAAATATCCCTTTGCCAATTCCACAAGAACAGCCTTAGCGAAAGGCTTCTTGAAGGGAAAGATGTAACTCTGTGAGATGAATTAACAGAACACAGAGCAGTTTCTCAGAAAGCTTCTTTCCAGTTTTGAACGGAAGATATTTCCTTTTTCACCATAGCCCTCTATGGGCTTCCAAATATCCCTTTGCCAATTCCACAAGAACAGCCTTAGCTAAAGGCTTCTTGAAGGGAAAGATGTAACTCTATGAGATGAATTAACAGAACACAGAGCAGTTTCTCAGAAAGCTTCTTTCCAATTTTGAACGGAAGATATTTCCTTTTTCATCATAGCCCTCTATGGGCTTCCAAATATCCCTTTGCCAATTCCCCAAGAACAGCCTTAGCGAAAGGCTTCTTGAAGGGAAAGACGTAACTCTGTGAGATGAATTAACAGAACACAGAGCAGTTTCTCAGAAAGCTTCTTTCCACTTCTGAAGGGAAGATATTTCATTTTTCACCATAGCCCTCTATGGGCTTCCAAATATCCCTTTGCCAATTCCACAAGAACAGCCTTAGCGAAAGGCTTCTTGAAGGGAAAGATGTTACTCTGTGAGATGAATTAACAGAACACAGAGCAGTTTCTCAGAAAGCTTCTTTCCAGTTTTGAACGGAAGATATTTCCTTTTTCACCATAGCCCTCTATGGGCTTCCAAATATCCCTTTGCCAATTCCACAAGAACAGCCTTAGGGAAAGGCTTCTTGAAGGGAAAGATGTAACTCTGTGAGATGAATTAACAGAACACAGACCAGTTTCTCAGAAAGCCTCTTTCCAGTTCTGAACGGAAGATATTTCCTTTTTCACCATAGCCCTCTATGGGCTTCCAAATATCCCTTTGCCAATTCCACAAGAACAGCCTTAGCGAAAGGCTTCTTGAAGGGAAAGATGTAACTCTGTGAGATGAATTAACAGAACACAGAGCAGTTTCTCAGAAAGCTTCTTTCCAGTTTTGAACGGAAGATATTTCCTTTTTCACCATAGCCCTCTATTTGCTTCCAAATATCCCTTTGCCAATTCCACAAGAACAGCCTTAGCGAAAGGCTTCTTGAAGGGAAAGATGTAACTCTGTGAGATGAATTAACAGAACACAGAGCAGTTTCTCAGAAAGCTTCTTTCCAGTTTTGAACGGAAGATATTTCCTTTTTCACCATAGCCCTCTCTGGGCTTCCAAATATCCCTTTGCCAATTCCACAAGAACAGCCTTAGCGAAAGGCATCTTGAAGGGAAAGATGTAACTCTGTGAGATGAATTAACAGAAAACAGAGCAGTTTCTCAGAAAGCTTCTTTCCAGTTTTGAACGGAACATATTTCCTTTTTCACCATAGCCCTCTATGGGCTTCCAAATACCCTTTGCCAATTCCACAAGAACAGCCTTAGCGAAAGGCTTCTTGAAGGGAAAGATGTAACTCTGTGAGATGAATTAACAGAACACAGAGCAGTTTCTCAGAAAGCTTCTTTCCAGTTTTGAACGGAAGATATTTCCTTTTTCACCATAGCCCTCTATGGGCTTCCAAATATCCCTTTGCCAATTCGCCAAGAACAGCCTTAACGAAAGGCTTCTTGAAGGGAAAGACGTAACTCTGTGAGATGAATTAACAGAACACAGAGCAGTTTCTCAGAAAGCTTCTTTCCAGTTTTGAACGGAAGATATTTCCTTTTTCACCGTAGCACCCTATGGGCTTCCAAATATCCCTTTGCCAATTCCCCAAGAACAGCCTTAGCGAAAGACTTCTTGAAGGGAAAGATGTAACTCTGTGAGATGAACTAACAGAACACAGAGCAGTTTCTCAGAAAGCTTCTTTCCAGTTTTGAACGGAAGATATTTCCTTTTTCACCATAGCCCTCTATGGGCTTCCTAATATACCTTTGCCAATTACCCAAGAACAGCCTTAGCGAAAGGCTTCTTGAAGGGGAAGACGTAACTCTGTGAGATGAATTAAAAGAACACAGAGCAGTTTCTCAGAAAGCTTCTTTCCAGTTTTGAACGGAACATATTTCCTTTTTCACCATAGCCCTCTAAGGGCTTCCAAATATCCCTTTGCCAATTCCACAAGAACAGCCTTAGCCAAAGGCTTCTTGAAGGGAAAGATGTAACTCTGTGAGATGAATTAACAGAACACAGAGCAGTTTCTCAGAAAGCTTCTTTCCAGTTTTGAAAGGAAGATATTTCCTTTTTCACCATAGACCCCTATGGGCTTCCAAATATCCCTTTTCCAATTCCCCAAGAACAGCCTTAGCGAAAGACTTCTTGAAGGGAAAGAGGTAACTCTGTGAGATGAATTAACAGAACACAGAGCAGTTTCTCAGAAAGCTTCTTTCCAGTTTTGAACGGAAGATATTTCCTTTTTCACCATAGCCCTCTATGGGCTTCCAAATATCCCTTTGCCAATTCCACAAGAACAGCCTTAGCGAAAGGCTTCTTGAAGGGAAAGACGTAACTCTGTGAGATGAATTAACAGAACACAGAGCAGTTTCTCAGAAAGCTTCTTTCCAGTTTTGAACGGAAGATATTTCCTTTTTCACCATAGCCCTCTATGGGCTTCCAAATATCCCTTTGCCAATTCCACAAGAACAGCCTTAGCGAAAGGCTTCTTGAAGGGAAAGATGTAACTCTGTGAGATGAATTAACAGAACACAGAGCAGTTTCCCAGAAAGCTTCTTTCCAGTTTTGAACGGAAGATATTTCCTTTTTCACCATAGCCCTCTATGGGCTTCCAAATATCCCTTTGCCAATTTCCACAAGAACAGCCTTAGCGAAAGGCATCTTGAAGGGAAAGATGTAACTCTGTGAGATGAATTAACAGAACACAGAGCAGTTTCTCAGAAAGCTTCTTTCCAGTTTTGAACGGAACATATTTCCTTTTTCACCATAGCCCTCTATGGGCTTCCAAATACCCTTTGCCAATTCCACAAGAACAGCCTTAGCGAAAGGCTTCTTGAAGGGAAAGATGTAACTCTGTGAGATGAATTAACAGAACACAGAGCAGTTTCTCAGAAAGCTTCTTTCCAGTTTTGAACGGAAGATATTTCCTTTTTCACCATAGCCCTCTATGGGCTTCCAAATATCCCTTTGCCAATTCGCCAAGAACAGCCTTAACGAAAGGCTTCTTGAAGGGAAAGACGTAACTCTGTGAGATGAATTAACAGAACACAGAGCAGTTTCTCAGAAAGCTTCTTTCCAGTTTTGAACGGAAGATATTTCCTTTTTCACCGTAGCACCCTATGGGCTTCCAAATATCCCTTTGCCAATTCCCCAAGAACAGCCTTAGCGAAAGACTTCTTGAAGGGAAAGATTTAACTCTGTGAGATGAACTAACAGAACACAGAGCAGTTTCTCAGAAAGCTTCTTTCCAGTTTTGAACGGAAGATATTTCCTTTTTCACCATAGCCCTCTATGGGCTTCCTAATATACCTTTGCCAATTCCCCAAGAACAGCCTTAGCGAAAGGCTTCTTGAAGGGGAAGACGTAACTCTGTGAGATGAATTAACAGAACACAGAGCAGTTTCTCAGAAAGCTTCTTTCCAGTTTTGAACGGAAGATATTTCCTTTTTCACCATAGTCCTCTATGGGCTTCCAAATATCCCTTTGCCAATTCCCCAAGAACAGCCTTAGCGAAAGGCTTCTTGAAGGGAAAGACGTAACTCTGTGAGATGAATTAACAGAACACAGAGCAGTTTCTCAGAAAGCTACTTTCCACTTCTGAACGGAAGATATTTCCTTTTTCAACATAGCCCTCTATGGGCTTCCAAATATCCCTTTGCCAATTCCACAAGAACAGCCTTAGCGAAAGGCTTCTTGAAGGGAAAGATGTTACTCTGTGAGATGAATTAACAGAACACAGAGCAGTTTCTCAGAAAGCTTCTTTCCAGTTTTGAACGGAAGATATTTCCTTTTTCACCATAGCCCTCTATGGGCTTCCAAATATCCCTTTGCCAATTCCACAAGAACAGCCTTAGCGAAAGGCTTCTTGAAGGGAAAGATGTAACTCTGTGAGATGAATTAACAGAACACAGAGCAGTTTCTCACACAGCTTCTTTCCAGTTTTGAACGGAAGATATTTCCATTTTCACCATAGCCCTCTATGGGCTTCCAAATATCCCTTTGCCAATTCCACAAGAACAGCCTTAGCGAAAGGCTTCTTGAAGGGAAAGATGTAACTCTGTGAGATGAATTAACAGAACACAGAGCAGTTTCTCAGAAAGCTTCTTTCCAGTTTTGAACGGAAGATATTTCCTTTTTCACCATAGCCCTCTATGGGCTTCCAAATATCCCTTTGCCAATTCCACAAGAACAGCCTTAGCGAAAGGCATCTTGAAGGGAAAGATGTAACTCTGTGAGATGAATTAACAGAACACAGAGCAGTTTCTCAGAAAGCTTCTTTCCAGTTTTGAACGGAACATATTTCCTTTTTCACCATAGCCCTCTATGGGCTTCCAAATACCCTTTGCCAATTCCACAAGAACAGCCTTAGCGAAAGGCTTCTTGAAGGGAAAGATGTAACTCTGTGAGATGAATTAACAGAACACAGAGCAGTTTCTCAGAAAGCTTCTTTCCAGTTTTGAACGGAACATATTTCCTTTTTCACCATAGCCCTCTATGGGCTTCCAAATATCCCTTTGCCAATTCGCCAAGAACAGCCTTAACGAAAGGCTTCTTGAAGGGAAAGACGTAACTCTGTGAGATGAATTAACAGAACACAGAGCAGTTTCTCAGAAAGCTTCTTTCCAGTTTTGAACGGAAGATATTTCCTTTTACACCGTAGCACCCTATGGGCTTCCAAATATCCCTTTGCCAATTCCCCAAGAACAGCCTTAGCGAAAGACTTCTTGAAGGGAAAGATTTAACTCTGTGAGATGAACTAACAGAACACAGAGCAGTTTCTCAGAAAGCTTCTTTCCAGTTTTGAACGGAAGATATTTCCTTTTTCACCATAGCCCTCTATGGGCTTCCTAATATACCTTTGCCAATTCCCCAAGAACAGCCTTAGCGAAAGGCTCCTTGAAGGGGAAGACGTAACTCTGTGAGATGAATTAACAGAACACAGAGCAGTTTCTCAGAAAGCTTCTTTCCAGTTTTGAACGGAAGATATTTCCTTTTTCACCATAGTCCTCTATGGGCTTCCAAATATCCCTTTGCCAATTCCCCAAGAACAGCCTTAGCGAAAGGCTTCTTGAAGGGAAAGACGTAACTCTGTGAGATGAATTAACAGAACACAGAGCAGTTTCTCAGAAAGCTTCTTTCCAGTTTTGAAAGGAAGATATTTCCTTTTTCACCATAGCCCCCTATGGGCTTCCAAATATCCCTTTTCCAATTCCCCAAGAACAGCCTTAGCGAAAGACTTCTTGAAGGGAAAGATGTAACTCTGTGAGATGAATTAACAGAACACAGAGCAGTTTCTCAGAAAGCTTCTTTCCAGTTTTGAACGGAAGATATTTCCTTTTTCACCATAGCCCTCTATGGGCTTCCAAATATCCCTTTGCAAATTCCACAAGAACAGCCTTAGCGAAAGGCTTCTTGAAGGGAAAGACGTAACTCTGTGAGATGAATTAACAGAACACAGAGCAGTTTCTCAGAAAGCTTCTTTCCAGTTTTGAACGGAAGATATTTCCTTTTTCACCATAGCCCTCTATGGGCTTCCAAATATCCCTTTGCCAATTCCACAAGAACAGCCTTAGCGAACGGCTTCTTGAAGGGAAAGATGTAACTCTGTGAGATGAATTAACAGAACACAGAGCAGTTTCTCAGAAAGCTTCTTTCCAGTTTTGAACGGAAGATATTTCCTTTTTCACCATAGCCCTCTATGGGCTTTCAAATATCCCTTTGCCAATTCCACATGAACAGCCTTAGCGAAAGGCTTCTTGAAGGGAAAGATGTAACTCTGTGAGATGAATTAACAGAACACAGAGCAGTTTCTCAGAAAGCTTCTTTCCAGTTTTGAACGGAAGATATTTCCTTTTTCAACGTAGCCCTCTATGGGCTTCCAAATATCCCTTTGCCAATTCCACAAGAACAGCCTTAGCGAAAGGCATCTTGAAGGGAAAGATGTAACTCTGTGAGATAAATTAACAGAACACAGAGCAGTTTCTCAGAAAACTTCTTTCCAGTTTTCAACGGAAGATATTTCCTTTTTCACCATAACCCTCTATGGGCTTCCAAATATCCCTTTGCCAATTCCACAAGAACAGCCTTAGCGAAAGGCATCTTGAGCGAATGATGTAACTCTGTGAGATGAATTAACAGAACACAGAGCAGTTTCTCAGAATGCTTCTTTCCAGTTTTGAACGGAAGATATTTCCTTTTTCACCATAGCCCTCTATGGGCTTCCAAATATCCCTTTGCCAATTCCACAAGAACAGCCTTAGCGAAAGGCTTCTTGAAGGGAAAGATGTAACTCTGTGAGATGAATTAACAGAACACAGAGCAGTTTCTCAGAAAGCTTCTTTCCAGTTTTGAACGGAAGATATTTCCTTTTTCACCATAGCCCTCTATGGGCTTCCAAATATCCCTTTGCCAATTCCACAAGAACAGCCTTAACGAAAGGCTTCTTGAAGGGAAAGATGTAACTCTGTGAGATGAATTAACAGAACACAGAGCAGTTTCTCAGAAAGCTTCTTTCCAGTTTTGAACGGAAGATATTTCCTTTTTCACCATAGCCCTCTATGGGCTTCCAATTATCCATTTGCCAATTCCACAAGAACACCCTTAGCGAAAGGCTTCTTGAAGGGAAAGATGTAACTCTGTGAGATGAATTAACAGAACACAGAGCAGTTTCTCAGAAAGCTTCTTTCCAGTTTTGAACGGAAGATATTTCCTTTTTCACCATAGCCCTCTATGGGCTTCCAAATATCCCTTTGCCAATTCCACAAGAACAGACTTAGCGAAAGGCTTCTTGAAGGGAAAGATGTAACTCTGTGAGATGAATTAACAGAACACAGAGCAGTTTCTCACAAAGCTTCTTTCCTGTTTTGAAAGGAAGATATTTCCTTTTTCACCATAGCCCTCTATGGGCTTCCAAATATCCCTTTGCCAATTCCACAAGAACAGCCGTAGCGAAAGGCATCTTGAGGGAATGATGTAACTCTGTGAGATGAATTAACAGAACACAGAGCAGTTTCTCAGAAAGCTTCTTTCCAGTTTTGAACGGAAGATATTTCCTTTTTCACCATAGCCCTCTATGGGCTTCCAAATATCCCTTTGCCAATTCCACAAGAACAGCCTTAGCGAAAGGCTTCTTGAAGGGAAAGACGTAACTATGTGAGATGAATTAACAGAACACAGAGCAGTTTCTCAGAAAGCTTCTTTACACTTTTGAACGGAAGATATTTCCTTTTTCACCATAGCCCTCTAAGGGCTTCCAAATATCCCTTTGCCAATTCCACAAGAACAGCCTTAGGGAAAGGCTTCTTGAAGGGAAAGATGTAAATCTGTGAGATGAATTAACAGAACACAGAGCAGTTTCTCAGAAAGCTTCTTTCCAGTTTTGAACGGAAGATATTTCCTTTTTCACCATAGCCCTCTATGGGCTTCCAAATATCCCTTTGCCAATTCCACAAGAACAGCCTTAGCGAAAGGCTTCTTGAAGGGAAAGATGTAACTCTGTGAGGTGAATCAACAGAACACAGAGCAGTTTCTCAGAAAGCTTCTTTCCAGTTTTGAACGGAAGATATTTCCTTTTTCACCATAGCCCTCTATAGGCTTCCAAATATCCCTTTGCCAATTCCACAAGAACAGCCTTAGCGAAAGGCTTCTTGAAGGGAAAGATGTAACTCTGTGAGATGAATTAACAGTACACAGAGCAGTTTCTCACAAAGCTTCTTTCCAGTTTTGAACGGAAGATATTTCCTTTTTCACCATAGCCCTCTATGGGCTTCCAAATATCCCTTTGCCAATTCCACAAGAACAGCCTTAGCGAAAGGCTTCTTGAAGGGAAAGATGTAACTCTGTGAGATGAATTAACAGAACACAGAGCAGTTTCTCAGAAAGCTTCTTTCCAGTTTTGAACGGAAGATATTTCCTTTTTCACCATAGCCCTCTATGGGCTTCCAAATATCCCTTTGCCAATTCCACAAGAACAGCCTTAGCGAAAGGCTTCTTGAAGGGAAAGATGTAACTCTGTGAGATGAATTAACAGAACACAGAGCAGTTTCTCAGAAAGCTTCTTTACACTTCTGAACGGAAGATATTTCCTTTTTCACCATAGCCCTCTATGGGCTTCCAAATATCCCTTTGCCAATTCCACAAGAACAGACTTAGCGAAAGGCTTCTTGAAGGGAAAGACGTAACTCTGTGGGATGAATTAACAGAACACAGAGCAGTTTCTCAGAAAGCTTCTTTCCAGTTTTGAACGGAAGATATTTCCTTTTTCACCGTAGCCCTCTATGGGCTTCCAAATATCCCTTTGCCAATTCCACAAGAACAGCCTTAGCGAAAGGCTTCTTGAAGGGAAAGATGTAACTCTGTGAGATGAATTAACAGAACACAGAGCAGTTTCTCAGAAAGCTTCTTTCCAGTTTTGAACGGAAGATATTTCCTTTTTCACCATAGCCCTCTATGGGCTTCCAAATATCCCTTTGCCAATTCCACAAGAACAGCCTTAGCGAAAGGCTTCTTGAAGGGAAAGATGTAACTCTGTGAGATAAATTAACAGAACACAGAGCAGTTTCTCAGAAAACTTCTTTCCAGTTTTCAACGGAAGATATTTCCTTTTTCACCATAACCCTCTATGGGCTTCCAAATATCCCTTTGCCAATTCCACAAGAACAGCCTTAGCGAAAGGCATCTTGAGCGAATGATGTAACTCTGAGAGATGAATTAACAGAACACAGAGCAGTTTCTCAGAATGCTTCTTTCCAGTTTTGAACGGAAGATATTTCCTTTTTCACCATAGCCCTCTATGGGCTTCCAAATATCCCTTTGCCAATTCCACAAGAACAGCCTTAGCGAAAGGCTTCTTGAAGGGAAAGATGTAACTCTCTGAGATGAATTAACAGAACACAGAGCAGTTTCTCAGAAAGCTTCTTTCCAGTTTTGAACGGAAGATATTTCCTTTTTCACCATAGTCCTCTATGGGCTTCCTAATATACCTTTGCCAATTCCCCAAGAACAGCCTTAGCGAAAGGCTCCTTGAAGGGGAAGACGTAACTCTGTGAGATGAATTAACAGAACACAGAGCAGTTTCTCAGAAAGCTTCTTTCCAGTTTTGAACGGAAGATATTTCCTTTTTCACCATAGTCCTCTATGGGCTTCCAAATATCCCTTTGCCAATTCCCCAAGAACAGCCTTAGCGAAAGGCTTCTTGAAGGGAAAGACGTAACTCTGTGAGATGAATTAACAGAACACAGAGCAGTTTCTCAGAAAGCTTCTTTCCAGTTTTGAAAGGAAGATATTTCCTTTTTCACCATAGCCCCCTATGGGCTTCCAAATATCCCTTTTCCAATTCCCCAAGAACAGCCTTAGCGAAAGACTTCTTGAAGGGAAAGATGTAACTCTGTGAGATGAATTAACAGAACACAGAGCAGTTTCTCAGAAAGCTTCTTTCCAGTTTTGAACGGAAGATATTTCCTTTTTCACCATAGCCCTCTATGGGCTTCCAAATATCCCTTTGCCAATTCCACAAGAACAGCCTTAGCGAACGGCTTCTTGAAGGGAAAGATGTAACTCTGTGAGATGAATTAACAGAACACAGAGCAGTTTCTCAGAAAGCTTCTTTCCAGTTTTGAACGGAAGATATTTCCTTTTTCACCATAGCCCTCTATGGGCTTTCAAATATCCCTTTGCCAATTCCACAAGAACAGCCTTAGCGAAAGGCTTCTTGAAGGGAAAGATGTAACTCTGTGAGGTGAATCAACAGAACACAGAGCAGTTTCTCAGAAAGCTTCTTTCCAGTTTTGAACGGAAGATATTTCCTTTTTCACCATAGCCCTCTATAGGCTTCCAAATATCCCTTTGCCAATTCCACAAGAACAGCCTTAGCGAAAGGCTTCTTGAAGGGAAAGATGTAACTCTGTGAGATGAATTAACAGAACACAGAGCAGTTTCTCACAAAGCTTCTTTCCAGTTTTGAACGGAAGATATTTCCTTTTTCACCATAGCCCTCTATGGGCTTCCAAATATCCCTTTGCCAATTCCACAAGAACAGCCTTAGCGAAAGGCTTCTTGAAGGCAAAGATGTAACTCTGTGAGATGAATTAACAGAACACAGAGCAGTTTCTCAGAAAGCTTCTTTCCAGTTTTGAACGGAAGATATTTCCTTTTTCACCATAGCCCTCTATGGGCTTCCAAATATCCCTTTGCCAATTCCACAAGAACAGCCTTAGCGAAAGGCTTCTTGAAGGGAAAGATGTAACTCTGTGAGATGAATTAACAGAACACAGAGCAGTTTCTCAGAAAGCTTCTTTACACTTCTGAACGGAAGATATTTCCTTTTTCACCATAGCCCTCTATGGGCTTCCAAATATCCCTTTGCCAATTCCGCAAGAACAGACTTAGCGAAAGGCTTCTTGAAGGGAAAGACGTAACTCTGTGGGATGAATTAACAGAACACAGAGCAGTTTCTCAGAAAGCTTCTTTCCAGTTTTGAACGGAAGATATTTCCTTTTTCACCATAGCCCTCTATGGGCTTCCAAATATCCCTTTGCCAATTCCACAAGAACAGCCTTAGCGAAACTCTTCTTGAAGGGAAAGATGTAACTCTGTGAGATAAATTAACAAAACACAGAGCAGTTTCTCAGAAAACTTCTTTCCAGTTTTCAACGGAAGATATTTCCTTTTTCACCATAACCCTCTATGGGCTTCCAAATATCCCTTTGCCAATTCCACAAGAACAGCCTTAGCGAAAGGCATCTTGAGCGAATGATGTAACTCTGTGAGATGAATTAACAGAACACAGAGCAGTTTCTCAGAATGCTTCTTTCCAGTTTTGAACGGAAGATATTTCCTTTTTCACCATAGCCCTCTATGGGCTTCCAAATATCCCTTTGCCAATTCCACAAGAACAGCCTTAGCGAAAGGCTTCTTGAAGGGAAAGATGTAACTCTCTGAGATGAATTAACAGAACACAGAGCAGTTTCTCAGAAAGCTTCTTTCCAGTTTTGAACGGAAGATATTTCCTTTTTCACCATAGCCCTCTATGGGCTTCCAAATATCCCTTTGCCAATTCCACAAGAACAGCCTTAGCCAAAGGCTTCTTGAAGGGAAAGATGTAACTCTGTGAGATGAATTAACAGAACACAGAGCAGTTTCTCAGAAAGCTTCTTTCCAGTTTTGAACGGAAGATATTTCCATTTTCACCATAGCCCTCTATGGGCTTCCAAATATCCCTTTGCCAATTCCACAAGAACAGCCTTAGCGAAAGGCTTCTTGAAGGGAAAGATGTAACTCTGTGAGATGAATTAACAGAACACAGAGCAGTTTCTCAGAAAGCTTCTTTCCAGTTTTGAACGGAAGATATTTCCTTTTTCACCATAGAACTCTATGGGCTTCCAAATATCCCTTTGCCAATTCCACAAGAACAGCCGTAGCGAAAGGCATCTTGAGGGAATGATGTAACTCTGTGAGATGAATTAACAGAACACAGAGCAGTTTCTCAGAAAGCTTCTTTCCAGTTTTGAACGGAAGATATTTCCTTTTTCACCATAGCCCTCTATGGGCTTCCAAATATCCCTTTGCCAATTCCACAAGAACAGCCTTAGCGAAAGGCTTCTTGAAGGGAAAGATGTAACTCTGTGAGATGAATTAACAGAGCACAGAGCAGTTTCTCAGAAAGCTTCTTTCCAGTTTTGAACGGAAGATATTTCCTTTTTCACCATAGCCCTCTATGGGCTTCCAAATATCCCTTTGCCAATTCCACAAGAACAGCCTTAGCGAAAGGCTTCTTGAAGGGAAAGACGTAACTATGTGAGATGAATTAACAGAACACAGAGCAGTTTCTCAGAAAGCTTCTTTCCAGTTTTGAACGGAAGATATTTCCTTTTTCACCATAGCCCTCTATGGGCTTCCAAATATCCCTTTGCCAATTCCACAAGAACAGTCTTAGCGAAAGGCTTCTTGAAGGGAAAGATGTAACTCTGTGAGATGAATTAACAGAACACAGAGCAGTTTCTCAGAAAGCTTCTTTCCAGTTTTGAACGGAAGATATTTCCTTTTTCACCATAGCCCTCTATGGGCTTCCAAATATCCCTTTGCCAATTCCACAAGAACAGCCTTAGCGAAGGGCTTCTTGAAGGGAAAGACGTAACTCTGTGAGATGAATTAACAGAACACAGAGCAGTTTCTCAGAAAGCTTCTTTCCAGTTTTGAACGGAAGATATTTCCTTTTTCACCATAGCCCTCTATGGGCTTCCAAATATCCCTTTGCCAATTCCACAAGAACAGCCTTAGCGAAAGGCTTCTTGAAGGGAAAGATGTAACTCTGTGAGATAAATTAACAGAACACAGAGCAGTTTCTCAGAAAGCTTCTTTCCAGTTTTCAACGGAAGATATTTCCTTTTTCACCATAGCCCTCTACGGGCTTCCAAATATCCCTTTGCCAATTCCACAAGAACAGCCTTAGCGAAAGGCTTCTTGAAGGGAAAGACGTAACTCTGTGAGATGAATTAACAGAACACAGAGCAGTTTCTCAGAAAGCTTCTTGCCAGTTTTGAACGGAAGATATTTCCTTTTTCACCATAGCCCCCTATGGGCTTCCAAATATCCCTTTGCCAATTCCCCAAGAACAGCCTTAGCGAAAGACTTCTTGAAGGGAAAGATGTAACTCTGTGAGATGAATTAACAGAACACAGAGCAGTTTCTCAGAAAGCTTCTTTCCAGTTTTGAACGGAAGATATTTCCTTTTTCACCATAGCCCTCTATGGGCTTCCAAATATCACTTTGCCAATTCCACAAGAACAGACTTAGCGAAAGGCTTCTTGAAGGGAAAGATGTAACTCTGTGAGATGAATTAACAGAACACAGAGCAGTTTCTCAGAAAGCTTCTTTCCAGTTTTGAACGGAAGATATTTCCTTTTTCACCATAGCCCTCTAAGGGCTTCCAAATATCCCTTTGCCAATTCCACAAGAACAGCCTTAGCGAAAGGCTTCTTGAAGGGAAAGATGTAACTCTGTGAGATGAATTAACAGAACACAGAGCAGTTTCTCAGAAAGCTTCTTTCCAGTTTTGAACGGAAGATATTTCCTTTTTCACCATAGCCCTCTATGGGCTTCCAAATATCCCTTTGCCAATTCCACAAGAACAGCCTTAGCGAAAGGCTTCTAGAAAGGAAAGATGTAACTCTGTGAGATGAATTAACAGAACACAGAGCAGTTTCTCAGAAAGCTTCTTTCCAGTTTTGAACGGAAGATATTTCCTTTTTCACCATAGCCCTCTATGGACTTCCAAATATCCCTTTGCCAATTCCACAAGAACAGCCTTAGCGAAAGGCTTCTTGAAAGGAAAGATGTAACTCTGTGAGATGAATTAACAGAACACAGAGCAGTTTCTCACAACTGCTTTCCAGTTTTCAACGGAAGATATTTCCTTTTTCACCATAGCCCTCTATGGGCTTCCAAATATCCCTTTGCCAATTCCACAAGAACAGCCTTAGCGAAAGGCTTCTTGAAGGGAAAGATGTAACTCTGTGAGATGAATTAACAGAACACAGAGCAGTTTCTCAGAAAGCTTCTTTCCAGTTTTGAACGGAAGATATTTCCATTTTCACCATAGCCCTCTATGGGCTTCCAAATATCCCTTTGCCAATTCCACAAGAACAGCCTTAGCGAAAGGCTTCTTGAAGGGAAAGATGTAACTCTGTGAGATGAATTAACAGAACACAGAGCAGTTTCTCAGAAAGCTTCTTTCCAGTTTTGAACGGAAGATATTTCCTTTTTCACCATAGAACTCTATGGGCTTCCAAATATCCCTTTGCCAATTCCACAAGAACAGCCGTAGCGAAAGGCATCTTGAGGGAATGATGTAACTCTGTGAGATGAATTAACAGAACACAGAGCAGTTTCTCAGAAAGCTTCTTTCCAGTTTTGAACGGAAGATATTTCCTTTTTCACCATAGCCCTCTATGGGCTTCCAAATATCCCTTTGCCAATTCCACAAGAACAGCCTTAGCGAAAGGCTTCTTGAAGGGAAAGATGTAACTCTGTGAGATGAATTAACAGAACACAGAGCAGTTTCTCACACAGCTTCTTTCCAGTTTTGAACGGAAGATATTTCCATTTTCACCATAGCCCTCTATGGGCTTCCAAATATCCCTTTGCCAATTCCACAAGAACAGCCTTAGCGAAAGGCTTCTTGAAGGGAAAGATGTAACTCAGTGAGATGAATTAACAGAACACAGAGCAGTTTCTCAGAAAGCTTCTTTCCAGTTTTGAACGGAAGATATTTCCTTTTTCACCATAGCCCTCTATGGGCTTCCAAATATCCCTTTGCCAATTCCACAAGAACAGCCGTAGCGAAAGGCATCTTGAGGGAATGATGTAACTCTGTGAGATGAATTAACAGAACACAGAGCAGTTTCTCAGAAAGCTTCTTTCCAGTTTTGAACGGAAGATATTTCCTTTTTCACCATAGCCCTCTATGGGCTTCCAAATATCCCTTTGCCAATTCCAAAAGAACAGCCTTAGCGAAAGGCTTCTTGAAGGGAAAGACGTAACTATGTGAGATGAATTAACAGAACACAGAGCAGTTTCTCAGAAAGCTTCTTTACACTTTTGAACCGAAGATATTTCCTTTTTCACCATAGACCTCTATGGGCTTCCAAATATCCCTTTGCCAATTCCACAAGAACAGCCTTAGTGAAAGGCTTCTTGAAGGGAAAGATGTATCTCTGTGAGATGAATTAACAGAACACAGAGCAGTTTCTCAGAAAGCTTCTTTCCAGTTTTGAACGGAAGAGATTTCCTTTTTCACCATAGCCCTCTATGGGCTTCCAAATATCCCTTTTCCAATTCCACAAGAACAGCCTTAGCGAAAGGCTTCTTGAAGGGAAAGATGTAACTCTGTGAGATGAATCAACAGAACACAGAGCAGTTTCTCAGAAAGCTTCTTTCCAGTTTTGAACGGAAGATATTTCCTTTTTCACCATAGCCCTCTATAGGCTTCCAAATATCCCTTTGCCAATTCCACAAGAACAGCCTTAGCGAAAGGCTTCTTGAAGGGAAAGATGTAACTCTGTGAGATGAATTAACAGAACACAGAGCAGTTTCTCAGAAAGCTTCTTTCCAGTTTTGAACGGAAGATATTTCCTTTTTCACCATAGCCCTCTATGGGCTTCCAAATATCCCTTTGCCAATTCCACAAGAACAGCCTTAGCGAAAGGCTTCTTGAAGGGAAAGATGTAACTCTGTGAGATGAATTAACAGAACACAGAGCAGTTTCTCAGAAAGCTTCTTTCCAGTTTTGAACGGAAGATATTTCCTTTTTCACCATAGGCCTCTATGGGCTTCCAAATATCCCTTTGCCAATTCCACAAGAACAGCCTTAGCGAAAGGCGTCTTGAAGGGAAAGATGTAACTCTGTGAGATGAATTAACAGAACACAGAGCAGTTTCTCAGAAAGCTTCTTTCCAGTTCTGAACGGAAGATATTTCCTTTTTCACCATAGCCCTCTATGGGCTTCCAAATATCCCTTTGCCAATTCCACAAGAACAGCCTTAGCGAAAGGCTTCTTGAAGGGAAAGATGTAACTCTGTGAGATGAATTAACAGAACACAGAGCAGTTTCTCAGAAAGCTTCTTTCCAGTTTTGAACGGAAGATATTTCCTTTTTCACCATAGAACTCTATGGGCTTCCAAATATCCCTTTGCCAATTCCACAAGAACAGCCGTAGCGAAAGGCATCTTGAGGGAATGATGTAACTCTGTGAGATGAATTAACAGAACACAGAGCAGTTTCTCAGAAAGCTTCTTTCCAGTTTTGAACGGAAGATATTTCCTTTTTCACCATAGCCCTCTATGGGCTTCCAAATATCCCTTTGCCAATTCCACAAGAACAGCCTTAGCGAAAGGCTTCTTGAAGGGAAAGATGTAACTCTGTGAGATGAATTAACAGAACACAGAGCAGTTTCTCACACAGCTTCTTTCCAGTTTTGAACGGAAGATATTTCCATTTTCACCATAGCCCTCTACGGGCTTCCAAATATCCCTTTGCCAATTCCACAAGAACAGCCTTAGCGAAAGGCTTCTTGAAGGGAAAGATGTAACTCAGTGAGATGAATTAACAGAACACAGAGCAGTTTCTCAGAAAGCTTCTTTCCAGTTTTGAACGGAAGATATTTCCTTTTTCACCATAGCCCTCTATGGGCTTCCAAATATCCCTTTGCCAATTCCACAAGAACAGCCGTAGCGAAAGGCATCTTGAGGGAATGATGTAACTCTGTGAGATGAATTAACAGAACACAGAGCAGTTTCTCAGAAAGCTTCTTTCCAGTTTTGAACGGAAGATATTTCCTTTTTCACCATAGCCCTCTATGGGCTTCCAAATATCCCTTTGCCAATTCCAAAAGAACAGCCTTAGCGAAAGGCTTCTTGAATGGAAAGACGTAACTATGTGAGATGAATTAACAGAACACAGAGCAGTTTCTCAGAAAGCTTCTTTACACTTTTGAACCGAAGATATTTCCTTTTTCACCATAGACCTCTATGGGCTTCCAAATATCCCTTTGCCAATTCCACAAGAACAGCCTTAGTGAAAGGCTTCTTGAAGGGAAAGATGTATCTCTGTGAGATGAATTAACAGAACACAGAGCAGTTTCTCAGAAAGCTTCTTTCCAGTTTTGAACGGAAGAGATTTCCTTTTTCACCATAGCCCTCTATGGGCTTCCAAATATCCCTTTTCCAATTCCACAAGAACAGCCTTAGCGAAAGGCTTCTTGAAGGGAAAGATGTAACTCTGTGAGATGAATCAACAGAACACAGAGCAGTTTCTCAGAAAGCTTCTTTCCAGTTTTGAACGGAAGATATTTCCTTTTTCACCATAGCCCTCTATAGGCTTCCAAATATCCCTTTGCCAATTCCACAAGAACAGCCTTAGCGAAAGGCTTCTTGAAGGGAAAGATGTAACTCTGTGAGATGAATTAACAGAACACAGAGCAGTTTCTCAGAAAGCTTCTTTCCAGTTTTGAACGGAAGATATTTCCTTTTTCACCATAGCCCTCTATGGGCTTCCAAATATCCCTTTGCCAATTCCACAAGAACAGCCTTAGCGAAAGGCTTCTTGAAGGGAAAGATGTAACTCTGTGAGATGAATTAACAGAACACAGAGCAGTTTCTCAGAAAGCTTCTTTCCAGTTTTGAACGGAAGATATTTCCTTTTTCACCATAGGCCTCTATGGGCTTCCAAATATCCCTTTGCCAATTCCACAAGAACAGCCTTAGCGAAAGGCGTCTTGAAGGGAAAGATGTAACTCTGTGAGATGAATTAACAGAACACAGAGCAGTTTCTCAGAAAGCTTCTTTCCAGTTCTGAACGGAAGATATTTCCTTTTTCACCATAGCCCTCTATGGGCTTCCAAATATCCCTTTGCCAATTCCACAAGAACAGCCTTAGCGAAAGGCTTCTTGAAGGGAAAGATGTAACTCTGTGAGATGAATTAACAGAACACAGAGCAGTTTCTCAGAAAGCTTCTTTACACTTCTGAACGGAAGATATTTCCTTTTTCACCATAGCCCTCTATGGGCTTCCAAATATCCCTTTGCCAATTCCACAAGAACAGACTTAGCGAAAGGCTTCTTGAAGGGAAAGACGTAACTCTGTGGGATGAATTAACAGAACACAGAGCAGTTTCTCAGAAAGCTTCTTTCCAGTTTTGAACGGAAGATATTTCCTTTTTCACCATAGCCCTCTATGGGCTTCCAAATATCCCTTTGCCAATTCCACAAGAACAGCCTTAGCGAAAGGCTTCTTGAAGGGAAAGATGTAACTCTGTGAGATGAATTAACAGAACACAGAGCAGTTTCTCACAAAGCTTCTTTCCAGTTTTGAACGGAAGATATTTCCTTTTTCACCATAGCCCTCTATGGGCTTCCAAATATCCCTTTGCCAATTCCACAACAACAGCCTTAGCGAAAGGCTTCTTGAAGGGAAAGATGTAACTCTGTGAGATAAATTAACAGAACACAGAGCAGTTTCTCAGAAAACTTCTTTCCAGTTTTCAACGGAAGATATTTCCTTTTTCACCATAACCCTCTATGGGCTTCCAAATATCCCTTTGCCAATTCCACAAGAACAGCCTTAGCGAAAGGCATCTTGAGCGAATGATGTAACTCTGTGAGATGAATTAACAGAACACAGAGCAGTTTCTCAGAATGCTTCTTTCCAGGTTTGAACAGAAGATATTTCCTTTTTCACCATAGCCCTCTATGGGCTTCCAAATATCCCTTTGCCAATTCCACAAGAACAGCCTTAGCGAAAGGCTTCTTGAAGGGAAAGATGTAACTCTGTGAGATGAATTAACAGAACACAGAGCAGTTTCTCAGAAAGCTTCTTTCCAGTTTTGAACGGAAGATATTTCCATTTTCACCATAGCCCTCTATGGGCTTCCAAATATCCCTTTGCCAATTCCACAACAGCCTTAGCGAAAGGCTTCTTGAAGGGAAAGATGTAACTCTGTGAGATGAATTAACAGAACACAGAGCAGTTTCTCAGAAAGCTTCTTTCCAGTTTTGAACGGAAGATATTTCCTTTTTCACCATAGCCCTCTATGGGCTTCCAAATATCCCTTTGCCAATTCCACAAGGACAGCCTTAGCGAAGGGCTTCTTGAAGGGAAAGACGTAACTCTGTGAGATGAATTAACAGAACACAGAGCAGTTTCTCAGAAAGCTTCTTTCCAGTTTTGAACGGAAGATATTTCCTTTTTCACCATAGCCCTCTATGGGCTTCCAAATATCCCTTTGCCAATTCCACAAGAACAGCCTTAGCGAAGGGCTTCTTGAAGGGAAAGACGTAACTCTGTGAGATGAATTAACAGAACACAGAGCAGTTTCTCAGAAAGCTTCTTTCCAGTTTTGAACGGAAGATATTTCCTTTTTCACCATAGCCCTCTATGGGCTTCCAAATATCCCTTTGCCAATTCCACAAGAACAGCCTTAGCGAAAGGCTTCTTGAAGGGAAAGATGTAACTCTGTGAGATAAATTAACAGAACACAGAGCAGTTTCTCAGAAAGCTTCTTTCCAGTTTTCAACGGAAGATATTTCCTTTTTCACCATAGCCCTCTACGGGCTTCCAAATATCCCTTTGCCAATTCCACAAGAACAGCCCTTAGCGAAAGGCTTCTTGAAGGGAAAGACGTAACTCTGTGAGATGAATTAACAGAACACAGAGCAGTTTCTCAGAAAGCTTCTTGCCAGTTTTGAACGGAAGATATTTCCTTTTTCACCATAGCCCCCTATGGGCTTCCAAATATCCCTTTGCCAATTCCCCAAGAACAGCCTTAGCGAAAGACTTCTTGAAGGGAAAGATGTAACTCTGTGAGATGAATTAACAGAACACAGAGCAGTTTCTCAGAAAGCTTCTTTCCAGTTTTGAACGGAAGATATTTCCTTTTTCACCATAGCCCTCTATGGGCTTCCAAATATCACTTTGCCAATTCCACAAGAACAGACTTAGCGAAAGGCTTCTTGAAGGGAAAGATGTAACTCTGTGAGATGAATTAACAGAACACAGAGCAGTTTCTCAGAAAGCTTCTTTCCAGTTTTGAACGGAAGATATTTCCTTTTTCACCATAGCCCTCTATGGGCTTCCAAATATCCCTTTGCCAATTCCACAAGAACAGCCTTAGCGAAAGGCTTCTTGAAGGGAAAGATGTAACTCTGTGAGATGAATTAACAGAACACAGAGCAGTTTCTCAGAAAGCTTCTTTCCAGTTTTGAACGGAAGATATTTCCTTTTTCACCATAGCCCTCTATGGGCTTCCAAATATCCCTTTGCCAATTCCACAAGAACAGCCTTAGCGAAAGGCTTCTAGAAAGGAAAGATGTAACTCTGTGAGATGAATTAACAGAACACAGAGCAGTTTCTCAGAAAGCTTCTTTCCAGTTTTGAACGGAAGATATTTCCTTTTTCACCATAGCCCTCTATGGACTTCCAAATATCCCTTTGCCAATTCCACAAGAACAGCCTTAGCGAAAGGCTTCTTGAAAGGAAAGATGTAACTCTGTGAGATGAATTAACAGAACACAGAGCAGTTTCTCACAACTGCTTTCCAGTTTTCAACGGAAGATATTTCCTTTTTCACCATAGCCCTCTATGGGCTTCCAAATATCCCTTTGCCAATTCCACAAGAACAGCCTTAGCGAAAGGCTTCTTGAAGGGAAAGATGTAACTCTGTGAGATGAATTAACAGAACACAGAGCAGTTTCTCAGAAAGCTTCTTTCCAGTTTTGAACGGAAGATATTTCCATTTTCACCATAGCCCTCTATGGGCTTCCAAATATCCCTTTGCCAATTCCACAAGAACAGCCTTAGCGAAAGGCTTCTTGAAGGGAAAGATGTAACTCTGTGAGATGAATTAACAGAACACAGAGCAGTTTCTCAGAAAGCTTCTTTCCAGTTTTGAACGGAAGATATTTCCTTTTTCACCATAGAACTCTATGGGCTTCCAAATATCCCTTTGCCAATTCCACAAGAACAGCCGTAGCGAAAGGCATCTTGAGGGAATGATGTAACTCTGTGAGATGAATTAACAGAACACAGAGCAGTTTCTCAGAAAGCTTCTTTCCAGTTTTGAACGGAAGATATTTCCTTTTTCACCATAGCCCTCTATGGGCTTCCAAATATCCCTTTGCCAATTCCACAAGAACAGCCTTAGCGAAAGGCTTCTTGAAGGGAAAGATGTAACTCTGTGAGATGAATTAACAGAACACAGAGCAGTTTCTCACACAGCTTCTTTCCAGTTTTGAACGGAAGATATTTCCATTTTCACCATAGCCCTCTACGGGCTTCCAAATATCCCTTTGCCAATTCCACAAGAACAGCCTTAGCGAAAGGCTTCTTGAAGGGAAAGATGTAACTCAGTGAGATGAATTAACAGAACACAGAGCAGTTTCTCAGAAAGCTTCTTTCCAGTTTTGAACGGAAGATATTTCCTTTTTCACCATAGCCCTCTATGGGCTTCCAAATATCCCTTTGCCAATTCCACAAGAACAGCCGTAGCGAAAGGCATCTTGAGGGAATGATGTAACTCTGTGAGATGAATTAACAGAACACAGAGCAGTTTCTCAGAAAGCTTCTTTCCAGTTTTGAACGGAAGATATTTCCTTTTTCACCATAGCCCTCTATGGGCTTCCAAATATCCCTTTGCCAATTCCAAAAGAACAGCCTTAGCGAAAGGCTTCTTGAAGGGAAAGACGTAACTATGTGAGATGAATTAACAGAACACAGAGCAGTTTCTCAGAAAGCTTCTTTACACTTTTGAACCGAAGATATTTCCTTTTTCACCATAGACCTCTATGGGCTTCCAAATATCCCTTTGCCAATTCCACAAGAACAGCCTTAGTGAAAGGCTTCTTGAAGGGAAAGATGTATCTCTGTGAGATGAATTAACAGAACACAGAGCAGTTTCTCAGAAAGCTTCTTTCCAGTTTTGAACGGAAGAGATTTCCTTTTTCACCATAGCCCTCTATGGGCTTCCAAATATCCCTTTTCCAATTCCACAAGAACAGCCTTAGCGAAAGGCTTCTTGAAGGGAAAGATGTAACTCTGTGAGATGAATCAACAGAACACAGAGCAGTTTCTCAGAAAGCTTCTTTCCAGTTTTGAACGGAAGATATTTCCTTTTTCACCATAGCCCTCTATAGGCTTCCAAATATCCCTTTGCCAATTCCACAAGAACAGCCTTAGCGAAAGGCTTCTTGAAGGGAAAGATGTAACTCTGTGAGATGAATTAACAGAACACAGAGCAGTTTCTCAGAAAGCTTCTTTCCAGTTTTGAACGGAAGATATTTCCTTTTTCACCATAGCCCTCTATGGGCTTCCAAATATCCCTTTGCCAATTCCACAAGAACAGCCTTAGCAAAAGGCTTCTTGAAGGGAAAGATGTAACTCTGTGAGATGAATTAACAGAACACAGAGCAGTTTCTCAGAAAGCTTCTTTCCAGTTTTGAACGGAAGATATTTCCTTTTTCACCATAGGCCTCTATGGGCTTCCAAATATCCCTTTGCCAATTCCACAAGAACAGCCTTAGCGAAAGGCGTCTTGAAGGGAAAGATGTAACTCTGTGAGATGAATTAACAGAACACAGAGCAGTTTCTCAGAAAGCTTCTTTCCAGTTCTGAACGGAAGATATTTCCTTTTTCACCATAGCCCTCTATGGGCTTCCAAATATCCCTTTGCCAATTCCACAAGAACAGCCTTAGCGAAAGGCTTCTTGAAGGGAAAGATGTAACTCTGTGAGATGAATTAACAGAACACAGAGCAGTTTCTCAGAAAGCTTCTTTCCAGTTTTGAACGGAAGATATTTCCTTTTTCACCATAGAACTCTATGGGCTTCCAAATATCCCTTTGCCAATTCCACAAGAACAGCCGTAGCGAAAGGCATCTTGAGGGAATGATGTAACTCTGTGAGATGAATTAACAGAACACAGAGCAGTTTCTCAGAAAGCTTCTTTCCAGTTTTGAACGGAAGATATTTCCTTTTTCACCATAGCCCTCTATGGGCTTCCAAATATCCCTTTGCCAATTCCAAAAGAACAGCCTTAGCGAAAGGCTTCTTGAAGGGAAAGACGTAACTATGTGAGATGAATTAACAGAACACAGAGCAGTTTCTCAGAAAGCTTCTTTACACTTTTGAACCGAAGATATTTCCTTTTTCACCATAGACCTCTATGGGCTTCCAAATATCCCTTTGCCAATTCCACAAGAACAGCCTTAGTGAAAGGCTTCTTGAAGGGAAAGATGTATCTCTGTGAGATGAATTAACAGAACACAGAGCAGTTTCTCAGAAAGCTTCTTTCCAGTTTTGAACGGAAGAGATTTCCTTTTTCACCATAGCCCTCTATGGGCTTCCAAATATCCCTTTTCCAATTCCACAAGAACAGCCTTAGCGAAAGGCTTCTTGAAGGGAAAGATGTAACTCTGTGAGATGAATCAACAGAACACAGAGCAGTTTCTCAGAAAGCTTCTTTCCAGTTTTGAACGGAAGATATTTCCTTTTTCACCATAGCCCTCTATAGGCTTCCAAATATCCCTTTGCCAATTCCACAAGAACAGCCTTAGCGAAAGGCTTCTTGAAGGGAAAGATGTAACTCTGTGAGATGAATTAACAGAACACAGAGCAGTTTCTCAGAAAGCTTCTTTCCAGTTTTGAACGGAAGATATTTCCTTTTTCACCATAGCCCTCTATGGGCTTCCAAATATCCCTTTGCCAATTCCACAAGAACAGCCTTAGCGAAAGGCTTCTTGAAGGGAAAGATGTAACTCTGTGAGATGAATTAACAGAACACAGAGCAGTTTCTCAGAAAGCTTCTTTCCAGTTTTGAACGGAAGATATTTCCTTTTTCAAAATAGGCCTCTATGGGCTTCCAAATATCCCTTTGCCAATTCCACAAGAACAGCCTTAGCGAAAGGCGTCTTGAAGGGAAAGATGTAACTCTGTGAGATGAATTAACAGAACACAGAGCAGTTTCTCAGAAAGCTTCTTTCCAGTTCTGAACGGAAGATATTTCCTTTTTCACCATAGCCCTCTATGGGCTTCCAAATATCCCTTTGCCAATTCCACAAGAACAGACTTAGCGAAAGGCTTCTTGAAGGGAAAGACGTAACTCTGTGGGATGAATTAACAGAACACAGAGCAGTTTCTCAGAAAGCTTCTTTCCAGTTTTGAACGGAAGATATTTCCTTTTTCACCATAGCCCTCTATGGGCTTCCAAATATCCCTTTGCCAATTCCACAAGAACAGCCTTAGCGAAAGGCTTCTTGAAGGGAAAGATGTAACTCTGTGAGATGAATTAACAGAACACAGAGCAGTTTCTCACAAAGCTTCTTTCCAGTTTTGAACGGAAGATATTTCCTTTTTCACCATAGCCCTCTTTGGGCTTCCAAATATCTCTTTGCCAATTACACAACAACAGCCTTAGCGAAAGGCTTCTTGAAGGGAAAGATGTAACTCTGTGAGATAAATTAACAGAACACAGAGCAGTTTCTCAGAAAACTTCTTTCCAGTTTTCAACGGAAGATATTTCCTTTTTCACCATAACCCTCTATGGGCTTCCAAATATCCCTTTGCCAATTCCACAAGAACAGCCTTAGCGAAAGGCATCTTGAGCGAATGATGTAACTCTGTGAGATGAATTAACAGAACACAGAGCAGTTTCTCAGAATGCTTCTTTCCAGGTTTGAACAGAAGATATTTCCTTTTTCACCATAGCCCTCTATGGGCTTCCAAATATCCCTTTGCCAATTCCACAAGAACAGCCTTAGCGAAAGGCTTCTTGAAGGGAAAGATGTAACTCTCTGAGATGAATTAACAGAACACAGAGCAGTTTCTCAGAAAGCTTCTTTCCAGTTTTGAACGGAAGATATTTCCTTTTTCACCATAGCCCTCTATGGGCTTCCAAATATCCCTTTGCCAATTCCACAAGAACAGCCTTAGCGAAAGGCTTCTTGAAGGGAAAGATGTAACTCTGTGAGATGAATTAACAGAACACAGAGCAGTTTCTCAGAAAGCTTCTTTCCAGTTTTGAACGGAAGATATTTCCTTTTTCACCATAGCCCTCTATGGGCTTCCAATTATCCATTTGCCAATTCCACAAGAACACCCTTAGCGAAAGGCTTCTTGAAGGGAAAGATGTAACTCTGTGAGATGAATTAACATAACACAGAGCAGTTTCTCAGAAAGCTTCTTTCCAGTTTTGAACGGAAGATATTTCCTTTTTCACCATAGCCCTCTATGGGCTTCCAAATATCCCTTTGCCAATTCCACAAGAACAGCCTTAGCGAAAGGCTTCTTGAAGGGAAAGATGTAACTCTGTGAGATGAATTAACAGAACACAGAGCAGTTTCTCACAAAGCTTCTTTCCAGTTTTGAACGGAAGATATTTCCTTTTTCACCATAGCCCTCTATGGGCTTCCAAATATCCCTTTGCCAATTCCACAAGAACAGCCTTAGCGAAAGGCTTCTTGAAGGGAAAGACGTAACTCTGTGAGATGAATTAACAGAACACAGAGCAGTTTCTCACAACTGCTTTCCAGTTTTCAACGGAAGATATTTCCTTTTTCACCATAGCCCTCTATGGGCTTCCAAATATCCCTTTGCCAATTCCACAAGAACAGCCTTAGCGAAAGGCTTCTTGAAGGGAAAGATGTAACTCTGTGAGATGAATTAACAGAACACAGAGCAGTTTCTCAGAAAGCTTCTTTCCAGTTTTGAACGGAAGATATTTCCATTTTCACCATAGCCCTCTATGGGCTTCCAAATATCCCTTTGCCAATTCCACAACAGCCTTAGCGAAAGGCTTCTTGAAGGGAAAGATGTAACTCTGTGAGATGAATTAACAGAACACAGAGCAGTTTCTCAGAAAGCTTCTTTCCAGTTTTGAACGGAAGATATTTCCTTTTTCACCATAGCCCTCTATGGGCTTCCAAATATCCCTTTGCCAATTCCACAAGGACAGCCTTAGCGTAGGGCTTCTTGAAGGGAAAGACGTAACTCTGTGAGATGAATTAACAGAACACAGAGCAGTTTCTCAGAAAGCTTCTTTCCAGTTTTGAACGTAAGATATTTCCTTTTTCACCATAGCCCTCTATGGGCTTCCAAATATCCCTTTGCCAATTCCACAAGAACAGCCGTAGCGAAAGGCATCTTGAGGGAATGATGTAACTCTGTGAGATGAATTAACAGAACACAGAGCAGTTTCTCAGAAAGCTTCTTTCCAGTTTTGAACGGAAGATATTTCCTTTTTCACCATAGCCCTCTATGGGCTTCCAAATATCCCTTTGCCAATTCCACAAGAACAGCCTTAGCGAAAGGCTTCTTGAAGGGAAAGACGTAACTATGTGAGATGAATTAACAGAACACAGAGCAGTTTCTCAGAAAGCTTCTTTACACTTTTGAACGGAAGATATTTCCTTTTTCACCATAGCCCTCTATGGGCTTCCAAATATCCCTTTGCCAATTCCACAAGAACAGCCTTAGTGAAAGGCTTCTTGAAGGGCAAGATGTAACTCTGTGAGATGAATTAACAGAACACAGAGCAGTTTCTCCGAAAGCTTCTTTCCAGTTTTGAACGGAAGATATTTCCTTTTTCACCATAGCCCTCTATGGGCTTCCAAATATCCCTTTGCCAATTCCACAAGAACAGCCTTAGCGAAAGGCTTCTTGAAGGGAAAGATGTAACTCTGTGAGATGAATCAACAGAACACAGAGCAGTTTCTCAGAAAGCTTCTTTCCAGTTTTGAACGGAAGATATTTCCTTTTTCACCATAGCCCTCTATAGGCTTCCAAGTATCCCTTTGCCAATTCCACAAGAACAGCCTTAGCGAAAGGCTTCTTGAAGGGAAAGATGTAACTCTGTGAGATGAATTAACAGAACACAGAGCAGTTTCTCACAAAGCTTCTTTCCAGTTTTGAACGGAAGATATTTCCTTTTTCACCATAGCCCTCTATGGGCTTCCAAATATCCCTTTGCCAATTCCACAAGAACAGCCTTAGCGAAAGGCTTCTTGAAGGGAAAGATGTAACTCTGTGAGATGAATTAACAGAACACAGAGCAGTTTCTCAGAAAGCTTCTTTCCAGTTTTGAACGGAAGATATTTCCTTTTTCACCATAGCCCTCTATGGGCTTCCAAATATCCCTTTGCCAATTCCACAAGAACAGCCTTAGCGAAAGGCGTCTTGAAGGGAAAGATGTAACTCTGTGAGATGAATTAACAGAACACAGAGCAGTTTCTCAGAAAGCTTCTTTCCAGTTCTGAACGGAAGATATTTCCTTTTTCACCATAGCCCTCTATGGGCTTCCAAATATCCCTTTGCCAATTCCACAAGAACAGCCTTAGCGAAAGGCTTCTTGAAGGGAAAGATGTAACTCTGTGAGATGAATTAACAGAACACAGAGCAGTTTCTCAGAAAGCTTCTTTAGACTTCTGAACGGAAGATATTTCCTTTTTCACCATAGCCCTCTATGGGCTTCCAAATATCCCTTTGCCAATTCCACAAGAACAGACTTAGCGAAAGGCTTCTTGAAGGGAAAGACGTAACTCTGTGGGATGAATTAACAGAACACAGAGCAGTTTCTCAGAAAGCTTCTTTCCAGTTTTGAACGGAAGATATTTCCTTTTTCACCATAGCCCTCTATGGGCTTCCAAATATCCCTTTGCCAATTCCACAAGAACAGCCTTAGCGAAAGGCTTCTTGAAGGGAAAGATGTAACTCTGTGAGATGAATTAACAGAACACAGAGCAGTTTCTCACAAAGCTTCTTTCCAGTTTTGAACGGAAGATATTTCCTTTTTCACCATAGCCCTCTATGGGCTTCCAAATATCCCTTTGCCAATTCCACAAGAACAGCCTTAGCGAAAGGCTTCTTGAAGGGAAAGATGTAACTCTGTGAGATAAATTAACAGAACACAGAGCAGTTTCTCCGAAAACTTCTTTCCAGTTTTCAACGGAAGATATTTCCTTTTTCACCATAACCCTCTATGGGCTTCCAAATATCCCTTTGCCAATTCCACAAGAACAGCCTTAGCGAAAGGCTTCTTGAAGGGAAAGACGTAACTATGTGAGATGAATTAACAGAACACAGAGCAGTTTCTCAGAAAGCTTCCTTCCAGTTTTGAACGGAAGATATTTCCTTTTTCACCATAGCCCTCTATGGGCTTCCAAATATCCCTTTGCCAATTCCACAAGAACAGTCTTAGCGAAAGGCTTCTTGAAGGGAAAGATGTAACTCTGTGAGATGAATTAACAGAACACAGAGCAGTTTCTCAGAAAGCTTCTTTCCAGTTTTGAACGGAAGATATTTCCTTTTTCACCATAGCCCTCTATGGGCTTCCAAATATCCCTTTGCCAATTCCACAAGAACAGCCTTAGCGAAGGGCTTCTTGAAGGGAAAGACGTAACTCTGTGAGATGAATTAACAGAACACAGAGCAGTTTCTCAGAAAGCTTCTTTCCAGTTTTGAACGGAAGATATTTCCTTTTTCACCATAGCCCTCTGCGGGCTTCCAAATATCCCTTTGCCAATTCCACAAGAACAGCCTTAGCGAAAGGCTTCTTGAAGGGAAAGACGTAACTCTGTGAGATGAATTAACAGAACACAGAGCAGTTTCTCAGAAAGCTTCTTGCCAGTTTTGAACGGAAGATATTTCCTTTTTCACCATAGCCCCCTATGGGCTTCCAAATATCCCTTTGCCAATTCCCCAAGAACAGCCTTAGCGAAAGACTTCTTGAAGGGAAAGATGTAACTCTGTGAGATGAATTAACAGAACACAGAGCAGTTTCTCAGAAAGCTTCTTTCCAGTTTTGAACGGAAGATATTTCCTTTTTCACCATAGCCCTCTATGGGCTTCCAAATATCCCTTTGCCAATTCCACAAGAACAGCCTTAGCTAAAGGCTTCTTGAAGGGAAAGATGTAACTCTATGAGATGAATTAACAGAACACAGAGCAGTTTCTCAGAAAGCTTCTTTCCACTTTTGAACGGAAGATATTTCCTTTTTCATCATAGCCCTCTATGGGCTTCCAAATATCCCTTTGCCAATTCCCCAAGAACAGACTTAGCGAAAGGCTTCTTGAAGGGAAAGACGTAACTCTGTGAGATGAATTAACAGAACACAGAGCAGTTTCTCAGAAAGCTTCTTTCCACTTCTGAACGGAAGATATTTCCTTTTTCACCATAGCCCTCTATGGGCTTCCAAATATCCCTTTGCCAATTCCACAAGAACAGCCTTAGCGAAAGGCTTCTTGAAGGGAAAGATGTAACTCTGTAAGATGAATTAACAGAACACAGAGCAGTTTCTCACACAGCTTCTTTCCAGTTTTGAACGGAAGATATTTCCATTTTCACCATAGCCCTCTATGGGCTTCCAAATATCCCTTTGCCAATTCCACAAGAACAGCCTTAGCGAAAGGCTTCTTGAAGGGAAAGATGTAACTCTGTGAGATGAATTAACAGAACACAGAGCAGTTTCTCAGAAAGCTTCTTTCCAGTTTTGAACGGAAGATATTTCCTTTTTCACCATAGCCCTCTATGGGCTTCCAAATATCCCTTTGCCAATTCCACAAGAACAGCCGTAGCGAAAGGCATCTTGAGGGAATGATGTAACTCTGTGAGATGAATTAACAGAACACAGAGCAGTTTCTCAGAAAGCTTCTTTCCAGTTTTGAACGGAAGATATTTCCTTTTTCACCATAGCCCTCTATGGGCTTCCAAATATCCCTTTGCCAATTCCACAAGAACAGCCTTAGCGAAAGGCTTCTTGAAGGGAAAGATGTAACTATGTGAGATGAATTAACAGAACACAGAGCAGTTTCTCAGAAAGCTTCTTTACACTTTTGAACGGAAGATATTTCCTTTTTCACCATAGCCCTCTAAGGGCTTCCAAATATCCCTTTGCCAATTCCACAAGAACAGCCTTAGTGAAAGGCTTCTTGAAGGGCAAGATGTAACTCTGTGAGATGAATTAACAGAACACAGAGCAGTTTCTCAGAAAGCTTCTTTCCAGTTTTGAACGGAAGATATTTCCTTTTTCACCATAGCCCTCTATGGGCTTCCAAATATCCCTTTGCCAATTCCACAAGAACAGCCTTAGCGAAAGGCTTCTTGAAGGGAAAGATGTAACTCTGTGAGATGAATCAACAGAACACAGAGCAGTTTCTCAGAAAGCTTCTTTCCAGTTTTGAACGGAAGATATTTCCTTTTTCACCATAGCCCTCTATAGGCTTCCAAGTATCCCTTTGCCAATTCCACAAGAACAGCCTTAGCGAAAGGCTTCTTGAAGGGAAAGATGTAACTCTGTGAGATGAATTAACAGAACACAGAGCAGTTTCTCACAAAGCTTCTTTCCAGTTTTGAACGGAAGATATTTCCTTTTTCACCATAGCCCTCTATGGGCTTCCAAATATCCCTTTGCCAATTCCACAAGAACAGCCTTAGCGAAAGGCTTCTTGAAGGGAAAGATGTAACTCTGTGAGATGAATTAACAGAACACAGAGCAGTTTCTCAGAAAGCTTCTTTCCAGTTTTGAACGGAAGATATTTCCATTTTCACCATAGCCCTCTATGGGCTTCCAAATATCCCTTTGCCAATTCCACAACAGCCTTAGCGAAAGGCTTCTTGAAGGGAAAGATGTAACTCTGTGAGATGAATTAACAGAACACAGAGCAGTTTCTCAGAAAGCTTCTTTCCAGTTTTGAACGGAAGATATTTCCTTTTTCACCATAGCCCTCTATGGGCTTCCAAATATCCCTTTGCCAATTCCACAAGGACAGCCTTAGCGAAGGGCTTCTTGAAGGGAAAGACGTAACTCTGTGAGATGAATTAACAGAACACAGAGCAGTTTCTCAGAAAGCTTCTTTCCAGTTTTGAACGTAAGATATTTCCTTTTTCACCATAGCCCTCTATGGGCTTCCAAATATCCCTTTGCCAATTCCACAAGAACAGCCGTAGCGAAAGGCATCTTGAGGGAATGATGTAACTCTGTGAGATGAATTAACAGAACACAGAGCAGTTTCTCAGAAAGCTTCTTTCCAGTTTTGAACGGAAGATATTTCCTTTTTCACCATAGCCCTCTATGGGCTTCCAAATATCCCTTTGCCAATTCCACAAGAACAGCCTTAGCGAAAGGCTTCTTGAAGGGAAAGACGTAACTATGTGAGATGAATTAACAGAACACAGAGCAGTTTCTCAGAAAGCTTCTTTACACTTTTGAACGGAAGATATTTCCTTTTTCACCATAGCCCTCTATGGGCTTCCAAATATCCCTTTGCCAATTCCACAAGAACAGCCTTAGTGAAAGGCTTCTTGAAGGGCAAGATGTAACTCTGTGAGATGAATTAACAGAACACAGAGCAGTTTCTCAGAAAGCTTCTTTCCAGTTTTGAACGGAAGATATTTCCTTTTTCACCATAGCCCTCTATGGGCTTCCAAATATCCCTTTGCCAATTCCACAAGAACAGCCTTAGCGAAAGGCTTCTTGAAGGGAAAGATGTAACTCTGTGAGATGAATCAACAGAACACAGAGCAGTTTCTCAGAAAGCTTCTTTCCAGTTTTGAACGGAAGATATTTCCTTTTTCACCATAGCCCTCTATAGGCTTCCAAGTATCCCTTTGCCAATTCCACAAGAACAGCCTTAGCGAAAGGCTTCTTGAAGGGAAAGATGTAACTCTGTGAGATGAATTAACAGAACACAGAGCAGTTTCTCACAAAGCTTCTTTCCAGTTTTGAACGGAAGATATTTCCTTTTTCACCATAGCCCTCTATGGGCTTCCAAATATCCCTTTGCCAATTCCACAAGAACAGCCTTAGCGAAAGGCTTCTTGAAGGGAAAGATGTAACTCTGTGAGATGAATTAACAGAACACAGAGCAGTTTCTCAGAAAGCTTCTTTCCAGTTTTGAACGGAAGATATTTCCTTTTTCACCATAGCCCTCTATGGGCTTCCAAATATCCCTTTGCCAATTCCACAAGAACAGCCTTAGCGAAAGGCGTCTTGAAGGGAAAGATGTAACTCTGTGAGATGAATTAACAGAACACAGAGCAGTTTCTCAGAAAGCTTCTTTCCAGTTCTGAACGGAAGATATTTCCTTTTTCACCATAGCCCTCTATGGGCTTCCAAATATCCCTTTGCCAATTCCACAAGAACAGCCTTAGCGAAAGGCTTCTTGAAGGGAAAGATGTAACTCTGTGAGATGAATTAACAGAACACAGAGCAGTTTCTCAGAAAGCTTCTTTACACTTCTGAACGGAAGATATTTCCTTTTTCACCATAGCCCTCTATGGGCTTCCAAATATCCCTTTGCCAATTCCACAAGAACAGACTTAGCGAAAGGCTTCTTGAAGGGAAAGACGTAACTCTGTGGGATGAATTAACAGAACACAGAGCAGTTTCTCAGAAAGCTTCTTTCCAGTTTTGAACGGAAGATATTTCCTTTTTCACCATAGCCCTCTATGGGCTTCCAAATATCCCTTTGCCAATTCCACAAGAACAGCCTTAGCGAAAGGCTTCTTGAAGGGAAAGATGTAACTCTGTGAGATGAATTAACAGAACACAGAGCAGTTTCTCACAAAGCTTCTTTCCAGTTTTGAACGGAAGATATTTCCTTTTTCACCATAGCCCTCTATGGGCTTCCAAATATCCCTTTGCCAATTCCACAAGAACAGCCTTAGCGAAAGGCTTCTTGAAGGGAAAGATGTAACTCTGTGAGATAAATTAACAGAACACAGAGCAGTTTCTCAGAAAACTTCTTTCCAGTTTTCAACGGAAGATATTTCCTTTTTCACCATAACCCTCTATGGGCTTCCAAATATCCCTTTGCCAATTCCACAAGAACAGCCTTAGCGAAAGGCTTCTTGAAGGGAAAGACGTAACTATGTGAGATGAATTAACAGAACACAGAGCAGTTTCTCAGAAAGCTTCCTTCCAGTTTTGAACGGAAGATATTTCCTTTTTCACCATAGCCCTCTATGGGCTTCCAAATATCCCTTTGCCAATTCCACAAGAACAGTCTTAGCGAAAGGCTTCTTGAAGGGAAAGATGTAACTCTGTGAGATGAATTAACAGAACACAGAGCAGTTTCTCAGAAAGCTTCTTTCCAGTTTTGAACGGAAGATATTTCCTTTTTCACCATAGCCCTCTATGGGCTTCCAAATATCCCTTTGCCAATTCCACAAGAACAGCCTTAGCGAAGGGCTTCTTGAAGGGAAAGACGTAACTCTGTGAGATGAATTAACAGAACACAGAGCAGTTTCTCAGAAAGCTTCTTTCCAGTTTTGAACGGAAGATATTTCCTTTTTCACCATAGCCCTCTGCGGGCTTCCAAATATCCCTTTGCCAATTCCACAAGAACAGCCTTAGCGAAAGGCTTCTTGAAGGGAAAGACGTAACTCTGTGAGATGAATTAACAGAACACAGAGCAGTTTCTCAGAAAGCTTCTTGCCAGTTTTGAACGGAAGATATTTCCTTTTTCACCGTAGCCCCCTATGGGCTTCCAAATATCCCTTTGCCAATTCCCCAAGAACAGCCTTAGCGAAAGACTTCTTGAAGGGAAAGATGTAACTCTGTGAGATGAATTAACAGAACACAGAGCAGTTTCTCAGAAAGCTTCTTTCCAGTTTTGAACGGAAGATATTTCCTTTTTCACCATAGCCCTCTATGGGCTTCCAAATATCCCTTTGCCAATTCCACAAGAACAGCCTTAGCTAAAGGCTTCTTGAAGGGAAAGATGTAACTCTATGAGATGAATTAACAGAACACAGAGCAGTTTCTCAGAAAGCTTCTTTCCACTTTTGAACGGAAGATATTTCCTTTTTCATCATAGCCCTCTATGGGCTTCCAAATATCCCTTTGCCAATTCCCCAAGAACAGACTTAGCGAAAGGCTTCTTGAAGGGAAAGACGTAACTCTGTGAGATGAATTAACAGAACACAGAGCAGTTTCTCACAAAGCTTCTTTCCAGTTTTGAACGGAAGATATTTCCTTTTTCACCATAGCCCTCTATGGGCTTCCAAATATCCCTTTGCCAATTCCACAAGAACAGCCTTAGCGAAAGGCTTCTTGAAGGGAAAGATGTAACTCTGTGAGATGAATTAACAGAACACAGAGCAGTTTCTCAGAAAGCTTCTTTCCAGTTTTGAACGGAAGATATTTCCTTTTTCACCATAGCCCTCTATGGGCTTCCAAATATCCCTTTGCCAATTCCACAAGAACAGCCTTAGCGAAAGGCGTCTTGAAGGGAAAGATGTAACTCTGTGAGATGAATTAACAGAACACAGAGCAGTTTCTCAGAAAGCTTCTTTCCAGTTCTGAACGGAAGATATTTCCTTTTTCACCATAGCCCTCTATGGGCTTCCAAATATCCCTTTGCCAATTCCACAAGAACAGCCTTAGCGAAAGGCTTCTTGAAGGGAAAGATGTAACTCTGTGAGATGAATTAACAGAACACAGAGCAGTTTCTCAGAAAGCTTCTTTACACTTCTGAACGGAAGATATTTCCTTTTTCACCATAGCCCTCTATGGGCTTCCAAATATCCCTTTGCCAATTCCACAAGAACAGACTTAGCGAAAGGCTTCTTGAAGGGAAAGACGTAACTCTGTGGGATGAATTAACAGAACACAGAGCAGTTTCTCAGAAAGCTTCTTTCCAGTTTTGAACGGAAGATATTTCCTTTTTCACCATAGCCCTCTATGGGCTTCCAAATATCCCTTTGCCAATTCCACAAGAACAGCCTTAGCGAAAGGCTTCTTGAAGGGAAAGATGTAACTCTGTGAGATGAATTAACAGAACACAGAGCAGTTTCTCACAAAGCTTCTTTCCAGTTTTGAACGGAAGATATTTCCTTTTTCACCATAGCCCTCTATGGGCTTCCAAATATCCCTTTGCCAATTCCACAAGAACAGCCTTAGCGAAAGGCTTCTTGAAGGGAAAGATGTAACTCTGTGAGATAAATTAACAGAACACAGAGCAGTTTCTCAGAAAACTTCTTTCCAGTTTTCAACGGAAGATATTTCCTTTTTCACCATAACCCTCTATGGGCTTCCAAATATCCCTTTGCCAATTCCACAAGAACAGCCTTAGCGAAAGGCTTCTTGAAGGGAAAGACGTAACTATGTGAGATGAATTAACAGAACACAGAGCAGTTTCTCAGAAAGCTTCCTTCCAGTTTTGAACGGAAGATATTTCCTTTTTCACCATAGCCCTCTATGGGCTTCCAAATATCCCTTTGCCAATTCCACAAGAACAGTCTTAGCGAAAGGCTTCTTGAAGGGAAAGATGTAACTCTGTGAGATGAATTAACAGAACACAGAGCAGTTTCTCAGAAAGCTTCTTTCCAGTTTTGAACGGAAGATATTTCCTTTTTCACCATAGCCCTCTATGGGCTTCCAAATATCCCTTTGCCAATTCCACAAGAACAGCCTTAGCGAAGGGCTTCTTGAAGGGAAAGACGTAACTCTGTGAGATGAATTAACAGAACACAGAGCAGTTTCTCAGAAAGCTTCTTTCCAGTTTTGAACGGAAGATATTTCCTTTTTCACCATAGCCCTCTGCGGGCTTCCAAATATCCCTTTGCCAATTCCACAAGAACAGCCTTAGCGAAAGGCTTCTTGAAGGGAAAGACGTAACTCTGTGAGATGAATTAACAGAACACAGAGCAGTTTCTCAGAAAGCTTCTTGCCAGTTTTGAACGGAAGATATTTCCTTTTTCACCGTAGCCCCCTATGGGCTTCCAAATATCCCTTTGCCAATTCCCCAAGAACAGCCTTAGCGAAAGACTTCTTGAAGGGAAAGATGTAACTCTGTGAGATGAATTAACAGAACACAGAGCAGTTTCTCAGAAAGCTTCTTTCCAGTTTTGAACGGAAGATATTTCCTTTTTCACCATAGCCCTCTATGGGCTTCCAAATATCCCTTTGCCAATTCCACAAGAACAGCCTTAGCTAAAGGCTTCTTGAAGGGAAAGATGTAACTCTATGAGATGAATTAACAGAACACAGAGCAGTTTCTCAGAAAGCTTCTTTCCACTTTTGAACGGAAGATATTTCCTTTTTCATCATAGCCCTCTATGGGCTTCCAAATATCCCTTTGCCAATTCCCCAAGAACAGACTTAGCGAAAGGCTTCTTGAAGGGAAAGACGTAACTCTGTGAGATGAATTAACAGAACACAGAGCAGTTTCTCAGAAAGCTTCTTTCCACTTCTGAACGGAAGATATTTCCTTTTTCACCATAGCCCTCTATGGGCTTCCAAATATCCCTTTGCCAATTCCACAAGAACAGCCTTAGCGAAAGGCTTCTTGAAGGGAAAGATGTTACTCTGTGAGATGAATTAACAGAACACAGAGCAGTTTCTCAGAAAGCTTCTTTCCAGTTTTGAACGGAAGATATTTCCTTTTTCACCATAGCCCTCTATGGGCTTCCAAATATCCCTTTGCCAATTCCACAAGAACAGCCTTAGCGAAAGGCTTCTTGAAGGGAAAGATGTAACTCTGTAAGATGAATTAACAGAACACAGAGCAGTTTCTCACACAGCTTCTTTCCAGTTTTGAACGGAAGATATTTCCATTTTCACCATAGCCCTCTATGGGCTTCCAAATATCCCTTTGCCAATTCCACAAGAACAGCCTTAGCGAAAGGCTTCTTGAAGGGAAAGATGTAACTCTGTGAGATGAATTAACAGAACACAGAGCAGTTTCTCAGAAAGCTTCTTTCCAGTTTTGAACGGAAGATATTTCCTTTTTCACCATAGCCCTCTATGGGCTTCCAAATATCCCTTTGCCAATTCCACAAGAACAGCCGTAGCGAAAGGCATCTTGAGGGAATGATGTAACTCTGTGAGATGAATTAACAGAACACAGAGCAGTTTCTCAGAAAGCTTCTTTCCAGTTTTGAACGGAAGATATTTCCTTTTTCACCATAGCCCTCTATGGGCTTCCAAATATCCCTTTGCCAATTCCACAAGAACAGCCTTAGCGAAAGGCTTCTTGAAGGGAAAGATGTAACTATGTGAGATGAATTAACAGAACACAGAGCAGTTTCTCAGAAAGCTTCTTTACACTTTTGAACGGAAGATATTTCCTTTTTCACCATAGCCCTCTAAGGGCTTCCAAATATCCCTTTGCCAATTCCACAAGAACAGCCTTAGTGAAAGGCTTCTTGAAGGGCAAGATGTAACTCTGTGAGATGAATTAACAGAACACAGAGCAGTTTCTCAGAAAGCTTCTTTCCAGTTTTGAACGGAAGATATTTCCTTTTTCACCATAGCCCTCTATGGGCTTCCAAATATCCCTTTGCCAATTCCACAAGAACAGCCTTAGCGAAAGGCTTCTTGAAGGGAAAGATGTAACTCTGTGAGATGAATCAACAGAACACAGAGCAGTTTCTCAGAAAGCTTCTTTCCAGTTTTGAACGGAAGATATTTCCTTTTTCACCATAGCCCTCTATAGGCTTCCAAGTATCCCTTTGCCAATTCCACAAGAACAGCCTTAGCGAAAGGCTTCTTGAAGGGAAAGATGTAACTCTGTGAGATGAATTAACAGAACACAGAGCAGTTTCTCACAAAGCTTCTTTCCAGTTTTGAACGGAAGATATTTCCTTTTTCACCATAGCCCTCTATGGGCTTCCAAATATCCCTTTGCCAATTCCACAAGAACAGCCTTAGCGAAAGGCTTCTTGAAGGGAAAGATGTAACTCTGTGAGATGAATTAACAGAACACAGAGCAGTTTCTCAGAAAGCTTCTTTCCAGTTTTGAACGGAAGATATTTCCTTTTTCACCATAGCCCTCTATGGGCTTCCAAATATCCCTTTGCCAATTCCACAAGAACAGCCTTAGCGAAAGGCGTCTTGAAGGGAAAGATGTCACTCTGTGAGATGAATTAACAGAACACAGAGCAGTTTCTCAGAAAGCTTCTTTCCAGTTCTGAACGGAAGATATTTCCTTTTTCACCATAGCCCTCTATGGGCTTCCAAATATCCCTTTGCCAATTCCACAAGAACAGCCTTAGCGAAAGGCTTCTTGAAGGGAAAGATGTAACTCTGTGAGATGAATTAACAGAACACAGAGCAGTTTCTCAGAAAGCTTCTTTACACTTCTGAACGGAAGATATTTCCTTTTTCACCATAGCCCTCTATGGGCTTCCAAATATCCCTTTGCCAATTCCACAAGAACAGACTTAGCGAAAGGCTTCTTGAAGGGAAAGACGTAACTCTGTGGGATGAATTAACAGAACACAGAGCAGTTTCTCAGAAAGCTTCTTTCCAGTTTTGAACGGAAGATATTTCCTTTTTCACCATAGCCCTCTATGGGCTTCCAAATATCCCTTTGCCAATTCCACAAGAACAGCCTTAGCGAAAGGCTTCTTGAAGGGAAAGATGTAACTCTGTGAGATGAATTAACAGAACACAGAGCAGTTTCTCACAAAGCTTCTTTCCAGTTTTGAACGGAAGATATTTCCTTTTTCACCATAGCCCTCTATGGGCTTCCAAATATCCCTTTGCCAATTCCACAAGAACAGCCTTAGCGAAAGGCTTATTGAAGGGAAAGATGTAACTCTGTGAGATAAATTAACAGAACACAGAGCAGTTTCTCAGAAAACTTCTTTCCAGTTTTCAACGGAAGATATTTCCTTTTTCACCATAACCCTCTATGGGCTTCCAAATATCCCTTTGCCAATCCCACAAGAACAGCCTTAGCGAAAGGCTTCTTGAAGGGAAAGACGTAACTATGTGAGATGAATTAACAGAACACAGAGCAGTTTCTCAGAAAGCTTCCTTCCAGTTTTGAACGGAAGATATTTCCTTTTTCACCATAGCCCTCTATGGGCTTCCAAATATCCCTTTGCCAATTCCACAAGAACAGTCTTAGCGAAAGGCTTCTTGAAGGGAAAGATGTAACTCTGTGAGATGAATTAACAGAACACAGAGCAGTTTCTCAGAAAGCTTCTTTCCAGTTTTGAACGGAAGATATTTCCTTTTTCACCATAGCCCTCTATGGGCTTCCAAATATCCCTTTGCCAATTCCACAAGAACAGCCTTAGCGAAGGGCTTCTTGAAGGGAAAGACGTAACTCTGTGAGATGAATTAACAGAACACAGAGCAGTTTCTCAGAAAGCTTCTTTCCAGTTTTGAACGGAAGATATTTCCTTTTTCACCATAGCCCTCTGCGGGCTTCCAAATATCCCTTTGCCAATTCCACAAGAACAGCCTTAGCGAAAGGCTTCTTGAAGGGAAAGACGTAACTCTGTGAGATGAATTAACAGAACACAGAGCAGTTTCTCAGAAAGCTTCTTGCCAGTTTTGAACGGAAGATATTTCCTTTTTCACCATAGCCCCCTATGGGCTTCCAAATATCCCTTTGCCAATTCCCCAAGAACAGCCTTAGCGAAAGACTTCTTGAAGGGAAAGATGTAACTCTGTGAGATGAATTAACAGAACACAGAGCAGTTTCTCAGAAAGCTTCTTTCCAGTTTTGAACGGAAGATATTTCCTTTTTCACCATAGCCCTCTATGGGCTTCCAAATATCCCTTTGCCAATTCCACAAGAACAGCCTTAGCTAAAGGCTTCTTGAAGGGAAAGATGTAACTCTATGAGATGAATTAACAGAACACAGAGCAGTTTCTCAGAAAGCTTCTTTCCACTTTTGAACGGAAGATATTTCCTTTTTCATCATAGCCCTCTATGGGCTTCCAAATATCCCTTTGCCAATTCCCCAAGAACAGACTTAGCGAAAGGCTTCTTGAAGGGAAAGACGTAACTCTGTGAGATGAATTAACAGAACACAGAGCAGTTTCTCAGAAAGCTTCTTTCCACTTCTGAACGGAAGATATTTCCTTTTTCACCATAGCCCTCTATGGGCTTCCAAATATCCCTTTGCCAATTCCACAAGAACAGCCTTAGCGAAAGGCTTCTTGAAGGGAAAGATGTTACTCTGTGAGATGAATTAACAGAACACAGAGCAGTTTCTCAGAAAGCTTCTTTCCAGTTTTGAACGGAAGATATTTCCTTTTTCACCATAGCCCTCTATGGGCTTCCAAATATCCCTTTGCCAATTCCACAAGAACAGCCTTAGCGAAAGGCTTCTTGAAGGGAAAGATGTAACTCTGTAAGATGAATTAACAGAACACAGAGCAGTTTCTCACACAGCTTCTTTCCAGTTTTGAACGGAAGATATTTCCATTTTCACCATAGCCCTCTATGGGCTTCCAAATATCCCTTTGCCAATTCCACAAGAACAGCCTTAGCGAAAGGCTTCTTGAAGGGAAAGATGTAACTCTGTGAGATGAATTAACAGAACACAGAGCAGTTTCTCAGAAAGCTTCTTTCCAGTTTTGAACGGAAGATATTTCCTTTTTCACCATAGCCCTCTATGGGCTTCCAAATATCCCTTTGCCAATTCCACAAGAACAGCCGTAGCGAAAGGCATCTTGAGGGAATGATGTAACTCTGTGAGATGAATTAACAGAACACAGAGCAGTTTCTCAGAAAGCTTCTTTCCAGTTTTGAACGGAAGATATTTCCTTTTTCACCATAGCCCTCTATGGGCTTCCAAATATCCCTTTGCCAATTCCACAAGAACAGCCTTAGCGAAAGGCTTCTTGAAGGGAAAGATGTAACTATGTGAGATGAATTAACAGAACACAGAGCAGTTTCTCAGAAAGCTTCTTTACACTTTTGAACGGAAGATATTTCCTTTTTCACCATAGCCCTCTAAGGGCTTCCAAATATCCCTTTGCCAATTCCACAAGAACAGCCTTAGTGAAAGGCTTCTTGAAGGGAAAGATGTAACTCTGTGAGATGAATTAACAGAACACAGAGCAGTTTCTCAGAAAGCTTCTTTCCAGTTTTGAACGGAAGATATTTCCTTTTTCACCCTAGCCCTCTATGGGCTTCCAAATATCCCTTTGCCAATTCCACAAGAACAGCCTTAGCGAAAGGCTTCTTGAAGGGAAAGATGTAACTCTATGAGATGAATTAACAGAACACAGAGCAGTTTCTCAGAAAGCTTCTTTCCACTTTTGAACGGAAGATATTTCCTTTTTCATCATAGCCCTCTATGGGCTTCCAAATATCCCTTTGCCAATTCCCCAAGAACAGACTTAGCGAAAGGCTTCTTGAAGGGAAAGACGTAACTCTGTGAGATGAATTAACAGAACACAGAGCAGTTTCTCAGAAAGCTTCTTTCCACTTCTGAACGGAAGATATTTCCTTTTTCACCATAGCCCTCTATGGGCTTCCAAATATCCCTTTGCCAATTCCACAAGAACAGCCTTAGCGAAAGGCTTCTTGAAGGGAAAGATGTTACTCTGTGAGATGAATTAACAGAACACAGAGCAGTTTCTCAGAAAGCTTCTTTCCAGTTTTGAACGGAAGATATTTCCTTTTTCACCATAGCCCTCTATGGGCTTCCAAATATCCCTTTGCCAATTCCACAAGAACAGCCTTAGCGAAAGGCTTCTTGAAGGGAAAGATGTAACTCTGTGAGATGAATTAACAGAACACAGAGCAGTTTCTCACACAGCTTCTTTCCAGTTTTGAACGGAAGATATTTCCATTTTCACCATAGCCCTCTATGGGCTTCCAAATATCCCTTTGCCAATTCCACAAGAACAGCCTTAGCGAAAGGCTTCTTGAAGGGAAAGATGTAACTCTGTGAGATGAATTAACAGAACACAGAGCAGTTTCTCAGAAAGCTTCTTTCCAGTTTTGAACGGAAGATATTTCCTTTTTCACCATAGCCCTCTATGGGCTTCCAAATATCCCTTTGCCAATTCCACAAGAACAGCCGTAGCGAAAGGCATCTTGAGGGAATGATGTAACTCTGTGAGATGAATTAACAGAACACAGAGCAGTTTCTCAGAAAGCTTCTTTCCAGTTTTGAACGGAAGATATTTCCTTTTTCACCATAGCCCTCTATGGGCTTCCAAATATCCCTTTGCCAATTCCACAAGAACAGCCTTAGCGAAAGGCTTCTTGAAGGGAAAGACGTAACTATGTGAGATGAATTAACAGAACACAGAGCAGTTTCTCAGAAAGCTTCTTTACACTTTTGAACGGAAGATATTTCCTTTTTCACCATAGCCCTCTAAGGGCTTCCAAATATCCCTTTGCCAATTCCACAAGAACAGCCTTAGTGAAAGGCTTCTTGAAGGGAAAGATGTAACTCTGTGAGATGAATTAACAGAACACAGAGCAGTTTCTCAGAAAGCTTCTTTCCAGTTTTGAACGGAAGATATTTCCTTTTTCACCATAGCCCTCTATGGGCTTCCAAATATCCCTTTGCCAATTCCACAAGAACAGCCTTAGCGAAAGGCTTCTTGAAGGGAAAGATGTAACTCTGTGAGGTGAATCAACAGAACACAGAGCAGTTTCTCAGAAAGCTTCTTTCCAGTTTTGAATGGAAGATATTTCCTTTTTCACCATAGCCCTCTATAGGCTTCCAAATATCCCTTTGCCAATTCCACAAGAACAGCCTTAGCGAAAGGCTTCTTGAAGGGAAAGATGTAACTCTGTGAGATGAATTAACAGAACACAGAGCAGTTTCTCACAAAGCTTCTTTCCAGTTTTGAACGGAAGATATTTCCTTTTTCACCATAGCCCTCTATGGGCTTCCAAATATCCCTTTGCCAATTCCACAAGAACAGCCTTAGCGAAAGGCTTCTTGAAGGGAAAGATGTAACTCTGTGAGATGAATTAACAGAACACAGAGCAGTTTCTCAGAAAGCTTCTTTCCAGTTTTGAACGGAAGATATTTCCTTTTTCACCATAGCCCTCTATGGGCTTCCAAATATCCCTTTGCCAATTCCACAAGAACAGCCTTAGCGAAAGGCTTCTTGAAGGGAAAGATGTAACTCTGTGAGATGAATTAACAGAACACAGAGCAGTTTCTCAGAAAGCTTCTTTACACTTCTGAACGGAAGATATTTCCTTTTTCACCATAGCCCTCTATGGGCTTCCAAATATCCCTTTGCCAATTCCACAAGAACAGACTTAGCGAAAGGCTTCTTGAAGGGAAAGACGTAACTCTGTGGGATGAATTAACAGAACACAGAGCAGTTTCTCAGAAAGCTTCTTTCCAGTTTTGAACGGAAGATATTTCCTTTTTCACCGTAGCCCTCTATGGGCTTCCAAATATCCCTTTGCCAATTCCACAAGAACAGCCTTAGCGAAAGGCTTCTTGAAGGGAAAGATGTAACTCTGTGAGATGAATTAACAGAACACAGAGCAGTTTCTCAGAAAACTTCTTTCCAGTTTTCAACGGAAGATATTTCCTTTTTCACCATAACCCTCTATGGGCTTCCAAATATCCCTTTGCCAATTCCACAAGAACAGCCTTAGCGAAAGGCTTCTTGAAGGGAAAGATGTAACTCTCTGAGATGAATTAACAGAACACAGAGCAGTTTCTCAGAAAGCTTCTTTCCAGTTTTGAACGGAAGATATTTCCTTTTTCACCATAGCGCACTATGGGCTTCCAAATATCCCTTTGCCAATTCCACAAGAACAGCCTTAGCGAAAGGCTTCTTGAAGGGAAAGATGTAACTCTGTGAGATGAATTAACAGAACACAGAGCAGTTTCTCAGAAAGCTTCTTTCCAGTTTTGAACGGAAGATATTTCCATTTTCACCATAGCCCTCTATGGGCTTCCAAATATCCCTTTGCCAATTCCACAAGAACAGCCTTAGCGAAAGGCTTCTTGAAGGGAAAGATGTAACTCTGTGAGATGAATTAACAGAACACAGAGCAGTTTCTCAGAAAGCTTCTTTCCAGTTTTGAACGGAAGATATTTCCTTTTTCACCATAGAACTCTATGGGCTTCCAAATATCCCTTTGCCAATTCCACAAGAACAGCCGTAGCGAAAGGCATCTTGAGGGAATGATGTAACTCTGTGAGATGAATTAACAGAACACAGAGCAGTTTCTCAGAAAGCTTCTTTCCAGTTTTGAACGGAAGATATTTCCTTTTTCACCATAGCCCTCTATGGGCTTCCAAATATCCCTTTGCCAATTCCACAAGAACAGCCTTAGCGAAAGGCTTCTTGAAGGGAAAGATGTAACTCTGTGAGATGAATTAACAGAGCACAGAGCAGTTTCTCAGAAAGCTTCTTTCCAGTTTTGAACGGAAGATATTTCCTTTTTCACCATAGCCCTCTATGGGCTTCCAAATATCCCTTTGCCAATTCCACAAGAACAGCCTTAGCGAAAGGCTTCTTGAAGGGAAAGACGTAACTCTGTGAGATGAATTAACAGAACACAGAGCAGTTTCTCAGAAAGCTTCTTGCCAGTTTTGAAAGGAAGATATTTCCTTTTTCACCATAGCCCCCTATGGGCTTCCAAATATCCCTTTGCCAATTCCCCAAGAACAGCCTTAGCGAAAGACTTCTTGAAGGGAAAGATGTAACTCTGTGAGATGAATTAACAGAACACAGAGCAGTTTCTCAGAAAGCTTCTTTCCAGTTTTGAACGGAAGATATTTCCTTTTTCACCATAGCCCTCTATGGGCTTCCAAATATCACTTTGCCAATTCCACAAGAACAGACTTAGCGAAAGGCTTCTTGAAGGGAAAGATGTAACTCTGTGAGATGAATTAACAGAACACAGAGCAGTTTCTCAGAAAGCTTCTTTCCAGTTTTGAACGGAAGATATTTCCTTTTTCACCATAGCCCTCTATGGGCTTCCAAATATCCCTTTGCCAATTCCACAAGAACAGCCTTAGCGAAAGGCTTCTTGAAGGGAAAGATGTAACTCTGTGAGATGAATTAACAGAACACAGAGCAGTTTCTCAGAAAGCTTCTTTCCAGTTTTGAACGGAAGATATTTCCTTTTACACCATAGCCCTCTATGGGCTTCCAAATATCCCTTTGCCAATTCCACAAGAACAGCCTTAGCGAAAGGCTTCTAGAAAGGAAAGATGTAACTCTGTGAGATGAATTAACAGAACACAGAGCAGTTTCTCAGAAAGCTTCTTTCCAGTTTTGAACGGAAGATATTTCCTTTTTCACCATAGCCCTCTATGGACTTCCAAATATCCCTTTGCCAATTCCACAAGAACAGCCTTAGCGAAAGGCTTCTTGAAGGGAAAGATGTAACTCTGTGAGATGAATTAACAGAACACAGAGCAGTTTCTCACAACTGCTTTCCAGTTTTCAACGGAAGATATTTCCTTTTTCACCATAGCCCTCTATGGGCTTCCAAATATCCCTTTGCCAATTCCACAAGAACAGCCTTAGCGAAAGGCTTCTTGAAGGGAAAGATGTAACTCTGTGAGATGAATTAACAGAACACAGAGCAGTTTCTCAGAAAGCTTCTTTCCAGTTTTGAACGGAAGATATTTCCATTTTCACCATAGCCCTCTATGGGCTTCCAAATATCCCTTTGCCAATTCCACAAGAACAGCCTTAGGGAAAAGGTTCTTGAAGGGAAAGATGTAACTCTGTGAGATGAATTAACAGAACACAGAGCAGTTTCTCAGAAAGCTTCTTTCCAGTTTTGAACGGAAGATATTTCCTTTGTCACCATATCCCTCTATGGGCTTCCAAATATCCCTTTGCCAATTCCACAAGAACAGCCTTAGCGAACGGCATCTTGAGGGAATGATGTAACTCTGTGAGATGAATTAACAGAACACAGAGCAGTTTCTCAGAAAGCTTCTTTCCAGTTTTGAACGGAAGATATTTCCTTTTTCACCATAGCCCTCTATGGGCTTCCAAATATCCCTTTGCCAATTCCACAAGAACAGCCTTAGCGAAAGGCTTCTTGAAGGGAAAGACGTAACTATGTGAGATGAATTAACAGAACACAGAGCAGTTTCTCAGAAAGCTTCTTTACACTTTTGAACGGAAGATATTTCCTTTTTCACCATAGCCCTCTAAGGGCTTCCAAATATCCCTTTGCCAATTCCACAAGAACAGCCTTAGTGAAAGGCTTCTTGAAGGGAAAGATGTAACTCTGTGAGATGAATTAACAGAACACAGAGCAGTTTCTCAGAAAGCTTCTTTCCAGTTTTGAACGGAAGATATTTCCTTTTTCACCATAGCCCTCTATGGGCTTCCAAATATCCCTTTGCCAATTCCACAAGAACAGCCTTAGCGAAAGGCTTCTTTAAGGGAAAGATGTAACTCTGTGAGGTGAATCAACAGAACACAGAGCAGTTTCTCAGAAAGCTTCTTTCCAGTTTTGAACGGAAGATATTTCCTTTTTCACCATAGCCCTCTATAGGCTTCCAAATATCCCTTTGCCAATTCCACAAGAACAGCCTTAGCGAAAGGCTTCTTGAAGGGAAAGATGTAACTCTGTGAGATGAATTAACAGAACACAGAGCAGTTTCTCACAAAGCTTCTTTCCAGTTTTGAACGGAAGATATTTCCTTTTTCACCATAGCCCTCTATGGGCTTCCAAATATCCCTTTGCCAATTCCACAAGAACAGCCTTAGCGAAAGGCTTCTTGAAGGGAAAGATGTAACTCTGTGAGATGAATTAACAGAACACAGAGCAGTTTCTCAGGAAGCTTCTTTCCAGTTTTGAACGGAAGATATTTCCTTTTTCACCATAGCCCTCTATGGGCTTCCAAATATCCCTTTGCCAATTCCACAAGAACAGCCTTAGCGAAAGGCTTCTTGAAGGGAAAGATGTAACTCTGTGAGATGAATTAACAGAACACAGAGCAGTTTCTCAGAAAGCTTCTTTACACTTCTGAACGGAAGATATTTCCTTTTTCACCATAGCCCTCTATGGGCTTCCAAATATCCCTTTGCCAATTCCACAAGAACAGACTTAGCGAAAGGCTTCTTGAAGGGAAAGACGTAACTCTGTGGGATGAATTAACAGAACACAGAGCAGTTTCTCAGAAAGCTTCTTTCCAGTTTTGAACGGAAGATATTTCCTTTTTCACCGTAGCCCTCTATGGGCTTCCAAATATCCCTTTGCCAATTCCACAAGAACAGCCTTAGCGAAAGGCTTCTTGAAGGGAAAGATGTAACTCTGTGAGATGAATTAACAGAACACAGAGCAGTTTCTCAGAAAGCTTCTTTCCAGTTTTGAACGGAAGATATTTCCTTTTTCACCATAGCCCTCTATGGGCTTCCAAATATCCCTTTGCCAATTCCACAAGAACAGCCTTAGCGAAAGGCTTCTTGAAGGGAAAGATGTAACTCTGTGAGATAAATTAACAGAACACAGAGCAGTTTCTCAGAAAACTTCTTTCCAGTTTTCAACGGAAGATATTTCCTTTTTCACCATAACCCTCTATGGGCTTCCAAATATCCCTTTGCCAATTCCACAAGAACAGCCTTAGCGAAAGGCATCTTGAGCGAATGATGTAACTCTGTGAGATGAATTAACAGAACACAGAGCAGTTTCTCAGAATGCTTCTTTCCAGTTTTGAACGGAAGATATTTCCTTTTTCACCATAGCCCTCTATGGGCTTCCAAATATCCCTTTGCCAATTCCACAAGAACAGCCTTAGCGAAAGGCTTCTTGAAGGGAAAGATGTAACTCTGTGAGATGAATTAACAGAACACAGAGCAGTTTCTCAGAAAGCTTCTTTCCAGTTTTGAACGGAAGATATTTCCTTTTTCACCATAGCCCTCTATGGGCTTCCAAATATCCCTTTGCCAATTCCACAAGAACAGCCTTAGCGAAAGGCTTCTTGAAGGGAAAGATGTAACTCTGTGAGATGAATTAACAGAACACAGAGCAGTTTCTCAGAAAGCTTCTTTCCAGTTTTGAACGGAAGATATTTCCATTTTCACCATAGCCCTCTATGGGCTTCCAAATATCCCTTTGCCAATTCCACAAGAACAGACTTAGCGAAAGGCTTCTTGAAGGGAAAGATGTAACTCTGTGAGATGAATTAACAGAACACAGAGCAGTTTCTCAGAAAGCTTCTTTCCAGTTTTGAACGGAAGATATTTCCTTTTTCACCATAGAACTCTATGGGCTTCCAAATATCCCTTTGCCAATTCCACAAGAACAGCCGTAGCGAAAGGCATCTTGAGGGAATGATGTAACTCTGTGAGATGAATTAACAGAACACAGAGCAGTTTCTCAGAAAGCTTCTTTCCAGTTTTGAACGGAAGATATTTCCTTTTTCACCATAGCCCTCTATGGGCTTCCAAATATCCCTTTGCCAATTCCACAAGAACAGCCTTAGCGAAAGGCTTCTTGAAGGGAAAGATGTAACTCTGTGAGATGAATTAACAGAGCACAGAGCAGTTTCTCAGAAAGCTTCTTTCCAGTTTTGAACGGAAGATATTTCCTTTTTCACCATAGCCCTCTATGGGCTTCCAAATATCCCTTTGCCAATTCCACAAGAACAGCCTTAGCGAAAGGCTTCTTGAAGGGAAAGACGTAACTCTGTGAGATGAATTAACAGAACACAGAGCAGTTTCTCAGAAAGCTTCTTGCCAGTTTTGAACGGAAGATATTTCCTTTTTCACCATAGCCCCCTATGGGCTTCCAAATATCCCTTTGCCAATTCCCCAAGAACAGCCTTAGCGAAAGACTTCTTGAAGGGAAAGATGTAACTCTGTGAGATGAATTAACAGAACACAGAGCAGTTTCTCAGAAAGCTTCTTTCCAGTTTTGAACGGAAGATATTTCCTTTTTCACCATAGCCCTCTATGGGCTTCCAAATATCACTTTGCCAATTCCACAAGAACAGACTTAGCGAAAGGCTTCTTGAAGGGAAAGATGTAACTCTGTGAGATGAATTAACAGAACACAGAGCAGTTTCTCAGAAAGCTTCTTTCCAGTTTTGAACGGAAGATATTTCCTTTTTCACCATAGCCCTCTATGGGCTTCCAAATATCCCTTTGCCAATTCCACAAGAACAGCCTTAGTGAAAGGCTTCTTGAAGGGAAAGATGTAACTCTGTGAGATGAATTAACAGAACACAGAGCAGTTTCTCAGAAAGCTTCTTTCCAGTTTTGAACGGAAGATATTTCCTTTTTCACCATAGCCCTCTATGGGCTTCCAAATATCCCTTTGCCAATTCCACAAGAACAGCCTTAGCGAAAGGCTTCTAGAAAGGAAAGATGTAACTCTGTGAGATGAATTAACAGAACACAGAGCAGTTTCTCAGAATGCTTCTTTCCAGTTTTGAACGGAAGATATTTCTTTTTTCACCATAGTCCTCTATGGACTTACAAATATCCCTTTGCCAATTCCACAAGAACAGCCTTAGCGAAAGGCTTCTTGAAGGGAAAGATGTAACTCTGTGAGATGAATTAACAGAACACAGAGCAGTTTCTCACAACTGCTTTCCAGTTTTCAACGGAAGATATTTCCTTTTTCACCATAGCCCTCTATGGGCTTCCAAATATCCCTTTGCCAATTCCACAAGAACAGCCTTAGCGAAAGGCTTCTTGAAGGGAAAGATGTAACTCTGTGAGATGAATTAACAGAACACAGAGCAGTTTCTCAGAAAGCTTCTTTCCAGTTTTGAACGGAAGATATTTCCATTTTCACCATAGCCCTCTATGGGCTTCCAAATATCCCTTTGCCAATTCCACAAGAACAGCCTTAGCGAAAGGCTTCTTGAAGGGAAAGATGTAACTCTGTGAGATGAATTAACAGAACACAGAGCAGTTTCTCAGAAAGCTTCTTTCCAGTTTTGAACGGAAGATATTTCCTTTTTCACCATAGAACTCTATGGGCTTCCAAAAATCCCTTTTCCAATTCCACAAGAACAGCCGTAGCGAAAGGCATCTTGAGGGAATGATGTAACTCTGTGAGATGAATTAACAGAACACAGAGCAGTTTCTCAGAAAGCTTCTTTCCAGTTTTGAACGGAAGATATTTCCTTTTTCACCATAGCCCTCTATGGGCTTCCAAATATCCCTTTGCCAATTCCACAAGAACAGCCTTAGCGAAAGGCTTCTTGAAGGGAAAGATGTAACTCTGTGAGATGAATTAACAGAGCACAGAGCAGTTTCTCAGAAAGCTTCTTTCCAGTTTTGAACGGAAGATATTTCCTTTTTCACCATAGCCCTCTATGGGCTTCCAAATATCCCTTTGCCAATTCCACAAGAACAGCCTTAGCGAAAGGCTTCTTGAAGGGAAAGACGTAACTATGTGAGATGAATTAACAGAACACAGAGCAGTTTCTCAGAAAGCTTCTTTCCAGTTTTGAACGGAAGATATTTCCTTTTTCACCATAGCCCTCTATGGGCTTCCAAATATCCCTTTGCCAATTCCACAAGAACAGTCTTAGCGAAAGGCTTCTTGAAGGGAAAGATGTAACTCTGTGAGATGAATTAACAGAACACAGAGCAGTTTCTCAGAAAGCTTCTTTCCAGTTTTGAACGGAAGATATTTCCTTTTTCACCATAGCCCTCTATGGGCTTCCAAATATCCCTTTGCCAATTCCACAAGAACAGCCTTAGCGAAGGGCTTCTTGAAGGGAAAGACGTAACTCTGTGAGATGAATTAACAGAACACAGAGCAGTTTCTCAGAAAGCTTCTTTCCAGTTTTGAACGGAAGATATTTCCTTTTTCACCATAGCCCTCTATGGGCTTCCAAATATCCCTTTGCCAATTCCACAAGAACAGCCTTAGCGAAAGGCTTCTTGAAGGGAAAGATGTAACTCTGTGAGATAAATTAACAGAACACAGAGCAGTTTCTCAGAAAGCTTCTTTCCAGTTTTCAACGGAAGATATTTCCTTTTTCACCATAGCCCTCTACGGGCTTCCAAATATCCCTTTGCCAATTCCACAAGAACAGCCTTAGCGAAAGGCTTCTTGAAGGGAAAGACGTAACTCTGTGAGATGAATTAACAGAACACAGAGCAGTTTCTCAGAAAGCTTCTTGCCAGTTTTGAACGGAAGATATTTCCTTTTTCACCATAGCCCCCTATGGGCTTCCAAATATCCCTTTGCCAATTCCCCAAGAACAGCCTTAGCGAAAGACTTCTTGAAGGGAAAGATGTAACTCTGTGAGATGAATTAACAGAACACAGAGCAGTTTCTCAGAAAGCTTCTTTCCAGTTTTGAACGGAAGATATTTCCTTTTTCACCATAGCCCTCTATGGGCTTCCAAATATCACTTTGCCAATTCCACAAGAACAGACTTAGCGAAAGGCTTCTTGAAGGGAAAGATGTAACTCTGTGAGATGAATTAACAGAACACAGAGCAGTTTCTCAGAAAGCTTCTTTCCAGTTTTGAACGGAAGATATTTCCTTTTTCACCATAGCCCTCTAAGGGCTTCCAAATATCCCTTTGCCAATTCCACAAGAACAGCCTTAGCGAAAGGCTTCTTGAAGGGAAAGATGTAACTCTGTGAGATGAATTAACAGAACACAGAGCAGTTTCTCACAAAGCTTCTTTCCAGTTTTGAACGGAAGATATTTCCTTTTTCACCATAGCCCTCTATGGGCTTCCAAATATCCCTTTGCCAATTCCACAACAACAGCCTTAGCGAAAGGCTTCTTGAAGGGAAAGATGTAACTCTGTGAGATAAATTAACAGAACACAGAGCAGTTTCTCAGAAAACTTCTTTCCAGTTTTCAACGGAAGATATTTCCTTTTTCACCATAACCCTCTATGGGCTTCCAAATATCCCTTTGCCAATTCCACAAGAACAGCCTTAGCGAAAGGCATCTTGAGCGAATGATGTAACTCTGTGAGATGAATTAACAGAACACAGAGCAGTTTCTCAGAATGCTTCTTTCCAGGTTTGAACAGAAGATATTTCCTTTTTCACCATAGCCCTCTATGGGCTTCCAAATATCCCTTTGCCAATTCCACAAGAACAGCCTTAGCGAAAGGCTTCTTGAAGGGAAAGATGTAACTCTCTGAGATGAATTAACAGAACACAGAGCAGTTTCTCAGAAAGCTTCTTTCCAGTTTTAAACGGAAGATATTTCCTTTTTCACCATAGCCCTCTATGGGCTTCCAAATATCCCTTTGCCAATTCCACAAGAACAGCCTTAGCGAAAGGCTTCTTGAAGGGAAAGATGTAACTCTGTGAGATGAATTAACAGAACACAGAGCAGTTTCTCAGAAAGCTTCTTTCCAGTTTTGAACGGAAGATATTTCCTTTTTCACCATAGCCCTCTATGGGCTTCCAATTATCCATTTGCCAATTCCACAAGAACACCCTTAGCGAAAGGCTTCTTGAAGGGAAAGATGTAACTCTGTGAGATGAATTAACATAACACAGAGCAGTTTCTCAGAAAGCTTCTTTCCAGTTTTGAACGGAAGATATTTCCTTTTTCACCATAGCCCTCTATGGGCTTCCAAATATCCCTTTGCCAATTCCACAAGAACAGCCTTAGCGAAAGGCTTCTTGAAGGGAAAGATGTAACTCTATGAGATGAACTAACAGAACACAGAGCAGTTTCTCAGAAAGCTTCTTTCCAGTTTTGAACGGAACATATTTCCTTTTTCACCATAGCCCTCTATGGGCTTCCAAATATCCCTTTGCCAATTCCACAAGAACAGCCTTAGCGAAAGGCTTCTTGAAGGGAAAGATGTAACTCTGTGAGACGAATTTACAGAACACAGAGCAGTTTCTCAGAAAGCTTCTTTCCAGTTTTGAACGGAAGATATTTCCTTTTTCACCATAGCCCTCTATGGGCTTCCAAATATCCCTTTGCCAATTCCACAAGAACAGCCTTAGCGAAAGGCTTCTTGAAGGGAAAGACGTAACTCTGTGAGATGAATTAACAGAACACAGAGCAGTTTCTCACAACTGCTTTCCAGTTTTCAACGGAAGATATTTCCTTTTTCACCATAGCCCTCTATGGGCTTCCAAATATCCCTTTGCCAATTCCACAAGAACAGCCTTAGCGAAAGGCTTCTTGAAGGGAAAGATGTAACTCTGTGAGATGAATTAACAGAACACAGAGCAGTTTCTCAGAAAGCTTCTTTCCAGTTTTGAACGGAAGATATTTCCATTTTCACCATAGCCCTCTATGGGCTTCCAAATATCCCTTTGCCAATTCCACAACAGCCTTAGCGAAAGGCTTCTTGAAGGGAAAGATGTAACTCTGTGAGATGAATTAACAGAACACAGAGCAGTTTCTCAGAAAGCTTCTTTCCAGTTTTGAACGGAAGATATTTCCTTTTTCACCATAGCCCTCTATGGGCTTCCAAATATCCCTTTGCCAATTCCACAAGGACAGCCTTAGCGAAGGGCTTCTTGAAGGGAAAGACGTAACTCTGTGAGATGAATTAACAGAACACAGAGCAGTTTCTCAGAAAGCTTCTTTCCAGTTTTGAACGTAAGATATTTCCTTTTTCACCATAGCCCTCTATGGGCTTCCAAATATCCCTTTGCCAATTCCACAAGAACAGCCGTAGCGAAAGGCATCTTGAGGGAATGATGTAACTCTGTGAGATGAATTAACAGAACACAGAGCAGTTTCTCAGAAAGCTTCTTTCCAGTTTTGAACGGAAGATATTTCCTTTTTCACCATAGCCCTCTATGGGCTTCCAAATATCCCTTTGCCAATTCCACAAGAACAGCCTTAGCGAAAGGCTTCTTGAAGGGAAAGACGTAACTATGTGAGATGAATTAACAGAACACAGAGCAGTTTCTCAGAAAGCTTCTTTACACTTTTGAACGGAAGATATTTCCTTTTTCACCATAGCCCTCTATGGGCTTCCAAATATCCCTTTGCCAATTCCACAAGAACAGCCTTAGTGAAAGGCTTCTTGAAGGGAAAGATGTTACTCTGTGAGATGAATTAACAGAACACAGAGCAGTTTCTCAGAAAGCTTCTTTCCAGTTTTGAACGGAAGATATTTCCTTTTTCACCATAGCCCTCTATGGGCTTCCAAATATCCCTTTGCCAATTCCACAAGAACAGCCTTAGCGAAAGGCTTCTTGAAGGGAAAGATGTAACTCTGTGAGATGAATCAACAGAACACAGAGCAGTTTCTCAGAAAGCTTCTTTCCAGTTTTGAACGGAAGATATTTCCTTTTTCACCATAGCCCTCTATAGGCTTCCAAGTATCCCTTTGCCAATTCCACAAGAACAGCCTTAGCGAAAGGCTTCTTGAAGGGAAAGATGTAACTCTGTGAGATGAATTAACAGAACACAGAGCAGTTTCTCACAAAGCTTCTTTCCAGTTTTGAACGGAAGATATTTCCTTTTTCACCATAGCCCTCTATGGGCTTCCAAATATCCCTTTGCCAATTCCACAAGAACAGCCTTAGCGAAAGGCTTCTTGAAGGGAAAGATGTAACTCTGTGAGATGAATTAACAGAACACAGAGCAGTTTCTCAGAAAGCTTCTTTCCAGTTTTGAACGGAAGATATTTCCTTTTTCACCATAGCCCTCTATGGGCTTCCAAATATCCCTTTGCCAATTCCACAAGAACAGCCTTAGCGAAAGGCGTCTTGAAGGGAAAGATGTAACTCTGTGAGATGAATTAACAGAACACAGAGCAGTTTCTCAGAAAGCTTCTTTCCAGTTCTGAACGGAAGATATTTCCTTTTTCACCATAGCCCTCTATGGGCTTCCAAATATCCCCTTGCCAATTCCACAAGAACAGCCTTAGCGAAAGGCTTCTTGAAGGGAAAGATGTAACTCTGTGAGATGAATTAACAGAACACAGAGCAGTTTCTCAGAAAGCTTCTTTACACTTCTGAACGGAAGATATTTCCTTTTTCACCATAGCCCTCTATGGGCTTCCAAATATCCCTTTGCCAATTCCACAAGAACAGACTTAGCGAAAGGCTTCTTGAAGGGAAAGACGTAACTCTGTGGGATGAATTAACAGAACACAGAGCAGTTTCTCAGAAAGCTTCTTTCCAGTTTTGAACGGAAGATATTTCCTTTTTCACCATAGCCCTCTATGGGCTTCCAAATATCCCTTTGCCAATTCCACAAGAACAGCCTTAGCGAAAGGCTTCTTGAAGGGAAAGATGTAACTCTGTGAGATGAATTAACAGAACACAGAGCAGTTTCTCACAAAGCTTCTTTCCAGTTTTGAACGGAAGATATTTCCTTTTTCACCATAGCCCTCTATGGGCTTCCAAATATCCCTTTGCCAATTCCACAAGAACAGCCTTAGCGAAAGGCTTCTTGAAGGGAAAGATGTAACTCTGTGAGATAAATTAACAGAACACAGAGCAGTTTCTCAGAAAACTTCTTTCCAGTTTTCAACGGAAGATATTTCCTTTTTCACCATAACCCTCTATGGGCTTCCAAATATCCCTTTGCCAATTCCACAAGAACAGCCTTAGCGAAAGGCTTCTTGAAGGGAAAGACGTAACTATGTGAGATGAATTAACAGAACACAGAGCAGTTTCTCAGAAAGCTTCCTTCCAGTTTTGAACGGAAGATATTTCCTTTTTCACCATAGCCCTCTATGGGCTTCCAAATATCCCTTTGCCAATTCCACAAGAACAGTCTTAGCGAAAGGCTTCTTGAAGGGAAAGATGTAACTCTGTGAGATGAATTAACAGAACACAGAGCAGTTTCTCAGAAAGCTTCTTTCCAGTTTTGAACGGAAGATATTTCCTTTTTCACCATAGCCCTCTATGGGCTTCCAAATATCCCTTTGCCAATTCCACAAGAACAGCCTTAGCGAAGGGCTTCTTGAAGGGAAAGACGTAACTCTGTGAGATGAATTAACAGAACACAGAGCAGTTTCTCAGAAAGCTTCTTTCCAGTTTTGAACGGAAGATATTTCCTTTTTCACCATAGCCCTCTATGGGCTTCCAAATATCCCTTTGCCAATTCCACAAGAACAGCCTTAGCGAAAGGCTTCTTGAAGGGAAAGATGTAACTCTGTGAGATAAATTAACAGAACACAGAGCAGTTTCTCAGAAAGCTTCTTTCCAGTTTTCAACGGAAGATATTTCCTTTTTCACCATAGCCCTCTGCGGGCTTCCAAATATCCCTTTGCCAATTCCACAAGAACAGCCTTAGCGAAAGGCTTCTTGAAGGGAAAGACGTAACTCTGTGAGATGAATTAACAGAACACAGAGCAGTTTCTCAGAAAGCTTCTTGCCAGTTTTGAACGGAAGATATTTCCTTTTTCACCATAGCCCCCTATGGGCTTCCAAATATCCCTTTGCCAATTCCCCAAGAACAGCCTTAGCGAAAGACTTCTTGAAGGGAAAGATGTAACTCTGTGAGATGAATTAACAGAACACAGAGCAGTTTCTCAGAAAGCTTCTTTCCAGTTTTGAACGGAAGATATTTCCTTTTTCACCATAGCCCTCTATGGGCTTCCAAATATCCCTTTGCCAATTCCACAAGAACAGCCTTAGCTAAAGGCTTCTTGAAGGGAAAGATGTAACTCTATGAGATGAATTAATAGAACACAGAGCAGTTTCTCAGAAAGCTTCTTTCCACTTTTGAACGGAAGATATTTCCTTTTTCATCATAGCCCTCTATGGGCTTCCAAATATCCCTTTGCCAATTCCCCAAGAACAGACTTAGCGAAAGGCTTCTTGAAGGGAAAGACGTAACTCTGTGAGATGAATTAACAGAACACAGAGCAGTTTCTCAGAAAGCTTCTTTCCACTTCTGAACGGAAGATATTTCCTTTTTCACCATAGCCCTCTATGGGCTTCCAAATATCCCTTTGCCAATTCCACAAGAACAGCCTTAGCGAAAGGCTTCTTGAAGGGAAAGATGTTACTCTGTGAGATGAATTAACAGAACACAGAGCAGTTTCTCAGAAAGCTTCTTTCCAGTTTTGAACGGAAGATATTTCCTTTTTCACCATAGCCCTCTATTTGCTTCCAAATATCCCTTTGCCAATTCCACAAGAACAGCCTTAGCGAAAGGCTTCTTGAAGGGAAAGATGTAACTCTGTAAGATGAATTAACAGAACACAGAGCAGTTTCTCACACAGCTTCTTTCCAGTTTTGAACGGAAGATATTTCCATTTTCACCATAGCCCTCTATGGGCTTCCTAATATCCCTTTGCCAATTCCACAAGAACAGCCTTAGCGAAAGGCTTCTTGAAGGGAAAGATGTAACTCTGTGAGATGAATTAACAGAACACAGAGCAGTTTCTCAGAAAGCTTCTTTCCAGTTTTGAACGGAAGATATTTCCTTTTTCACCATAGCCCTCTATGGGCTTCCAAATATCCCTTTGCCAATTCCACAAGAACAGCCGTAGCGAAAGGCATCTTGAGGGAATGATGTAACTCTGTGAGATGAATTAACAGAACACAGAGCAGTTTCTCAGAAAGCTTCTTTCCAGTTTTGAACGGAAGATATTTCCTTTTTCACCATAGCCCTCTATGGGCTTCCAAATATCCCTTTGCCAATTCCACAAGAACAGCCTTAGCGAAAGGCTTCTTGAAGGGAAAGATGTAACTATGTGAGATGAATTAACAGAACACAGAGCAGTTTCTCAGAAAGCTTCTTTACACTTTTGAACGGAAGATATTTCCTTTTTCACCATAGCCCTCTAAGGGCTTCCAAATATCCCTTTGCCAATTCCACAAGAACAGCCTTAGTGAAAGGCTTCTTGAAGGGAAAGATGTAACTCTGTGAGATGAATTAACAGAACACAGAGCAGTTTCTCAGAAAGCTTCTTTCCAGTTTTGAACGGAAGATATTTCCTTTTTCACCCTAGCCCTCTATGGGCTTCCAAATATCCCTTTGCCAATTCCACAAGAACAGCCTTAGCGAAAGGCTTCTTGAAGGGAAAGATGTAACTCTATGAGATGAATTAACAGAACACAGAGCAGTTTCTCAGAAAGCTTCTTTCCACTTTTGAACGGAAGATATTTCCTTTTTCATCATAGCCCTCTATGGGCTTCCAAATATCCCTTTGCCAATTCCCCAAGAACAGACTTAGCGAAAGGCTTCTTGAAGGGAAAGACGTAACTCTGTGAGATGAATTAACAGAACACAGAGCAGTTTCTCAGAAAGCTTCTTTCCACTTCTGAACGGAAGATATTTCCTTTTTCACCATAGCCCTCTATGGGCTTCCAAATATCCCTTTGCCAATTCCACAAGAACAGCCTTAGCGAAAGGCTTCTTGAAGGGAAAGATGTTACTCTGTGAGATGAATTAACAGAACACAGAGCAGTTTCTCAGAAAGCTTCTTTCCAGTTTTGAACGGAAGATATTTCCTTTTTCACCATAGCCCTCTATGGGCTTCCAAATATCCCTTTGCCAATTCCACAAGAACAGCCTTAGCGAAAGGCTTCTTGAAGGGAAAGATGTAACTCTGTGAGATGAATTAACAGAACACAGAGCAGTTTCTCACACAGCTTCTTTCCAGTTTTGAACGGAAGATATTTCCATTTTCACCATAGCCCTCTATGGGCTTCCAAATATCCCTTTGCCAATTCCACAAGAACAGCCTTAGCGAAAGGCTTCTTGAAGGGAAAGATGTAACTCTGTGAGATGAATTAACAGAACACAGAGCAGTTTCTCAGAAAGCTTCTTTCCAGTTTTGAACGGAAGATATTTCCTTTTTCACCATAGCCCTCTATGGGCTTCCAAATATCCCTTTGCCAATTCCACAAGAACAGCCTTAGCGAAAGGCTTCTTGAAGGGAAAGACGTAACTATGTGAGATGAATTAACAGAACACAGAGCAGTTTCTCAGAAAGCTTCTTTACACTTTTGAACGGAAGATATTTCCTTTTTCACCATAGCCCTCTAAGGGCTTCCAAATATCCCTTTGCCAATTCCACAAGAACAGCCTTAGTGAAAGGCTTCTTGAAGGGAAAGATGTAACTCTGTGAGATGAATTAACAGAACACAGAGCAGTTTCTCAGAAAGCTTCTTTCCAGTTTTGAACGGAAGATATTTCCTTTTTCACCATAGCCCTCTATGGGCTTCCAAATATCCCTTTGCCAATTCCACAAGAACAGCCTTAGCGAAAGGCTTCTTGAAGGGAAAGATGTAACTCTGTGAGGTGAATCAACAGAACACAGAGCAGTTTCTCAGAAAGCTTCTTTCCAGTTTTGAACGGAAGATATTTCCTTTTTCACCATAGCCCTCTATAGGCTTCCAAATATCCCTTTGCCAATTCCACAAGAACAGCCTTAGCGAAAGGCTTCTTGAAGGGAAAGATGTAACTCTGTGAGATGAATTAACAGAACACAGAGCAGTTTCTCACAAAGCTTCTTTCCAGTTTTGAACGGAAGTTATTTCCTTTTTCACCATAGCCCTCTATGGGCTTCCAAATATCCCTTTGCCAATTCCACAAGAACAGCCTTAGCGAAAGGCTTCTTGAAGGGAAAGATGTAACTCTGTGAGATGAATTAACAGAACACAGAGCAGTTTCTCAGAAAGCTTCTTTCCAGTTTTGAACGGAAGATATTTCCTTTTTCACCATAGCCCTCTATGGGCTTCCAAATATCCCTTTGCCAATTCCACAAGAACAGCCTTAGCGAAAGGCTTCTTGAAGGGAAAGATGTAACTCTGTGAGATGAATTAACAGAACACAGAGCAGTTTCTCAGAAAGCTTCTTTACACTTCTGAACGGAAGATATTTCCTTTTTCACCATAGCCCTCTATGGGCTTCCAAATATCCCTTTGCCAATTCCACAAGAACAGACTTAGCGAAAGGCTTCTTGAAGGGAAAGACGTAACTCTGTGGGATGAATTAACAGAACACAGAGCAGTTTCTCAGAAAGCTTCTTTCCAGTTTTGAACGGAAGATATTTCCTTTTTCACCGTAGCCCTCTATGGGCTTCCAAATATCCCTTTGCCAATTCCACAAGAACAGCCTTAGCGAAAGGCTTCTTGAAGGGAAAGATGTAACTCTGTGAGATGAATTAACAGAACACAGAGCAGTTTCTCAGAAAGCTTCTTTCCAGTTTTGAACGGAAGATATTTCCTTTTTCACCATAGCCCTCTATGGGCTTCCAAATATCCCTTTGCCAATTCCACAAGAACAGCCTTAGCGAAAGGCTTCTTGAAGGGAAAGATGTAACTCTGTGAGATAAATTAACAGAACACAGAGCAGTTTCTCAGAAAACTTCTTTCCAGTTTTCAACGGAAGATATTTCCTTTTTCACCATAACCCTCTATGGGCTTCCAAATATCCCTTTGCCAATTCCACAAGAACAGCCTTAGCGAAAGGCATCTTGAGCGAATGATGTAACTCTGTGAGATGAATTAACAGAACACAGAGCAGTTTCTCAGAATGCTTCTTTCCAGTTTTGAACGGAAGATATTTCCTTTTTCACCATAGCCCTCTATGGGCTTCCAAATATCCCTTTGCCAATTCCACAAGAACAGCCTTAGCGAAAGGCTTCTTGAAGGGAAAGATGTAACTCTCTGAGATGAATTAACAGAACACAGAGCAGTTTCTCAGAAAGCTTCTTTCCAGTTTTGAACGGAAGATATTTCCTTTTTCACCATAGCCCTCTATGGGCTTCCAAATATCCCTTTGCCAATTCCACAAGAACAGCCTTAGCGAAAGGCTTCTTGAAGGGAAAGATGTAACTCTGTGAGATGAATTAACAGAACACAGAGCAGTTTCTCAGAAAGCTTCTTTCCAGTTTTGAACGGAAGATATTTCCATTTTCACCATAGCCCTCTATGGGCTTCCAAATATCCCTTTGCCAATTCCACAAGAACAGCCTTAGCGAAAGGCTTCTTGAAGGGAAAGATGTAACTCTGTGAGATGAATTAACAGAACACAGAGCAGTTTCTCAGAAAGCTTCTTTCCAGTTTTGAACGGAAGATATTTCCTTTTTCACCATAGAACTCTATGGGCTTCCAAATATCCCTTTGCCAATTCCACAAGAACAGCCGTAGCGAAAGGCATCTTGAGGGAATGATGTAACTCTGTGAGATGAATTAACAGAACACAGAGCAGTTTCTCAGAAAGCTTCTTTCCAGTTTTGAACGGAAGATATTTCCTTTTTCACCATAGCCCTCTATGGGCTTCCAAATATCCCTTTGCCAATTCCACAAGAACAGCCTTAGCGAAAGGCTTCTTGAAGGGAAAGATGTAACTCTGTGAGATGAATTAACAGAGCACAGAGCAGTTTCTCAGAAAGCTTCTTTCCAGTTTTGAACGGAAGATATTTCCTTTTTCACCATAGCCCTCTATGGGCTTCCAAATATCCCTTTGCCAATTCCACAAGAACAGTCTTAGCGAAAGGCTTCTTGAAGGGAAAGACGTAACTCTGTGAGATGAATTAACAGAACACAGAGCAGTTTCTCAGAAAGCTTCTTGCCAGTTTTGAAAGGAAGATATTTCCTTTTTCACCATAGCCCCCTATGGGCTTCCAAATATCCCTTTGCCAATTCCCCAAGAACAGCCTTAGCGAAAGACTTCTTGAAGGGAAAGATGTAACTCTGTGAGATGAATTAACAGAACACAGAGCAGTTTCTCAGAAAGCTTCTTTCCAGTTTTGAACGGAAGATATTTCCTTTTTCACCATAGCCCTCTATGGGCTTCCAAATATCACTTTGCCAATTCCACAAGAACAGACTTAGCGAAAGGCTTCTTGAAGGGAAAGATGTAACTCTGTGAGATGAATTAACAGAACACAGAGCAGTTTCTCAGAAAGCTTCTTTCCAGTTTTGAACGGAAGATATTTCCTTTTTCACCATAGCCCTCTATGGGCTTCCAAATATCCCTTTGCCAATTCCACAAGAACAGCCTTAGCGAAAGGCTTCTTGAAGGGAAAGATGTAACTCTGTGAGATGAATTAACAGAACACAGAGCAGTTTCTCAGAAAGCTTCTTTCCAGTTTTGAACGGAAGATATTTCCTTTTTCACCATAGCCCTCTATGGGCTTCCAAATATCCCTTTGCCAATTCCACAAGAACAGCCTTAGCGAAAGGCTTCTAGAAAGGAAAGATGTAACTCTGTGAGATGAATTAACAGAACACAGAGCAGTTTCTCAGAAAGCTTCTTTCCAGTTTTGAACGGAAGATATTTCCTTTTTCACCATAGCCCTCTATGGACTTCCAAATATCCCTTTGCCAATTCCACAAGAACAGCCTTAGCGAAAGGCTTCTTGAAGGGAAAGATGTAACTCTGTGAGATGAATTAACAGAACACAGAGCAGTTTCTCACAACTGCTTTCCAGTTTTCAACGGAAGATATTTCCTTTTTCACCATAGCCCTCTATGGGCTTCCAAATATCCCTTTGCCAATTCCACAAGAACAGCCTTAGCGAAAGGCTTCTTGAAGGGAAAGATGTAACTCTGTGAGATGAATTAACAGAACACAGAGCAGTTTCTCAGAAAGCTTCTTTCCAGTTTTGAACGGAAGATATTTCCATTTTCACCATAGCCCTCTATGGGCTTCCAAATATCCCTTTGCCAATTCCACAAGAACAGCCTTAGCGAAAGGCTTCTTGAAGGGAAAGATGTAACTCTGTGAGATGAATTAACAGAACACAGAGCAGTTTCTCAGAAAGCTTCTTTCCAGTTTTGAACGGAAGATATTTCCTTTGTCACCATATCCCTCTATGGGCTTCCAAATATCCCTTTGCCAATTCCACAAGAACAGCCTTAGCGAACGGCATCTTGAGGGAATGATGTAACTCTGTGAGATGAATTAACAGAACACAGAGCAGTTTCTCAGAAAGCTTCTTTCCAGTTTTGAACGGAAGATATTTCCTTTTTCACCATAGCCCTCTATGGGCTTCCAAATATCCCTTTGCCAATTCCACAAGAACAGCCTTAGCGAAAGGCTTCTTGAAGGGAAAGACGTAACTATGTGAGATGAATTAACAGAACACAGAGCAGTTTCTCAGAAAGCTTCTTTACACTTTTGAACGGAAGATATTTCCTTTTTCACCATAGCCCTCTAAGGGCTTCCAAATATCCCTTTGCCAATTCCACAAGAACAGCCTTAGTGAAAGGCTTCTTGAAGGGAAAGATGTAACTCTGTGAGATGAATTAACAGAACACAGAGCAGTTTCTCAGAAAGCTTCTTTCCAGTTTTGAACGGAAGATATTTCCTTTTTCACCATAGCCCTCTATGGGCTTCCAAATATCCCTTTGCCAATTCCACAAGAACAGCCTTAGCGAAAGGCTTCTAGAAAGGAAAGATGTAACTCTGTGAGATGAATTAACAGAACACAGAGCAGTTTCTCAGAAAGCTTCTTTCCAGTTTTGAACGGAAGATATTTCCTTTTTCACCATAGCCCTCTATGGACTTCCAAATATCCCTTTGCCAATTCCACAAGAACAGCCTTAGCGAAAGGCTTCTTGAAGGGAAAGATGTAACTCTGTGAGATGAATTAACAGAACACAGAGCAGTTTCTCACAACTGCTTTCCAGTTTTCAACGGAAGATATTTCCTTTTTCACCATAGCCCTCTATGGGCTTCCAAATATCCCTTTGCCAATTCCACAAGAACAGCCTTAGCGAAAGGCTTCTTGAAGGGAAAGATGTAACTCTGTGAGATGAATTAACAGAACACAGAGCAGTTTCTCAGAAAGCTTCTTTCCAGTTTTGAACGGAAGATATTTCCATTTTCACCATAGCCCTCTATGGGCTTCCAAATATCCCTTTGCCAATTCCACAAGAACAGCCTTAGCGAAAGGCTTCTTGAAGGGAAAGATGTAACTCTGTGAGATGAATTAACAGAACACAGAGCAGTTTCTCAGAAAGCTTCTTTCCAGTTTTGAACGGAAGATATTTCCTTTGTCACCATATCCCTCTATGGGCTTCCAAATATCCCTTTGCCAATTCCACAAGAACAGCCTTAGCGAACGGCATCTTGAGGGAATGATGTAACTCTGTGAGATGAATTAACAGAACACAGAGCAGTTTCTCAGAAAGCTTCTTTCCAGTTTTGAACGGAAGATATTTCCTTTTTCACCATAGCCCTCTATGGGCTTCCAAATATCCCTTTGCCAATTCCACAAGAACAGCCTTAGCGAAAGGCTTCTTGAAGGGAAAGACGTAACTATGTGAGATGAATTAACAGAACACAGAGCAGTTTCTCAGAAAGCTTCTTTACACTTTTGAACGGAAGATATTTCCTTTTTCACCATAGCCCTCTAAGGGCTTCCAAATATCCCTTTGCCAATTCCACAAGAACAGCCTTAGTGAAAGGCTTCTTGAAGGGAAAGATGTAACTCTGTGAGATGAATTAACAGAACACAGAGCAGTTTCTCAGAAAGCTTCTTTCCAGTTTTGAACGGAAGATATTTCCTTTTTCACCATAGCCCTCTATGGGCTTCCAAATATCCCTTTGCCAATTCCACAAGAACAGCCTTAGCGAAAGGCTTCTTTAAGGGAAAGATGTAACTCTGTGAGGTGAATCAACAGAACACAGAGCAGTTTCTCAGAAAGCTTCTTTCCAGTTTTGAACGGAAGATATTTCCTTTTTCACCATAGCCCTCTATAGGCTTCCAAATATCCCTTTGCCAATTCCACAAGAACAGCCTTAGCGAAAGGCTTCTTGAAGGGAAAGATGTAACTCTGTGAGATGAATTAACAGAACACAGAGCAGTTTCTCACAAAGCTTCTTTCCAGTTTTGAACGGAAGATATTTCCTTTTTCACCATAGCCCTCTATGGGCTTCCAAATATCCCTTTGCCAATTCCACAAGAACAGCCTTAGCGAAAGGCTTCTTGAAGGGAAAGATGTAACTCTGTGAGATGAATTAACAGAACACAGAGCAGTTTCTCAGGAAGCTTCTTTCCAGTTTTGAACGGAAGATATTTCCTTTTTCACCATAGCCCTCTATGGGCTTCCAAATATCCCTTTGCCAATTCCACAAGAACAGCCTTAGCGAAAGGCTTCTTGAAGGGAAAGATGTAACTCTGTGAGATGAATTAACAGAACACAGAGCAGTTTCTCAGAAAGCTTCTTTACACTTCTGAACGGAAGATATTTCCTTTTTCACCATAGCCCTCTATGGGCTTCCAAATATCCCTTTGCCAATTCCACAAGAACAGACTTAGCGAAAGGCTTCTTGAAGGGAAAGACGTAACTCTGTGGGATGAATTAACAGAACACAGAGCAGTTTCTCAGAAAGCTTCTTTCCAGTTTTGAACGGAAGATATTTCCTTTTTCACCGTAGCCCTCTATGGGCTTCCAAATATCCCTTTGCCAATTCCACAAGAACAGCCTTAGCGAAAGGCTTCTTGAAGGGAAAGATGTAACTCTGTGAGATGAATTAACAGAACACAGAGCAGTTTCTCAGAAAGCTTCTTTCCAGTTTTGAACGGAAGATATTTCCTTTTTCACCATAGCCCTCTATGGGCTTCCAAATATCCCTTTGCCAATTCCACAAGAACAGCCTTAGCGAAAGGCTTCTTGAAGGGAAAGATGTAACTCTGTGAGATAAATTAACAGAACACAGAGCAGTTTCTCAGAAAACTTCTTTCCAGTTTTCAACGGAAGATATTTCCTTTTTCACCATAACCCTCTATGGGCTTCCAAATATCCCTTTGCCAATTCCACAAGAACAGCCTTAGCGAAAGGCATCTTGAGCGAATGATGTAACTCTGTGAGATGAATTAACAGAACACAGAGCAGTTTCTCAGAATGCTTCTTTCCAGTTTTGAACGGAAGATATTTCCTTTTTCACCATAGCCCTCTATGGGCTTCCAAATATCCCTTTGCCAATTCCACAAGAACAGCCTTAGCGAAAGGCTTCTTGAAGGGAAAGATGTAACTCTCTGAGATGAATTAACAGAACACAGAGCAGTTTCTCAGAAAGCTTCTTTCCAGTTTTGAACGGAAGATATTTCCTTTTTCACCATAGCCCTCTATGGGCTTCCAAATATCCCTTTGCCAATTCCACAAGAACAGCCTTAGCGAAAGGCTTCTTGAAGGGAAAGATGTAACTCTGTGAGATGAATTAACAGAACACAGAGCAGTTTCTCAGAAAGCTTCTTTCCAGTTTTGAACGGAAGATATTTCCATTTTCACCATAGCCCTCTATGGGCTTCCAAATATCCCTTTGCCAATTCCACAAGAACAGCCTTAGCGAAAGGCTTCTTGAAGGGAAAGATGTAACTCTGTGAGATGAATTAACAGAACACAGAGCAGTTTCTCAGAAAGCTTCTTTCCAGTTTTGAACGGAAGATATTTCATTTTTCACCATAGAACTCTATGGGCTTCCAAATATCCCTTTGCCAATTCCACAAGAACAGCCGTAGCGAAAGGCATCTTGAGGGAATGATGTAACTCTGTGAGATGAATTAACAGAACACAGAGCAGTTTCTCAGAAAGCTTCTTTCCAGTTTTGAACGGAAGATATTTCCTTTTTCACCATAGCCCTCTATGGGCTTCCAAATATCCCTTTGCCAATTCCACAAGAACAGCCTTAGCGAAAGGCTTCTTGAAGGGAAAGATGTAACTCTGTGAGATGAATTAACAGAGCACAGAGCAGTTTCTCAGAAAGCTTCTTTCCAGTTTTGAACGGAAGATATTTCCTTTTTCACCATAGCCCTCTATGGGCTTCCAAATATCCCTTTGCCAATTCCACAAGAACAGCCTTAGCGAAAGGCTTCTTGAAGGGAAAGACGTAACTCTGTGAGATGAATTAACAGAACACAGAGCAGTTTCTCAGAAAGCTTCTTGCCAGTTTTGAACGGAAGATATTTCCTTTTTCACCATAGCCCCCTATGGGCTTCCAAATATCCCTTTGCCAATTCCCCAAGAACAGCCTTAGCGAAAGACTTCTTGAAGGGAAAGATGTAACTCTGTGAGATGAATTAACAGAACACAGAGCAGTTTCTCAGAAAGCTTCTTTCCAGTTTTGAACGGAAGATATTTCCTTTTTCACCATAGCCCTCTATGGGCTTCCAAATATCACTTTGCCAATTCCACAAGAACAGACTTAGCGAAAGGCTTCTTGAAGGGAAAGATGTAACTCTGTGAGATGAATTAACAGAACACAGAGCAGTTTCTCAGAAAGCTTCTTTCCAGTTTTGAACGGAAGATATTTCCTTTTTCACCATAGCCCTCTATGGGCTTCCAAATATCCCTTTGCCAATTCCACAAGAACAGCCTTAGTGAAAGGCTTCTTGAAGGGAAAGATGTAACTCTGTGAGATGAATTAACAGAACACAGAGCAGTTTCTCAGAAAGCTTCTTTCCAGTTTTGAACGGAAGATATTTCCTTTTTCACCATAGCCCTCTATGGGCTTCCAAATATCCCTTTGCCAATTCCACAAGAACAGCCTTAGCGAAAGGCTTCTAGAAAGGAAAGATGTAACTCTGTGAGATGAATTAACAGAACACAGAGCAGTTTCTCAGAATGCTTCTTTCCAGTTTTGAACGGAAGATATTTCTTTTTTCACCATAGTCCTCTATGGACTTACAAATATCCCTTTGCCAATTCCACAAGAACAGCCTTAGCGAAAGGCTTCTTGAAGGGAAAGATGTAACTCTGTGAGATGAATTAACAGAACACAGAGCAGTTTCTCACAACTGCTTTCCAGTTTTCAACGGAAGATATTTCCTTTTTCACCATAGCCCTCTATGGGCTTCCAAATATCCCTTTGCCAATTCCACAAGAACAGCCTTAGCGAAAGGCTTCTTGAAGGGAAAGATGTAACTCTGTGAGATGAATTAACAGAACACAGAGCAGTTTCTCAGAAAGCTTCTTTCCAGTTTTGAACGGAAGATATTTCCATTTTCACCATAGCCCTCTATGGGCTTCCAAATATCCCTTTGCCAATTCCACAAGAACAGCCTTAGCGAAAGGCTTCTTGAAGGGAAAGATGTAACTCTGTGAGATGAATTAACAGAACACAGAGCAGTTTCTCAGAAAGCTTCTTTCCAGTTTTGAACGGAAGATATTTCCTTTTTCACCATAGAACTCTATGGGCTTCCAAAAATCCCTTTTCCAATTCCACAAGAACAGCCGTAGCGAAAGGCATCTTGAGGGAATGATGTAACTCTGTGAGATGAATTAACAGAACACAGAGCAGTTTCTCAGAAAGCTTCTTTCCAGTTTTGAACGGAAGATATTTCCTTTTTCACCATAGCCCTCTATGGGCTTCCAAATATCCCTTTGCCAATTCCACAAGAACAGCCTTAGCGAAAGGCTTCTTGAAGGGAAAGATGTAACTCTGTGAGATGAATTAACAGAACACAGAGCAGTTTCTCACACAGCTTCTTTCCAGTTTTGAACGGAAGATATTTCCATTTTCACCATAGCCCTCTATGGGTTTCCAAATATCCCTTTGCCAATTCCACAAGAACAGCCTTAGCGAAAGGCTTCTTGAAGGGAAAGATGTAACTCTGTGAGATGAATTAACAGAACACAGAGCAGTTTCTCAGAAAGCTTCTTTCCAGTTTTGAACGGAAGATATTTCCTTTTTCACCATAGCCCTCTATGGGCTTCCAAATATCCCTTTGCCAATTCCACAAGAACAGCCGTAGCGAAAGGCATCCTGAGGGAATGATGTAACTCTGTGAGATGAATTAACAGAACACAGAGCAGTTTCTCAGAAAGCTTCTTTCCAGTTTTGAACGGAAGATATTTCCTTTTTCACCATAGCCCTCTATGGGCTTCCAAATATCCCTTTGCCAATTCCAAAAGAACAGCCTTAGCGAAAGGCTTCTTGAAGGGAAAGACGTAACTATGTGAGATGAATTAACAGAACACAGAGCAGTTTCTCAGAAAGCTTCTTTACACTTTTGAACCGAAGATATTTCCTTTTTCACCATAGCCCTCTATGGGCTTCCAAATATCCCTTTGCCAATTCCACAAGAACAGCCTTAGTGAAAGGCTTCTTGAAGGGAAAGATGTATCTCTGTGAGATGAATTAACAGAACACAGAGCAGTTTCTCAGAAAGCTTCTTTCCAGTTTTGAACGGAAGATATTTCCTTTTTCACCATAGCCCTCTATGGGCTTCCAAATATCCCTTTGCCAATTCCACAAGAACAGCCTTAGCGAAAGGCTTCTTGAAGGGAAAGATGTAACTCTGTGAGATAAATTAACAGAACACAGAGCAGTTTCTCAGAAAACTTCTTTCCAGTTTTCAACGGAAGATATTTCCTTTTTCACCATAACCCTCTATGGGCTTCCAAATATCCCTTTGCCAATTCCACAAGAACAGCCTTAGCGAAAGGCATCTTGAGCGAATGATGTAACTCTGTGAGATGAATTAACAGAACACAGAGCAGTTTCTCAGAATGCTTCTTTCCAGGTTTGAACAGAAGATATTTCCTTTTTCACCATAGCCCTCTATGGGCTTCCAAATATCCCTTTGCCAATTCCACAAGAACAGCCTTAGCGAAAGGCTTCTTGAAGGGAAAGATGTAACTCTCTGAGATGAATTAACAGAACACAGAGCAGTTTCTCAGAAAGCTTCTTTCCAGTTTTGAACGGAAGATATTTCCTTTTTCACCATAGCCCTCTATGGGCTTCCAAATATCCCTTTGCGAATTCCACAAGAACAGCCTTAGCGAAAGGCTTCTTGAAGGGAAAGATGTAACTCTGTGAGATGAATTAACAGAACACAGAGCAGTTTCTCAGAAAGATTCTTTCCAGTTTTGAACGGAAGATATTTCCTTTTTCACCATAGCCCTCTATGGGCTTCCAATTATCCATTTGCCAATTCCACAAGAACACCCTTAGCGAAAGGCTTCTTGAAGGGAAAGATGTAACTCTGTGAGATGAATTAACATAACACAGAGCAGTTTCTCAGAAAGCTTCTTTCCAGTTTTGAACGGAAGATATTTCCTTTTTCACCATAGCCCTCTATGGGCTTCCAAATATCCCTTTGCCAATTCCACAAGAACAGCCGTAGCGAAAGGCTTCTTGAAGGGAAAGATGTAACTCTGTGAGATGAATTAACAGAACACAGAGCAGTTTCTCACAAAGCTTCTTTCCAGTTTTGAACGGAAGATATTTCCTTTTTCACCATAGCCCTCTATGGGCTTCCAAATATCCCTTTGCCAATTCCACAAGAACAGCCTTAGCGAAAGGCTTCTTGAAGGGAAAGACGTAACTCTGTGAGATGAATTAACAGAACACAGAGCAGTTTCTCACAACTGCTTTCCAGTTTTCAACGGAAGATATTTCCTTTTTCACCATAGCCCTCTATGGGCTTCCAAATATCCCTTTGCCAATTCCACAAGAACAGCCTTAGCGAAAGGCTTCTTGAAGGGAAAGATGTAACTCTGTGAGATGAATTAACAGAACACAGAGCAGTTTCTCAGAAAGCTTCTTTCCAGTTTTGAACGGAAGATATTTCCATTTTCACCATAGGCCTCTATGGGCTTCCAAATATCCCTTTGCCAATTCCACAAGAACAGCCTTAGCGAAAGGCTTCTTGAAGGGAAAGATGTAACTCTGTGAGATGAATTAACAGAACACAGAGCAGTTTCTCAGAAAGCTTCTTTCCAGTTTTGAACGGAAGATATTTCCTTTTTCACCATAGAACTCTATGGGCTTCCAAATATCCCTTTGCCAATTCCACAAGAACAGCCGTAGCGAAAGGCATCTTGAGGGAATGATGTAACTCTGTGAGATGAATTAACAGAACACAGAGCAGTTTCTCAGAAAGCTTCTTTCCAGTTTTGAACGGAAGATATTTCCTTTTTCACCATAGCCCTCTATGGGCTTCCAAATATCCCTTTGCCAATTCCACAAGAACAGCCTTAGCGAAAGGCTTCTTGAAGGGAAAGATGTAACTCTGTGAGATGAATTAACAGAGCACAGAGCAGTTTCTCAGAAAGCTTCTTTCCAGTTTTGAACGGAAGATATTTCCTTTTTCACCATAGCCCTCTATGGGCTTCCAAATATCCCTTTGCCAATTCCACAAGAACAGTCTTAGCGAAAAGCTTCTTGAAGGGAAAGACGTAACTATGTGAGATGAATTAACAGAACACAGAGCAGTTTCTCAGAAAGCTTCTTTCCAGTTTTGAACGGAAGATATTTCCTTTTTCACCATAGCCCTCTATGGGCTTCCAAATATCCCTTTGCCAATTCCACAAGAACAGTCTTAGCGAAAGGCTTCTTGAAGGGAAAGATGTAACTCTGTGAGATGAATTAACAGAACACAGAGCAGTTTCTCAGAAAGCTTCTTTCCAGTTTTGAACGGAAGATATTTCCTTTTTCACCATAGCCCTCTATGGGCTTCCAAATATCCCTTTGCCAATTCCACAAGAACAGCCTTAGCGAAGGGCTTCTTGAAGGGAAAGACGTAACTCTGTGAGATGAATTAACAGAACACAGAGCAGTTTCTCAGAAAGCTTCTTTCCAGTTTTGAACGGAAGATATTTCCTTTTTCACCATAGCCCTCTATGGGCTTCCAAATATCCCTTTGCCAATTCCACAAGAACAGCCGTAGCGAAAGGCATCTTGAGGGAATGATGTAACTCTGTGAGATGAATTAACAGAACACAGAGCAGTTTCTCAGAAAGCTTCTTTCCAGTTTTGAACGGAAGATATTTCCTTTTTCACCATAGCCCTCTATGGGCTTCCAAATATCCCTTTGCCAATTCCACAAGAACAGCCTTAGCGAAAGGCTTCTTGAAGGGAAAGACGTAACTATGTGAGATGAATTAACAGAACACAGAGCAGTTTCTCAGAAAGCTTCTTTACACTTTTGAACGGAAGATATTTCCTTTTTCACCATAGCCCTCTATGGGCTTCCAAATATCCCTTTGCCAATTCCACAAGAACAGCCTTAGTGAAAGGCTTCTTGAAGGGAAAGATGTAACTCTGTGAGATGAATTAACAGAACACAGAGCAGTTTCTCAGAAAGCTTCTTTCCAGTTTTGAACGGAAGATATTTCCTTTTTCACCATAGCCCTCTATGGGCTTCCAAATATCCCTTTGCCAATTCCACAAGAACAGCCTTAGCGAAAGGCTTCTTGAAGGGAAAGATGTAACTCTGTGAGATGAATCAACAGAACACAGAGCAGTTTCTCAGAAAGCTTCTTTCCAGTTTTGAACGGAAGATATTTCCTTTTTCACCATAGCCCTCTACAGGCTTCCAAGTATCCCTTTGCCAATTCCACAACAACAGCCTTAGCGAAAGGCTTCTTGAAGGGAAAGATGTAACTCTGTGAGATGAATTAACAGAACACAGAGCAGTTTCTCACAAAGCTTCTTTCCAGTTTTGAACGGAAGATATTTCCTTTTTCACCATAGCCCTCTATGGGCTTCCAAATATCCCTTTGCCAATTCCACAAGAACAGCCTTAGCGAAAGGCTTCTTGAAGGGAAAGATGTAACTCTGTGAGATGAATTAACAGAACACAGAGCAGTTTCTCAGAAAGCTTCTTTCCAGTTTTGAACGGAAGATATTTCCTTTTTCACCATAGCCCTCTATGGGCTTCCAAATATCCCTTTGCCAATTCCACAAGAACAGCCTTAGCGAAAGGCGTCTTGAAGGGAAAGATGTAACTCTGTGAGATGAATTAACAGAACACAGAGCAGTTTCTCAGAAAGCTTCTTTCCAGTTCTGAACGGAAGATATTTCCTTTTTCACCATAGCCCTCTATGGGCTTCCAAATATCCCTTTGCCAATTCCACAAGAACAGCCTTAGCGAACGGCTTCTTGAAGGGAAAGATGTAACTCTGTGAGATGAATTAACAGAACACAGAGCAGTTTCTCAGAAAGCTTCTTTACACTTCTGAACGGAAGATATTTCCTTTTTCACCATAGCCCTCTATGGGCTTCCAAATATCCCTTTGCCAATTCCACAAGAACAGACTTAGCGAAAGGCTTCTTGAAGGGAAAGACGTAGCTCTGTGGGATGAATTAACAGAACACAGAGCAGTTTCTCAGAAAGCTTCTTTCCAGTTTTGAACGGAAGATATTTCCTTTTTCACCATAGCCCTCTATGGGCTTCCAAATATCCCTTTGCCAATTCCACAAGAACAGCCTTAGCGAAAGGCTTCTTGAAGGGAAAGATGTAACTCTGTGAGATGAATTAACAGAACACAGAGCAGTTTCTCACAAAGCTTCTTTCCAGTTTTGAACGGAAGATATTTCCTTTTTCACCATAGCCCTCTATGGGCTTCCAAATATCCCTTTGCCAATTCCACAAGAACAGCCTTAGCGAAAGGCTTCTTGAAGGGAAAGATGTAACTCTGTGAGATAAATTAACAGAACACAGAGCAGTTTCTCAGAAAACTTCTTTCCAGTTTTCAACGGAAGATATTTCCTTTTTCACCATAACCCTCTATGGGCTTCCAAATATCCCTTTGCCAATTCCACAAGAACAGCCTTAGCGAAAGGCTTCTTGAAGGGAAAGACGTAACTATGTGAGATGAATTAACAGAACACAGAGCAGTTTCTCAGAAAGCTTCCTTCCAGTTTTGAACGGAAGATATTTCCTTTTTCACCATAGCCCTCTATGGGCTTCCAAATATCCCTTTGCCAATTCCACAAGAACAGTCTTAGCGAAAGGCTTCTTGAAGGGAAAGATGTAACTCTGTGAGATGAATTAACAGAACACAGAGCAGTTTCTCAGAAAGCTTCTTTCCAGTTTTGAACGGAAGATATTTCCTTTTTCACCATAGCCCTCTATGGGCTTCCAAATATCCCTTTGCCAATTCCACAAGAACAGCCTTAGCGAAGGGCTTCTTGAAGGGAAAGACGTAACTCTGTGAGATGAATTAACAGAACACAGAGCAGTTTCTCAGAAAGCTTCTTTCCAGTTTTGAACGGAAGATATTTCCTTTTTCACCATAGCCCTCTATGGGCTTCCAAATATCCCTTTGCCAATTCCACAAGAACAGCCTTAGCGAAAGGCTTCTTGAAGGGAAAGATGTAACTCTGTGAGATGAATTAACAGAACACAGAGCAGTTTCTCAGAAAGCTTCTTTACACTTCTGAACGGAAGATATTTCCTTTTTCACCATAGCCCTCTATGGGCTTCCAAATATCCCTTTGCCAATTCCACAAGAACAGACTTAGCGAAAGGCTTCTTGAAGGGAAAGACGTAACTCTGTGGGATGAATTAACAGAACACAGAGCAGTTTCTCAGAAAGCTTCTTTCCAGTTTTGAACGGAAGATATTTCCTTTTTCACCGTTGCCCTCTATGGGCTTCCAAATATCCCTTTGCCAATTCCACAAGAACAGCCTTAGCGAAAGGCTTCTTGAAGGGAAAGATGTAACTCTGTGAGATGAATTAGCAGAACACAGAGCAGTTTCTCAGAAAGCTTCTTTCCAGTTTTGAACGGAAGATATTTCCTTTTTCACCATAGCCCTCTATGGGCTTCCAAATATCCCTTTGCCAATTCCACAAGAACAGCCTTAGCGAAAGGCGTCTTGAAAGGAAAGATGTAACTCTGTGAGATGAATTAACAGAACACAGAGCAGTTTCTCAGAAAGCTTCTTTCCAGTTCTGAACGGAAGATATTTCCTTTTTCACCATAGCCCTCTATGGGCTTCCAAATATCCCTTTGCCAATTCCACAAGAACAGCCTTAGCGAAAGGCTTCTTGAAGGGAAAGATGTAACTCTGTGAGATGAATTAACAGAACACAGAGCAGTTTCTCAGAAAGCTTCTTTACACTTCTGAACGGAAGATATTTCCTTTTTCACCATAGCCCTCTATGGGCTTCCAAATATCCCTTTGCCAATTCCACAAGAACAGACTTAGCGAAAGGCTTCTTGAAGGGAAAGACGTAACTCTGTGGGATGAATTAACAGAACACAGAGCAGTTTCTCAGAAAGCTTCTTTCCAGTTTTGAACGGAAGATATTTCCTTTTTCACCATAGCCCTCTATGGGCTTCCAAATATCCCTTTGCCAATTCCACAAGAACAGCCTTAGCGAAAGGCTTCTTGAAGGGAAAGATGTAACTCTGTGAGATGAATTAACAGAACACAGAGCAGTTTCTCACAAAGCTTCTTTCCAGTTTTGAACGGAAGATATTTCCTTTTTCACCATAGCCCTCTATGGGCTTCCAAATATTCCTTTGCCAATTCCACAAGAACAGCCTTAGCGAAAGGCTTCTTGAAGGGAAAGATGTAACTCTGTGAGATGAATTAACAGAACACAGAGCAGTTTCTCAGAAAACTTCTTTCCAGTTTTCAACGGAAGATATTTCCTTTTTCACCATAACCCTCTATGGGCTTCCAAATATCCCTTTGCCAATTCCACAAGAACAGCCTTAGCGAAAGGCTTCTTGAAGGGAAAGACGTAACTATGTGAGATGAATTAACAGAACACAGAGCAGTTTCTCAGAAAGCTTCCTTCCAGTTTTGAACGGAAGATATTTCCTTTTTCACCATAGCCCTCTATGGGCTTCCAAATATCCCTTTGCCAATTCCACAAGAACAGTCTTAGCGAAAGGCTACTTGAAGGGAAAGATGTAACTCTGTGAGATGAATTAACAGAACACAGAGCAGTTTCTCAGAAAGCTTCTTTCCAGTTTTGAACGGAAGATATTTCCTTTTTCACCATAGCCCTCTATGGGCTTCCAAATATCCCTTTGCCAATTCCACAAGAACAGCCTTAGCGAAGGGCTTCTTGAAGGGAAAGACGTAACTCTGTGAGATGAATTAACAGAACACAGAGCAGTTTCTCAGAAAGCTTCTTTCCAGTTTTCAACGGAAGATATTTCCTTTTTCACCATAGCCCTCTGCGGGCTTCCAAATATCCCTTTGCCAATTCCACAAGAACAGCCTTAGCGAAAGGCTTCTTGAAGGGAAAGACGTAACTCTGTGAGATGAATTAACAGAACACAGAGCAGTTTCTCAGAAAGCTTCTTGCCAGTTTTGAACGGAAGATATTTCCTTTTTCACCATAGCCCCCTATGGGCTTCCAAATATCCCTTTGCCAATTCCCCAAGAACAGCCTTAGCGAAAGACTTCTTGAAGGGAAAGATGTAACTCTGTGAGATGAATTAACAGAACACAGAGCAGTTTCTCAGAAAGCTTCTTTCCAGTTTTGAACGGAAGATATTTCCTTTTTCACCATAGCCCTCTATGGGCTTCCAAATATCCCTTTGCCAATTCCACAAGAACAGCCTTAGCTAAAGGCTTCTTGAAGGGAAAGATGTAACTCTATGAGATGAATTAACAGAACACAGAGCAGTTTCTCAGAAAGCTTCTTTCCACTTTTGAACGGAAGATATTTCCTTTTTCATCATAGCCCTCTATGGGCTTCCAAATATCCCTTTGCCAATTCCCCAAGAACAGACTTAGCGAAAGGCTTCTTGAAGGGAAAGACGTAACTCTGTGAGATGAATTAACAGAACACAGAGCAGTTTCTCAGAAAGCTTCTTTCCACTTCTGAACGGAAGATATTTCCTTTTTCACCATAGCCCTCTATGGGCTTCCAAATATCCCTTTGCCAATTCCACAAGAACAGCCTTAGCGAAAGGCTTCTTGAAGGGAAAGATGTTACTCTGTGAGATGAATTAACAGAACACAGAGCAGTTTCTCAGAAAGCTTCTTTCCAGTTTTGAACGGAAGATATTTCCTTTTTCACCATAGCCCTCTATGGGCTTCCAAATATCCCTTTGCCAATTCCACAAGAACAGCCTTAGCGAAAGGCTTCTTGAAGGGAAAGATGTAACTCTGTGAGATGAATTAACAGAACACAGAGCAGTTTCTCACACAGCTTCTTTCCAGTTTTGAACGGAAGATATTTCCATTTTCACCATAGCCCTCTATGGGCTTCCAAATATCCCTTTGCCAATTCCACAAGAACAGCCTTAGCGAAAGGCTTCTTGAAGGGAAAGATGTAACTCTGTGAGATGAATTAACAGAACACAGAGCAGTTTCTCAGAAAGCTTCTTTCCAGTTTTGAACGGAAGATATTTCCTTTTTCACCATAGCCCTCTATGGGCTTCCAAATATCCCTTTGCCAATTCCACAAGAACAGCCGTAGCGAAAGGCATCTTGAGGGAATGATGTAACTCTGTGAGATGAATTAACAGAACACAGAGCAGTTTCTCAGAAAGCTTCTTTCCAGTTTTGAACGGAAGATATTTCCTTTTTCACCATAGCCCTCTATGGGCTTCCAAATATCCCTTTGCCAATTCCACAAGAACAGCCTTAGCGAAAGGCTTCTTGAAGGGAAAGACGTAACTATGTGAGATGAATTAACAGAACACAGAGCAGTTTCTCAGAAAGCTTCTTTACACTTTTGAACGGAAGATATTTCCTTTTTCACCATAGCCCTCTAAGGGCTTCCAAATATCCCTTTGCCAATTCCACAAGAACAGCCTTAGTGAAAGGCTTCTTGAAGGGAAAGATGTAACTCTGTGAGATGAATTAACAGAACACAGAGCAGTTTCTCAGAAAGCTTCTTTCCAGTTTTGAACGGAAGATATTTCCTTTTTCACCATAGCCCTCTATGGGCTTCCAAATATCCCTTTGCCAATTCCACAAGAACAGTCTTAGCGAAAGGCTACTTGAAGGGAAAGATGTAACTCTGTGAGATGAATTAACAGAACACAGAGCAGTTTCTCAGAAAGCTTCTTTCCAGTTTTGAACGGAAGATATTTCCTTTTTCACCATAGCCCTCTATGGGCTTCCAAATATCCCTTTGCCAATTCCACAAGAACAGCCTTAGCGAAGGGCTTCTTGAAGGGAAAGACGTAACTCTGTGAGATGAATTAACAGAACACAGAGCAGTTTCTCAGAAAGCTTCTTTCCAGTTTTCAACGGAAGATATTTCCTTTTTCACCATAGCCCTCTGCGGGCTTCCAAATATCCCTTTGCCAATTCCACAAGAACAGCCTTAGCGAAAGGCTTCTTGAAGGGAAAGACGTAACTCTGTGAGATGAATTAACAGAACACAGAGCAGTTTCTCAGAAAGCTTCTTGCCAGTTTTGAACGGAAGATATTTCCTTTTTCACCATAGCCCCCTATGGGCTTCCAAATATCCCTTTGCCAATTCCCCAAGAACAGCCTTAGCGAAAGACTTCTTGAAGGGAAAGATGTAACTCTGTGAGATGAATTAACAGAACACAGAGCAGTTTCTCAGAAAGCTTCTTTCCAGTTTTGAACGGAAGATATTTCCTTTTTCACCATAGCCCTCTATGGGCTTCCAAATATCCCTTTGCCAATTCCACAAGAACAGCCTTAGCTAAAGGCTTCTTGAAGGGAAAGATGTAACTCTATGAGATGAATTAACAGAACACAGAGCAGTTTCTCAGAAAGCTTCTTTCCACTTTTGAACGGAAGATATTTCCTTTTTCATCATAGCCCTCTATGGGCTTCCAAATATCCCTTTGCCAATTCCCCAAGAACAGACTTAGCGAAAGGCTTCTTGAAGGGAAAGACGTAACTCTGTGAGATGAATTAACAGAACACAGAGCAGTTTCTCAGAAAGCTTCTTTCCACTTCTGAACGGAAGATATTTCCTTTTTCACCATAGCCCTCTATGGGCTTCCAAATATCCCTTTGCCAATTCCACAAGAACAGCCTTAGCGAAAGGCTTCTTGAAGGGAAAGATGTTACTCTGTGAGATGAATTAACAGAACACAGAGCAGTTTCTCAGAAAGCTTCTTTCCAGTTTTGAACGGAAGATATTTCCTTTTTCACCATAGCCCTCTATGGGCTTCCAAATATCCCTTTGGCAATTCCACAAGAACAGCCTTAGCGAAAGGCTTCTTGAAGGGAAAGATGTAACTCTGTGAGATGAATTAACAGAACACAGAGCAGTTTCTCACACAGCTTCTTTCCAGTTTTGAACGGAAGATATTTCCATTTTCACCATAGCCCTCTATGGGCTTCCAAATATCCCTTTGCCAATTCCACAAGAACAGCCTTAGCGAAAGGCTTCTTGAAGGGAAAGATGTAACTCTGTGAGATGAATTAACAGAACACAGAGCAGTTTCTCAGAAAGCTTCTTTCCAGTTTTGAACGGAAGATATTTCCTTTTTCACCATAGCCCTCTATGGGCTTCCAAATATCCCTTTGCCAATTCCACAAGAACAGCCGTAGCGAAAGGCATCTTGAGGGAATGATGTAACTCTGTGAGATGAATTAACAGAACACAGAGCAGTTTCTCAGAAAGCTTCTTTCCAGTTTTGAACGGAAGATATTTCCTTTTTCACCATAGCCCTCTATGGGCTTCCAAATATCCCTTTGCCAATTCCACAAGAACAGCCTTAGCGAAAGGCTTCTTGAAGGGAAAGACGTAACTATGTGAGATGAATTAACAGAACACAGAGCAGTTTCTCAGAAAGCTTCTTTACACTTTTGAACGGAAGATATTTCCTTTTTCACCATAGCCCTCTAAGGGCTTCCAAATATCCCTTTGCCAATTCCACAAGAACAGCCTTAGTGAAAGGCTTCTTGAAGGGAAAGATGTAACTCTGTGAGATGAATTAACAGAACACAGAGCAGTTTCTCAGAAAGCTTCTTTCCAGTTTTGAACGGAAGATATTTCCTTTTTCACCATAGCCCTCTATGGGCTTCCAAATATCCCTTTGCCAATTCCACAAGAACAGCCTTAGCGAAAGGCTTCTTGAAGGGAAAGATGAAACTCTGTGAGGTGAATCAACAGAACACAGAGCAGTTTCTCAGAAAGCTTCTTTCCAGTTTTGAACGGAAGATATTTCCTTTTTCACCATAGCCCTCTATAGGCTTCCAAATATCCCTTTGCCAATTCCACAAGAACAGCCTTAGCGAAAGGCTTCTTGAAGGGAAAGATGTAACTCTGTGAGATGAATTAACAGAACACAGAGCAGTTTCTCACAAAGCTTCTTTCCAGTTTTGAACGGAAGATATTTCCTTTTTCACCATAGCCCTCTATGGGCTTCCAAATATCCCTTTGCCAATTCCACAAGAACAGCCTTAGCGAAAGGCTTCTTGAAGGGAAAGATGTAACTCTGTGAGATGAATTAACAGAACACAGAGCAGTTTCTCAGAAAGCTTCTTTCCAGTTTTGAACGGAAGATATTTCCTTTTTCACCATAGCCCTCTATGGGCTTCCAAATATCCCTTTGCCAATTCCACAAGAACAGCCTTAGCGAAAGGCTTCTTGAAGGGAAAGATGTAACTCTGTGAGATGAATTAACAGAACACAGAGCAGTTTCTCAGAAAGCTTCTTTACACTTCTGAACGGAAGATATTTCCTTTTTCACCATAGCCCTCTATGGGCTTCCAAATATCCCTTTGCCAATTCCACAAGAACAGCCTTAGCGAAAGGCTTCTTGAAGGGAAAGACGTAACTCTGTGGGATGAATTAACAGAACACAGAGCAGTTTCTCAGAAAGCTTCTTTCCAGTTTTGAACGGAAGATATTTCCTTTTTCACCGTAGCCCTCTATGGGCTTCCAAATATCCCTTTGCCAATTCCACAAGAACAGCCTTAGCGAAAGGCTTCTTGAAGGGAAAGATGTAACTCTGTGAGATGAATTAACAGAACACAGAGCAGTTTCTCAGAAAGCTTCTTTCCAGTTTTGAACGGAAGATATTTCCTTTTTCACCATAGCCCTCTATGGGCTTCCAAATATCCCTTTGCCAATTCCACAAGAACAGCCTTAGCGAAAGGCTTCTTGAAGGGAAAGATGTAACTCTGTGAGATAAATAAACAGAACACAGAGCAGTTTCTCAGAAAACTTCTTTCCAGTTTTCAACGGAAGATATTTCCTTTTTCACCATAACCCTCTATGGGCTTCCAAATATCCCTTTGCCAATTCCACAAGAACAGCCTTAGCGAAAGGCATCTTGAGCGAATGATGTAACTCTGTGAGATGAATTAACAGAACACAGAGCAGTTTCTCAGAATGCTTCTTTCCAGTTTTGAACGGAAGATATTTCCTTTTTCACCATAGCCCTCTATGGGCTTCCAAATATCCCTTTGCCAATTCCACAAGAACAGCCTTAGCGAAAGGCTTCTTGAAGGGAAAGATGTAACTCTCTGAGATGAATTAACAGAACACAGAGCAGTTTCTCAGAAAGCTTCTTTCCAGTTTTGAACGGAAGATATTTCCTTTTTCACCATAGCCCTCTATGGGCTTCCAAATATCCCTTTGCCAATTCCACAAGAACAGCCTTAGCGAAAGGCTTCTTGAAGGGAAAGATGTAACTCTGTGAGATGAATTAACAGAACACAGAGCAGTTTCTCAGAAAGCTTCTTTCCAGTTTTGAACGGAAGATATTTCCATTTTCACCATAGCCCTCTATGGGCTTCCAAATATCCCTTTGCCAATTCCACAAGAACAGCCTTAGCGAAAGGCTTCTTGAAGGGAAAGATGTAACTCTGTGAGATGAATTAACAGAACACAGAGCAGTTTCTCAGAAAGCTTCTTTCCAGTTTTGAACGGAAGATATTTCCTTTTTCACCATAGAACTCTATGGGCTTCCAAATATCCCTTTGCCAATTCCACAAGAACAGCCGTAGCGAAAGGCATCTTGAGGGAATGATGTAACTCTGTGAGATGAATTAACAGAACACAGAGCATTTTCTCAGAAAGCTTCTTTCCAGTTTTGAACGGAAGATATTTCCTTTTTCACCATAGCCCTCTATGGGCTTCCAAATATCCCTTTGCCAATTCCACAAGAACAGCCTTAGCGAAAGGCTTCTTGAAGGGAAAGATGTAACTCTGTGAGATGAATTAACAGAGCACAGAGCAGTTTCTCAGAAAGCTTCTTTCCAGTTTTGAACGGAAGATATTTCCTTTTTCACCATAGCCCTCTATGGGCTTCCAAATATCCCTTTGCCAATTCCACAAGAACAGCCTTAGCGAAAGGCTTCTTGAAGGGAAAGACGTAACTCTGTGAGATGAATTAACAGAACACAGAGCAGTTTCTCAGAAAGCTTCTTGCCAGTTTTGAAAGGAAGATATTTCCTTTTTCACCATAGCCCCCTATGGGCTTCCAAATATCCCTTTGCCAATTCCCCAAGAACAGCCTTAGCGAAAGACTTCTTGAAGGGAAAGATGTAACTCTGTGAGATGAATTAACAGAACACAGAGCAGTTTCTCAGAAAGCTTCTTTCCAGTTTTGAACGGAAGATATTTCCTTTTTCACCATAGCCCTCTATGGGCTTCCAAATATCACTTTGCCAATTCCACAAGAACAGACTTAGCGAAAGGCTTCTTGAAGGGAAAGATGTAACTCTGTGAGATGAATTAACAGAACACAGAGCAGTTTCTCAGAAAGCTTCTTTCCAGTTTTGAACGGAAGATATTTCCTTTTTCACCATAGCCCTCTATGGGCTTCCAAATATCCCTTTGCCAATTCCACAAGAACAGCCTTAGCGAAAGGCTTCTTGAAGGGAAAGATGTAACTCTGTGAGATGAATTAACAGAACACAGAGCAGTTTCTCAGAAAGCTTCTTTCCAGTTTTGAACGGAAGATATTTCCTTTTTCACCATAGCCCTCTATGGGCTTCCAAATATCCCTTTGCCAATTCCACAAGAACAGCCTTAGCGAAAGGCTTCTAGAAAGGAAAGATGTAACTCTGTGAGATGAATTAACAGAACACAGAGCAGTTTCTCAGAAAGCTTCTTTCCAGTTTTGAACGGAAGATATTTCCTTTTTCACCATAGCCCTCTATGGACTTCCAAATATCCCTTTGCCAATTCCACAAGAACAGCCTTAGCGAAAGGCTTCTTGAAGGGAAAGATGTAACTCTGTGAGATGAATTAACAGAACACAGAGCAGTTTCTCACAACTGCTTTCCAGTTTTCAACGGAAGATATTTCCTTTTTCACCATAGCCCTCTATGGGCTTCCAAATATCCCTTTGCCAATTCCACAAGAACAGCCTTAGCGAAAGGCTTCTTGAAGGGAAAGATGTAACTCTGTGAGATGAATTAACAGAACACAGAGCAGTTTCTCAGAAAGCTTCTTTCCAGTTTTGAACGGAAGATATTTCCATTTTCACCATAGCCCTCTATGGGCTTCCAAATATCCCTTTGCCAATTCCACAAGAACAGCCTTAGCGAAAGGCTTCTTGAAGGGAAAGATGTAACTCTGTGAGATGAATTAACAGAACACAGAGCAGTTTCTCAGAAAGCTTCTTTCCAGTTTTGAACGGAATGTATTTCCTTTGTCACCATATCCCTCTATGGGCTTCCAAATATCCCTTTGCCAATTCCACAAGAACAGCCTTAGCGAACGGCATCTTGAGGGAATGATGTAACTCTGTGAGATGAATTAACAGAACACAGAGCAGTTTCTCAGAAAGCTTCTTTCCAGTTTTGAACGGAAGATATTTCCTTTTTCACCATAGCCCTCTATGGGCTTCCAAATATCCCTTTGCCAATTCCACAAGAACAGCCTTAGCGAAAGGCTTCTTGAAGGGAAAGATGTAACTCTGTGAGATGAATTAACAGAACACAGAGCAGTTTCTCAGAAAGCTTCTTTCCAGTTTTGAACGGAAGATATTTCCTTTTTCACCATAGCCCTCTATGGGCTTCCAAATATCCCTTTGCCAATTCCACAAGAACAGCCTTAGCGAAAGGCTTCTTGAAGGGAAAGATGTAACTCTGTGAGATGAATTAACAGAACACAGAGCAGTTTCTCAGAAAGCTTCTTTACACTTCTGAACGGAAGATATTTCCTTTTTCACCATAGCCCTCTATGGGCTTCCAAATATCCCTTTGCCAATTCCACAAGAACAGACTTAGCGAAAGGCTTCTTGAAGGGAAAGACGTAACTCTGTGGGATGAATTAACAGAACACAGAGCAGTTTCTCAGAAAGCTTCTTTCCAGTTTTGAACGGAAGATATTTCCTTTTTCACCGTAGCCCTCTATGGGCTTCCAAATATCCCTTTGCCAATTCCACAAGAACAGCCTTAGCGAAAGGCTTCTTGAAGGGAAAGATGTAACTCTGTGAGATGAATTAACAGAACACAGAGCAGTTTCTCAGAAAGCTTCTTTCCAGTTTTGAACGGAAGATATTTCCTTTTTCACCATAGCCCTCTATGGGCTTCCAAATATCCCTTTTCCAATTCCACAAGAACAGCCTTAGCGAAAGGCTTCTTGAAGGGAAAGATGTAACTCTGTGAGATAAATTAACAGAACACAGAGCAGTTTCTCAGAAAACTTCTTTCCAGTTTTCAACGGAAGATATTTCCTTTTTCACCATAACCCTCTATGGGCTTCCAAATATCCCTTTGCCAATTCCACAAGAACAGCCTTAGCGAAAGGCATCTTGAGCGAATGATGTAACTCTGTGAGATGAATTAACAGAACACAGAGCAGTTTCTCAGAATGCTTCTTTCCAGTTTTGAACGGAAGATATTTCCTTTTTCACCATAGCCCTCTATGGGCTTCCAAATATCCCTTTGCCAATTCCACAAGAACAGCCTTAGCGAAAGGCTTCTTGAAGGGAAAGATGTAACTCTCTGAGATGAATTAACAGAACACAGAGCAGTTTCTCAGAAAGCTTCTTTCCAGTTTTGAACGGAAGATATTTCCTTTTTCACCATAGCCCTCTATGGGCTTCCAAATATCCCTTTGCCAATTCCACAAGAACAGCCTTAGCGAAAGGCTTCTTGAAGGGAAAGATGTAACTCTGTGAGATGAATTAACAGAACACAGAGCAGTTTCTCAGAAAGCTTCTTTCCAGTTTTGAACGGAAGATATTTCCATTTTCACCATAGCCCTCTATGGGCTTCCAAATATCCCTTTGCCAATTCCACAAGAACAGCCTTAGCGAAAGGCTTCTTGAAGGGAAAGATGTAACTCTGTGAGATGAATTAACAGAACACAGAGCAGTTTCTCAGAAAGCTTCTTTCCAGTTTTGAACGGAAGATATTTCCTTTTTCACCATAGAACTCTATGGGCTTCCAAATATCCCTTTGCGAATTCCACAAGAACAGCCGTAGCGAAAGGCATCTTGAGGGAATGATGTAACTCTGTGAGATGAATTAACAGAACACAGAGCAGTTTCTCAGAAAGCTTCTTTCCAGTTTTGAACGGAAGATATTTCCTTTTTCACCATAGCCCTCTATGGGCTTCCAAATATCCCTTTGCCAATTCCACAAGAACAGCCTTAGCGAAAGGCTTCTTGAAGGGAAAGATGTAACTCTGTGAGATGAATTAACAGAGAACAGAGCAGTTTCTCAGAAAGCTTCTTTCCAGTTTTGAACGGAAGATATTTCCTTTTTCACCATAGCCCTCTATGGGCTTCCAAATATCCCTTTGCCAATTCCACAAGAACAGCCTTAGCGAAAGGCTTCTTGAAGGGAAAGACGTAACTCTGTGAGATGAATTAACAGAACACAGAGCAGTTTCTCAGAAAGCTTCTTGCCAGTTTTGAACGGAAGATATTTCCTTTTTCACCATAGCCCCCTATGGGCTTCCAAATATCCCTTTGCCAATTCCCCAAGAACAGCCTTAGCGAAAGACTTCTTGAAGGGAAAGATGTAACTCTGTGAGATGAATTAACAGAACACAGAGCAGTTTCTCAGAAAGCTTCTTTCCAGTTTTGAACGGAAGATATTTCCTTTTTCACCATAGCCCTCTATGGGCTTCCAAATATCACTTTGCCAATTCCACAAGAACAGACTTAGCGAAAGGCTTCTTGAAGGGAAAGATGTAACTCTGTGAGATGAATTAACAGAACACAGAGCAGTTTCTCAGAAAGCTTCTTTCCAGTTTTGAACGGAAGATATTTCCTTTTTCACCATAGCCCTCTATGGGCTTCCAAATATCCCTTTGCCAATTCCACAAGAACAGCCTTAGTGAAAGGCTTCTTGAAGGGAAAGATGTAACTCTGTGAGATGAATTAACAGAACACAGAGCAGTTTCTCAGAAAGCTTCTTTCCAGTTTTGAACGGAAGATATTTCCTTTTTCACCATAGCCCTCTATGGGCTTCCAAATATCCCTTTGCCAATTCCACAAGAACAGCCTTAGCGAAAGGCTTCTAGAAAGGAAAGATGTAACTCTGTGAGATGAATTAACAGAACACAGAGCAGTTTCTCAGAATGCTTCTTTCCAGTTTTGAACGGAAGATATTTCTTTTTTCACCATAGTCCTCTATGGACTTACAAATATCCCTTTGCCAATTCCACAAGAACAGCCTTAGCGAAAGGCTTCTTGAAGGGAAAGATGTAACTCTGTGAGATGAATTAACAGAACACAGAGCAGTTTCTCACAACTGCTTTCCAGTTTTCAACGGAAGATATTTCCTTTTTCACCATAGCCCTCTATGGGCTTCCAAATATCCCTTTGCCAATTCCACAAGAACAGCCTTAGCGAAAGGCTTCTTGAAGGGAAAGATGTAACTCTGTGAGATGAATTAACAGAACACAGAGCAGTTTCTCAGAAAGCTTCTTTCCAGTTTTGAACGGAAGATATTTCCATTTTCACCATAGCCCTCTATGGGCTTCCAAATATCCCTTTGCCAATTCCACAAGAACAGCCTTAGCGAAAGGCTTCTTGAAGGGAAAGATGTAACTCTGTGAGATGAATTAACAGAACACAGAGCAGTTTCTCAGAAAGCTTCTTTCCAGTTTTGAACGGAAGATATTTCCTTTTTCACCATAGAACTCTATGGGCTTCCAAATATCCCTTTTCCAATTCCACAAGAACAGCCGTAGCGAAAGGCATCTTGAGGGAATGATGTAACTCTGTGAGATGAATTAACAGAACACAGAGCAGTTTCTCAGAAAGCTTCTTTCCAGTTTTGAACGGAAGATATTTCCTTTTTCACCATAGCCCTCTATGGGCTTCCAAATATCCCTTTGCCAATTCCACAAGAACAGCCTTAGCGAAAGGCTTCTTGAAGGGAAAGATGTAACTCTGTGAGATGAATTAACAGAACACAGAGCAGTTTCTCACACAGCTTCTTTCCAGTTTTGAACGGAAGATATTTCCATTTTCACCATAGCCCTCTATGGGTTTCCAAATATCCCTTTGCCAATTCCACAAGAACAGCCTTAGCGAAAGGCTTCTTGAAGGGAAAGATGTAACTCTGTGAGATGAATTAACAGAACACAGAGCAGTTTCTCAGAAAGCTTCTTTCCAGTTTTGAACGGAAGATATTTCCTTTTTCACCATAGCCCTCTATGGGCTTCCAAATATCCCTTTGCCAATTCCACAAGAACAGCCGTAGCGAAAGGCATCTTGAGGGAATGATGTAACTCTGTGAGATGAATTAACAGAACACAGAGCAGTTTCTCAGAAAGCTTCTTTCCAGTTTTGAACGGAAGATATTTCCTTTTTCACCATAGCCCTCTATGGGCTTCCAAATATCCCTTTGCCAATTCCAAAAGAACAGCCTTAGCGAAAGGCTTCTTGAAGGGAAAGACGTAACTATGTGAGATGAATTAACAGAACACAGAGCAGTTTCTCAGAAAGCTTCTTTACACTTTTGAACCGAAGATATTTCCTTTTTCACCATAGCCCTCTATGGGCTTCCAAATATCCCTTTGCCAATTCCACAAGAACAGCCTTAGTGAAAGGCTTCTTGAAGGGAAAGATGTATCTCTGTGAGATGAATTAACAGAACACAGAGCAGTTTCTCAGAAAGCTTCTTTTCAGTTTTGAACGGAAGATATTTCCTTTTTCACCATAGCCCTCTATGGGCTTCCAAATATCCCTTTGCCAATTCCACAAGAACAGCCTTAGCGAAAGGCTTCTTGAAGGGAAAGATGTAACTCTGTGAGATGAATCAACAGAACACAGAGCAGTTTCTCAGAAAGCTTCTTTCCAGTTTTGAACGGAAGATATTTCCTTTTTCACCATAGCCCTCTATAGGCTTCCAAATATCCCTTTGCCAATTCCATAAGAACAGCCTTAGCGAAAGGCTTCTTGAAGGGAAAGATGTAACTCTGTGAGATGAATTAACAGAACACAGAGCAGTTTCTCAGAAAGCTTCTTTCCAGTTTTGAACGGAAGATATTTCCTTTTTCACCATAGCCCTCTATGGGCTTTCAAATATCCCTTTGCCAATTCCACAAGAACAGCCTTAGCGAAAGGCATCTTGAGCGAATGATGTAACTCTGTGAGAAGAATTAACAGAACACAGAGCAGTTTCTCAGAATGCTTCTTTCCAGGTTTGAACAGAAGATATTTCCTTTTTCACCATAGCCCTCTATGGGCTTCCAAATATCCCTTTGCCAATTCCACAAGAACAGCCTTAGCGAAAGGCTTCTTGAAGGGAAAGATGTAACTCTCTGAGATGAATTAACAGAACACAGAGCAGTTTCTCAGAAAGCTTCTTTCCAGTTTTGAACGGAAGATATTTCCTTTTTCACCATAGAACTCTATGGGCTTCCAAAAATCCCTTTTCCAATTCCACAAGAACAGCCGTAGCGAAAGGCATCTTGAAGGGAAAGATGTAACTCTGTGAGATGAATTAACAGAACACAGAGCAGTTTCTCAGAAAGCTTCTTTCCAGTTTTGAACGGAAGATATTTCCATTTTCACCATAGCCCTCTATGGGCTTCCAAATATCCCTTTGCCAATTCCACAAGAACAGCCTTAGCGAAAGGCTTCTTGAAGGGAAAGATGTAACTCTGTGAGATGAATTAACAGAACACAGAGCAGTTTCTCAGAAAGCTTCTTTCCAGTTTTGAACGGAAGATATTTCCTTTTTCACCATAGAACTCTATGGGCTTCCAAAAATCCCTTTTCCAATTCCACAAGAACAGCCGTAGCGAAAGGCATCTTGAGGGAATGATGTAACTCTGTGAGATGAATTAACAGAACACAGAGCAGTTTCTCAGAAAGCTTCTTTCCAGTTTTGAACGGAAGATATTTCCTTTTTCACCATAGCCCTCTATGGGCTTCCAAATATCCCTTTGCCAATTCCACAAGAACAGCCTTAGCGAAAGGCTTCTTGAAGGGAAAGATGTAACTCTGTGAGATGAATTAACAGAACACAGAGCAGTTTCTCACACAGCTTCTTTCCAGTTTTGAACGGAAGATATTTCCATTTTCACCATAGCCCTCTATGGGTTTCCAAATATCCCTTTGCCAATTCCACAAGAACAGCCTTAGCGAAAGGCTTCTTGAAGGGAAAGATGTAACTCTGTGAGATGAATTAACAGAACACAGAGCAGTTTCTCAGAAAGCTTCTTTCCAGTTTTGAACGGAAGATATTTCCTTTTTCACCATAGCCCTCTATGGGCTTCCAAATATCCCTTTGCCAATTCCACAAGAACAGCCGTAGCGAAAGGCATCCTGAGGGAATGATGTAACTCTGTGAGATGAATTAACAGAACACAGAGCAGTTTCTCAGAAAGCTTCTTTCCAGTTTTGAACGGAAGATATTTCCTTTTTCACCATAGCCCTCTATGGGCTTCCAAATATCCCTTTGCCAATTCCAAAAGAACAGCCTTAGCGAAAGGCTTCTTGAAGGGAAAGACGTAACTATGTGAGATGAATTAACAGAACACAGAGCAGTTTCTCAGAAAGCTTCTTTACACTTTTGAACCGAAGATATTTCCTTTTTCACCATAGCCCTCTATGGGCTTCCAAATATCCCTTTGCCAATTCCACAAGAACAGCCTTAGTGAAAGGCTTCTTGAAGGGAAAGATGTATCTCTGTGAGATGAATTAACAGAACACAGAGCAGTTTCTCAGAAAGCTTCTTTCCAGTTTTGAACGGAAGATATTTCCTTTTTCACCATAGCCCTCTATGGGCTTCCAAATATCCCTTTGCCAATTCCACAAGAACAGCCTTAGCGAAAGGCTTCTTGAAGGGAAAGATGTAACTCTGTGAGATGAATCAACAGAACACAGAGCAGTTTCTCAGAAAGCTTCTTTCCAGTTTTGAACGGAAGATATTTCCTTTTTCACCATAGCCCTCTATAGGCTTCCAAATATCCCTTTGCCAATTCCACAAGAACAGCCTTAGCGAAAGGCTTCTTGAAGGGAAAGATGTAACTCTGTGAGATGAATTAACAGAACACAGAGCAGTTTCTCAGAAAGCTTCTTTCCAGTTTTGAACGGAAGATATTTCCTTTTTCACCATAGCCCTCTATGGGCTTCCAAATATCCCTTTGCCAATTCCACAAGAACAGCCTTAGCGAAAGGCTTCTTGAAGGGAAAGATGTAACTCTGTGAGATAAATTAACAGAACACAGAGCAGTTTCTCAGAAAACTTCTTTCCAGTTTTCAACGGAAGATATTTCCTTTTTCACCATAACCCTCTATGGGCTTCCAAATATCCCTTTGCCAATTCCACAAGAACAGCCTTAGCGAAAGGCATCTTGAGCGAATGATGTAACTCTGTGAGATGAATTAACAGAACACAGAGCAGTTTCTCAGAATGCTTCTTTCCAGGTTTGAACAGAAGATATTTCCTTTTTCACCATAGCCCTCTATGGGCTTCCAAATATCCCTTTGCCAATTCCACAAGAACAGCCTTAGCGAAAGGCTTCTTGAAGGGAAAGATGTAACTCTCTGAGATGAATTAACAGAACACAGAGCAGTTTCTCAGAAAGCTTCTTTCCAGTTTTGAACGGAAGATATTTCCTTTTTCACCATAGCCCTCTATGGGCTTCCAAATATCCCTTTGCGAATTCCACAAGAACAGCCTTAGCGAAAGGCTTCTTGAAGGGAAAGATGTAACTCTGTGAGATGAATTAACAGAACACAGAGCAGTTTCTCAGAAAGATTCTTTCCAGTTTTGAACGGAAGATATTTCCTTTTTCACCATAGCCCTCTATGGGCTTCCAATTATCCATTTGCCAATTCCACAAGAACACCCTTAGCGAAAGGCTTCTTGAAGGGAAAGATGTAACTCTGTGAGATGAATTAACATAACACAGAGCAGTTTCTCAGAAAGCTTCTTTCCAGTTTTGAACGGAAGATATTTCCTTTTTCACCATAGCCCTCTATGGGCTTCCAAATATCCCTTTGCCAATTCCACAAGAACAGCCTTAGCGAAAGGCTTCTTGAAGGGAAAGATGTAACTCTGTGAGATGAATTAACAGAACACAGAGCAGTTTCTCACAAAGCTTCTTTCCAGTTTTGAACGGAAGATATTTCCTTTTTCACCATAGCCCTCTATGGGCTTCCAAATATCCCTTTGCCAATTCCACAAGAACAGCCTTAGCGAAAGGCTTCTTGAAGGGAAAGACGTAACTCTGTGAGATGAATTAACAGAACACAGAGCAGTTTCTCACAACTGCTTTCCAGTTTTCAACGGAAGATATTTCCTTTTTCACCATAGCCCTCTATGGGCTTCCAAATATCCCTTTGCCAATTCCACAAGAACAGCCTTAGCGAAAGGCTTCTTGAAGGGAAAGATGTAACTCTGTGAGATGAATTAACAGAACACAGAGCAGTTTCTCAGAAAGCTTCTTTCCAGTTTTGAACGGAAGATATTTCCATTTTCACCATAGCCCTCTATGGGCTTCCAAATATCCCTTTGCCAATTCCACAAGAACAGCCTTAGCGAAAGGCTTCTTGAAGGGAAAGATGTAACTCTGTGAGATGAATTAACAGAACACAGAGGAGTTTCTCAGAAAGCTTCTTTCCAGTTTTGAACGGAAGATATTTCCTTTTTCACCATAGAACTCTATGGGCTTCCAAATATCCCTTTGCCAATTCCACAAGAACAGCCGTAGCGAAAGGCATCTTGAGGGAATGATGTAACTCTGTGAGATGAATTAACAGAACACAGAGCAGTTTCTCAGAAAGCTTCTTTCCAGTTTAGAACGGAAGATATTTCCTTTTTCACCATAGCCCTCTATGGGCTTCCAAATATCCCTTTGCCAATTCCACAAGAACAGCCTTAGCGAAAGGCTTCTTGAAGGGAAAGATGTAACTCTGTGAGATGAATTAACAGAGCACAGAGCAGTTTCTCAGAAAGCTTCTTTCCAGTTTTGAACGGAAGATATTTCCTTTTTCACCATAGCCCTCTATGGGCTTCCAAATATCCCTTTGCCAATTCCACAAGAACAGTCTTAGCGAAAAGCTTCTTGAAGGGAAAGACGTAACTATGTGAGATGAATTAACAGAACACAGAGCAGTTTCTCAGAAAGCTTCTTTCCAGTTTTGAACGGAAGATATTTCCTTTTTCACCATAGCCCTCTATGGGCTTCCAAATATCCCTTTGCCAATTCCACAAGAACAGTCTTAGCGAAAGGCTTCTTGAAGGGAAAGATGTAACTCTGTGAGATGAATTAACAGAACACAGAGCAGTTTCTCAGAAAGCTTCTTTCCAGTTTTGAACGGAAGATATTTCCTTTTTCACCATAGCCCTCTATGGGCTTCCAAATATCCCTTTGCCAATTCCCCAAGAACAGCCTTAGCGAAAGGCTTCTTGAAGGGAAAGATGTAACTCTGTGAGATGAATTAACAGAACACAGAGCAGTTTCTCAGAAAGCTTCTTTCCAGTTTTGAACGGAAGATATTTCCTTTTTCACCATAGCCCTCTATGGGCTTCCAAATATCCCTTTGCCAATTCCACAAGAACAGCCTTAGCGAAAGGCTTCTTGAAGGGAAAGATGTAACTCTGTGAGATAAATTAACAGAACACAGAGCAGTTTCTCAGAAAACTTCTTTCCAGTTTTCAACGGAAGATATTTCCTTTTTCACCATAACCCTCTATGGGCTTCCAAATATCCCTTTGCCAATTCCACAAGAACAGCCTTAGCGAAAGGCATCTTGAGCGAATGATGTAACTCTGTGAGATGAATTAACAGAACACAGAGCAGTTTCTCAGAATGCTTCTTTCCAGGTTTGAACAGAAGATATTTCCTTTTTCACCATAGCCCTCTATGGGCTTCCAAATATCCCTTTGCCAATTCCACAAGAACAGCCTTAGCGAAAGGCTTCTTGAAGGGAAAGATGTAACTCTCTGAGATGAATTAACAGAACACAGAGCAGTTTCTCAGAAAGCTTCTTTCCAGTTTTGAACGGAAGATATTTCCTTTTTCACCATAGCCCTCTATGGGCTTCCAAATATCCCTTTGCGAATTCCACAAGAACAGCCTTAGCGAAAGGCTTCTTGAAGGGAAAGATGTAACTCTGTGAGATGAATTAACAGAACACAGAGCAGTTTCTCAGAAAGATTCTTTCCAGTTTTGAACGGAAGATATTTCCTTTTTCACCATAGCCCTCTATGGGCTTCCAATTATCCATTTGCCAATTCCACAAGAACACCCTTAGCGAAAGGCTTCTTGAAGGGAAAGATGTAACTCTGTGAGATGAATTAACATAACACAGAGCAGTTTCTCAGAAAGCTTCTTTCCAGTTTTGAACGGAAGATATTTCCTTTTTCACCATAGCCCTCTATGGGCTTCCAAATATCCCTTTGCCAATTCCACAAGAACAGCCTTAGCGAAAGGCTTCTTGAAGGGAAAGATGTAACTCTGTGAGATGAATTAACAGAACACAGAGCAGTTTCTCACAAAGCTTCTTTCCAGTTTTGAACGGAAGATATTTCCTTTTTCACCATAGCCCTCTATGGGCTTCCAAATATCCCTTTGCCAATTCCACAAGAACAGCCTTAGCGAAAGGCTTCTTGAAGGGAAAGACGTAACTCTGTGAGATGAATTAACAGAACACAGAGCAGTTTCTCACAACTGCTTTCCAGTTTTCAACGGAAGATATTTCCTTTTTCACCATAGCCCTCTATGGGCTTCCAAATATCCCTTTGCCAATTCCACAAGAACAGCCTTAGCGAAAGGCTTCTTGAAGGGAAAGATGTAACTCTGTGAGATGAATTAACAGAACACAGAGCAGTTTCTCAGAAAGCTTCTTTCCAGTTTTGAACGGAAGATATTTCCATTTTCACCATAGCCCTCTATGGGCTTCCAAATATCCCTTTGCCAATTCCACAAGAACAGCCTTAGCGAAAGGCTTCTTGAAGGGAAAGATGTAACTCTGTGAGATGAATTAACAGAACACAGAGGAGTTTCTCAGAAAGCTTCTTTCCAGTTTTGAACGGAAGATATTTCCTTTTTCACCATAGAACTCTATGGGCTTCCAAATATCCCTTTGCCAATTCCACAAGAACAGCCGTAGCGAAAGGCATCTTGAGGGAATGATGTAACTCTGTGAGATGAATTAACAGAACACAGAGCAGTTTCTCAGAAAGCTTCTTTCCAGTTTTGAACGGAAGATATTTCCTTTTTCACCATAGCCCTCTATGGGCTTCCAAATATCCCTTTGCCAATTCCACAAGAACAGCCTTAGCGAAAGGCTTCTTGAAGGGAAAGATGTAACTCTGTGAGATGAATTAACAGAGCACAGAGCAGTTTCTCAGAAAGCTTCTTTCCAGTTTTGAACGGAAGATATTTCCTTTTTCACCATAGCCCTCTATGGGCTTCCAAATATCCCTTTGCCAATTCCACAAGAACAGTCTTAGCGAAAAGCTTCTTGAAGGGAAAGACGTAACTATGTGAGATGAATTAACAGAACACAGAGCAGTTTCTCAGAAAGCTTCTTTCCAGTTTTGAACGGAAGATATTTCCTTTTTCACCATAGCCCTCTATGGGCTTCCAAATATCCCTTTGCCAATTCCACAAGAACAGTCTTAGCGAAAGGCTTCTTGAAGGGAAAGATGTAACTCTGTGAGATGAATTAACAGAACACAGAGCAGTTTCTCAGAAAGCTTCTTTCCAGTTTTGAACGGAAGATATTTCCTTTTTCACCATAGCCCTCTATGGGCTTCCAAATATCCCTTTGCCAATTCCCCAAGAACAGCCTTAGCGAAAGGCTTCTTGAAGGGAAAGATGTAACTCTGTGAGATGAATTAACAGAACACAGAGCAGTTTCTCAGAAAGCTTCTTTCCAGTTTTGAACGGAAGATATTTCCTTTTTCACCATAGCCCTCTATGGGCTTCCAAATATCCCTTTGCCAATTCCACAAGAACAGCCTTAGCGAAAGGCTTCTTGAAGGGAAAGATGTAACTCTGTGAGATAAATTAACAGAACACAGAGCAGTTTCTCAGAAAACTTCTTTCCAGTTTTCAACGGAAGATATTTCCTTTTTCACCATAACCCTCTATGGGCTTCCAAATATCCCTTTGCCAATTCCACAAGAACAGCCTTAGCGAAAGGCTTCTTGAAGGGAAAGACGTAACTATGTGAGATGAATTAACAGAACACAGAGCAGTTTCTCAGAAAGCTTCCTTCCAGTTTTGAACGGAAGATATTTCCTTTTTCACCATAGCCCTCTATGGGCTTCCAAATATCCCTTTGCCAATTCCACAAGAACAGCCTTAGCGAAAGGCTTCTTGAAGGGAAAGATGTAACTCTGTGAGATGAATTAACAGAACACAGAGCAGTTTCTCACAAAGCTTCTTTCCAGTTTTGAACGGAAGATATTTCCTTTTTCACCATAGCCCTCTATGGGCTTCCAAATATTCCTTTGCCAATTCCACAAGAACAGCCTTAGCGAAAGGCTTCTTGAAGGGAAAGATGTAACTCTGTGAGATGAATTAACAGAACACAGAGCAGTTTCTCAGAAAACTTCTTTCCAGTTTTCAACGGAAGATATTTCCTTTTTCACCATAACCCTCTATGGGCTTCCAAATATCCCTTTGCCAATTCCACAAGAACAGCCTTAGCGAAAGGCTTCTTGAAGGGAAAGACGTAACTATGTGAGATGAATTAACAGAACACAGAGCAGTTTCTCAGAAAGCTTCCTTCCAGTTTTGAACGGAAGATATTTCCTTTTTCACCATAGCCCTCTATGGGCTTCCAAATATCCCTTTGCCAATTCCACAAGAACAGTCTTAGCGAAAGGCTTCTTGAAGGGAAAGATGTAACTCTGTGAGATGAATTAACAGAACACAGAGCAGTTTCTCAGAAAGCTTCTTTCCAGTTTTGAACGGAAGATATTTCCTTTTTCACCATAGCCCTCTATGGGCTTCCAAATATCCCTTTGCCAATTCCACAAGAACAGCCTTAGCGAAGGGCTTCTTGAAGGGAAAGACGTACCTCTGTGAGATGAATTAACAGAACACAGAGCAGTTTCTCAGAAAGCTTCTTTCCAGTTTTGAACGGAAGATATTTCCTTTTTCACCATAGCCCTCTATGGGCTTCCAAATATCCCTTTGCCAATTCCACAAGAACAGCCTTAGCGAAAGGCTTCTTGAAGGGAAAGATGTAACTCTGTGAGATAAATTAACAGAACACAGAGCAGTTTCTCAGAAAGCTTCTTTCCAGTTTTCAACGGAAGATATTTCCTTTTTCACCATAGCCCTCTGCGGGCTTCCAAATATCCCTTTGCCAATTCCACAAGAACAGCCTTAGCGAAAGGCTTCTTGAAGGGAAAGACGTAACTCTGTGAGATGAATTAACAGAACACAGAGCAGTTTCTCAGAAAGCTTCTTGCCAGTTTTGAACGGAAGATATTTCCTTTTTCACCATAGCCCCCTATGGGCTTCCAAATATCCCTTTGCCAATTCCCCAAGAACAGCCTTAGCGAAAGACTTCTTGAAGGGAAAGATGTAACTCTGTGAGATGAATTAACAGAACACAGAGCAGTTTCTCAGAAAGCTTCTTTCCAGTTTTGAACGGAAGATATTTCCTTTTTCACCATAGCCCTCTATGGGCTTCCAAATATTCCTTTGCCAATTCCACAAGAACAGCCTTAGCTAAAGGCTTCTTGAAGGGAAAGATGTAACTCTATGAGATGAATTAACAGAACACAGAGCAGTTTCTCAGAAAGCTTCTTTCCACTTTTGAACGGAAGATATTTCCTTTTTCATCATAGCCCTCTATGGGCTTCCAAATATCCCTTTGCCAATTCCCCAAGAACAGACTTAGCGAAAGGCTTCTTGAAGGGAAAGACGTAACTCTGTGAGATGAATTAACAGAACACAGAGCAGTTTCTCAGAAAGCTTCTTTCCACTTCTGAACGGAAGATATTTCCTTTTTCACCATAGCCCTCTATGGGCTTCCAAATATCCCTTTGCCAATTCCACAAGAACAGCCTTAGCGAAAGGCTTCTTGAAGGGAAAGATGTTACTCTGTGAGATGAATTAACAGAACACAGAGCAGTTTCTCAGAAAGCTTCTTTCCAGTTTTGAACGGAAGATATTTCCTTTTTCACCATAGCCCTCTATGGGCTTCCAAATATCCCTTTGCCAATTCCACAAGAACAGCCTTAGCGAAAGGCTTCTTGAAGGGAAAGATGTAACTCTGTGAGATGAATTAACAGAACACAGAGCAGTTTCTCACACAGCTTCTTTCCAGTTTTGAACGGAAGATATTTCCATTTTCACCATAGCCCTCTATGGGCTTCCAAATATCCCTTTGCCAATTCCACAAGAACAGCCTTAGCGAAAGGCTTCTTGAAGGGAAAGATGTAACTCTGTGAGATGAATTAACAGAACACAGAGCAGTTTCTCAGAAAGCTTCTTTCCAGTTTTGAACGGAAGATATTTCCTTTTTCACCATAGCCCTCTATGGGCTTCCAAATATCCCTTTGCCAATTCCACAAGAACAGCCGTAGCGAAAGGCATCTTGAGGGAATGATGTAACTCTGTGAGATGAATTAACAGAACACAGAGCAGTTTCTCAGAAAGCTTCTTTCCAGTTTTGAACGGAAGATATTTCCTTTTTCACCATAGCCCTCTATGGGCTTCCAAATATCCCTTTGCCAATTCCACAAGAACAGCCTTAGCGAAAGGCTTCTTGAAGGGAAAGACGTAACTATGTGAGATGAATTAACAGAACACAGAGCAGTTTCTCAGAAAGCTTCTTTACACTTTTGAACGGAAGATATTTCCTTTTTCACCATAGCCCTCTAAGGGCTTCCAAATATCCCTTTGCCAATTCCACAAGAACAGCCTTAGTGAAAGGCTTCTTGAAGGGAAAGATGTAACTCTGTGAGATGAATTAACAGAACACAGAGCAGTTTCTCAGAAAGCTTCTTTCCAGTTTTGAACGGAAGATATTTCCTTTTTCACCATAGCCCTCTATGGGCTTCCAAATATCCCTTTGCCAATTCCACAAGAACAGCCTTAGCGAAAGGCTTCTTGAAGGGAAAGATGTAACTCTGTGAGGTGAATCAACAGAACACAGAGCAGTTTCTCAGAAAGCTTCTTTCCAGTTTTGAACGGAAGATATTTCCTTTTTCACCATAGCCCTCTATAGGCTTCCAAATATCCCTTTGCCAATTCCACAAGAACAGCCTTAGCGAAAGGCTTCTTGAAGGGAAAGATGTAACTCTGTGAGATGAATTAACAGAACACAGAGCAGTTTCTCACAAAGCTTCTTTCCAGTTTTGAACGGAAGATATTTCCTTTTTCACCATAGCCCTCTATGGGCTTCCAAATATCCCTTTGCCAATTCCACAAGAACAGCCTTAGCGAAAGGCTTCTTGAAGGGAAAGATGTAACTCTGTGAGATGAATTAACAGAACACAGAGCAGTTTCTCAGAAAGCTTCTTTCCAGTTTTGAACGGAAGATATTTCCTTTTTCACCATAGCCCTCTATGGGCTTCCAAATATCCCTTTGCCAATTCCACAAGAACAGCCTTAGCGAAAGGCTTCTTGAAGGGAAAGATGTAACTCTGTGAGATGAATTAACAGAACACAGAGCAGTTTCTCAGAAAGCTTCTTTACACTTCTGAACGGAAGATATTTCCTTTTTCACCATAGCCCTCTATGGGCTTCCAAATATCCCTTTGCCAATTCCACAAGAACAGCCTTAGCGAAAGGCTTCTTGAAGGGAAAGACGTAACTCTGTGGGATGAATTAACAGAACACAGAGCAGTTTCTCAGAAAGCTTCTTTCCAGTTTTGAACGGAAGATATTTCCTTTTTCACCGTAGCCCTCTATGGGCTTCCAAATATCCCTTTGCCAATTCCACAAGAACAGCCTTAGCGAAAGGCTTCTTGAAGGGAAAGATGTAACTCTGTGAGATGAATTAACAGAACACAGAGCAGTTTCTCAGAAAGCTTCTTTCCAGTTTTGAACGGAAGATATTTCCTTTTTCACCATAGCCCTCTATGGGCTTCCAAATATCCCTTTGCCAATTCCACAAGAACAGCCTTAGCGAAAGGCTTCTTGAAGGGAAAGATGTAACTCTGTGAGATAAATTAACAGAACACAGAGCAGTTTCTCAGAAAACTTCTTTCCAGTTTTCAACGGAAGATATTTCCTTTTTCACCATAACCCTCTATGGGCTTCCAAATATCCCTTTGCCAATTCCACAAGAACAGCCTTAGCGAAAGGCATCTTGAGCGAATGATGTAACTCTGTGAGATGAATTAACAGAACACAGAGCAGTTTCTCAGAATGCTTCTTTCCAGTTTTGAACGGAAGATATTTCCTTTTTCACCATAGCCCTCTATGGGCTTCCAAATATCCCTTTGCCAATTCCACAAGAACAGCCTTAGCGAAAGGCTTCTTGAAGGGAAAGATGTAACTCTCTGAGATGAATTAACAGAACACAGAGCAGTTTCTCAGAAAGCTTCTTTCCAGTTTTGAACGGAAGATATTTCCTTTTTCACCATAGCCCTCTATGGGCTTCCAAATATCCCTTTGCCAATTCCACAAGAACAGCCTTAGCGAAAGGCTTCTTGAAGGGAAAGATGTAACTCTGTGAGATGAATTAACAGAACACAGAGCAGTTTCTCAGAAAGCTTCTTTCCAGTTTTGAACGGAAGATATTTCCATTTTCACCATAGCCCTCTATGGGCTTCCAAATATCCCTTTGCCAATTCCACAAGAACAGCCTTAGCGAAAGGCTTCTTGAAGGGAAAGATGTAACTCTGTGAGATGAATTAACAGAACACAGAGCAGTTTCTCAGAAAGCTTCTTTCCAGTTTTGAACGGAAGATATTTCCTTTTTCACCATAGAACTCTATGGGCTTCCAAATATCCCTTTGCCAATTCCACAAGAACAGCCGTAGCGAAAGGCATCTTGAGGGAATGATGTAACTCTGTGAGATGAATTAACAGAACACAGAGCATTTTCTCAGAAAGCTTCTTTCCAGTTTTGAACGGAAGATATTTCCTTTTTCACCATAGCCCTCTATGGGCTTCCAAATATCCCTTTGCCAATTCCACAAGAACAGCCTTAGCGAAAGGCTTCTTGAAGGGAAAGATGTAACTCTGTGAGATGAATTAACAGAGCACCGAGCAGTTTCTCAGAAAGCTTCTTTCCAGTTTTGAACGGAAGATATTTCCTTTTTCACCATAGCCCTCTATGGGCTTCCAAATATCCCTTTGCCAATTCCACAAGAACAGCCTTAGCGAAAGGCTTCTTGAAGGGAAAGACGTAACTCTGTGAGATGAATTAACAGAACACAGAGCAGTTTCTCAGAAAGCTTCTTGCCAGTTTTGAAAGGAAGATATTTCCTTTTTCACCATAGCCCCCTATGGGCTTCCAAATATCCCTTTGCCAATTCCCCAAGAACAGCCTTAGCGAAAGACTTCTTGAAGGGAAAGATGTAACTCTGTGAGATGAATTAACAGAACACAGAGCAGTTTCTCAGAAAGCTTCTTTCCAGTTTTGAACGGAAGATATTTCCTTTTTCACCATAGCCCTCTATGGGCTTCCAAATATCACTTTGCCAATTCCACAAGAACAGACTTAGCGAAAGGCTTCTTGAAGGGAAAGATGTAACTCTGTGAGATGAATTAACAGAACACAGAGCAGTTTCTCAGAAAGCTTCTTTCCAGTTTTGAACGGAAGATATTTCCTTTTTCACCATAGCCCTCTATGGGCTTCCAAATATCCCTTTGCCAATTCCACAAGAACAGCCTTAGCGAAAGGCTTCTTGAAGGGAAAGATGTAACTCTGTGAGATGAATTAACAGAACACAGAGCAGTTTCTCAGAAAGCTTCTTTCCAGTTTTGAACGGAAGATATTTCCTTTTTCACCATAGCCCTCTATGGGCTTCCAAATATCCCTTTGCCAATTCCACAAGAACAGCCTTAGCGAAAGGCTTCTAGAAAGGAAAGATGTAACTCTGTGAGATGAATTAACAGAACACAGAGCAGTTTCTCAGAAAGCTTCTTTCCAGTTTTGAACGGAAGATATTTCCTTTTTCACCATAGCCCTCTATGGACTTCCAAATATCCCTTTGCCAATTCCACAAGAACAGCCTTAGCGAAAGGCTTCTTGAAGGGAAAGATGTAACTCTGTGAGATGAATTAACAGAACACAGAGCAGTTTCTCACAACTGCTTTCCAGTTTTCAACGGAAGATATTTCCTTTTTCACCATAGCCCTCTATGGGCTTCCAAATATCCCTTTGCCAATTCCACAAGAACAGCCTTAGCGAAAGGCTTCTTGAAGGGAAAGATGTAACTCTGTGAGATGAATTAACAGAACACAGAGCAGTTTCTCAGAAAGCTTCTTTCCAGTTTTGAACGGAAGATATTTCCATTTTCACCATAGCCCTCTATGGGCTTCCAAATATCCCTTTGCCAATTCCACAAGAACAGCCTTAGCGAAAGGCTTCTTGAAGGGAAAGATGTAACTCTGTGAGATGAATTAACAGAACACAGAGCAGTTTCTCAGAAAGCTTCTTTCCAGTTTTGAACGGAATGTATTTCCTTTGTCACCATATCCCTCTATGGGCTTCCAAATATCCCTTTGCCAATTCCACAAGAACAGCCTTAGCGAACGGCATCTTGAGGGAATGATGTAACTCTGTGAGATGAATTAACAGAACACAGAGCAGTTTCTCAGAAAGCTTCTTTCCAGTTTTGAACGGAAGATATTTCCTTTTTCACCATAGCCCTCTATGGGCTTCCAAATATCCCTTTGCCAATTCCACAAGAACAGCCTTAGCGAAAGGCTTCTTGAAGGGAAAGATGTAACTCTGTGAGATGAATTAACAGAACACAGAGCAGTTTCTCAGAAAGCTTCTTTCCAGTTTTGAACGGAAGATATTTCCTTTTTCACCATAGCCCTCTATGGGCTTCCAAATATCCCTTTGCCAATTCCACAAGAACAGCCTTAGCGAAAGGCTTCTTGAAGGGAAAGATGTAACTCTGTGAGATGAATTAACAGAACACAGAGCAGTTTCTCAGAAAGCTTCTTTACACTTCTGAACGGAAGATATTTCCTTTTTCACCATAGCCCTCTATGGGCTTCCAAATATCCCTTTGCCAATTCCACAAGAACAGACTTAGCGAAAGGCTTCTTGAAGGGAAAGACGTAACTCTGTGGGATGAATTAACAGAACACAGAGCAGTTTCTCAGAAAGCTTCTTTCCAGTTTTGAACGGAAGATATTTCCTTTTTCACCGTAGCCCTCTATGGGCTTCCAAATATCCCTTTGCCAATTCCACAAGAACAGCCTTAGCGAAAGGCTTCTTGAAGGGAAAGATGTAACTCTGTGAGATGAATTAACAGAACACAGAGCAGTTTCTCAGAAAGCTTCTTTCCAGTTTTGAACGGAAGATATTTCCTTTTTCACCATAGCCCTCTATGGGCTTCCAAATATCCCTTTTCCAATTCCACAAGAACAGCCTTAGCGAAAGGCTTCTTGAAGGGAAAGATGTAACTCTGTGAGATAAATTAACAGAACACAGAGCAGTTTCTCAGAAAACTTCTTTCCAGTTTTCAACGGAAGATATTTCCTTTTTCACCATAACCCTCTATGGGCTTCCAAATATCCCTTTGCCAATTCCACAAGAACAGCCTTAGCGAAAGGCATCTTGAGCGAATGATGTAACTCTGTGAGATGAATTAACAGAACACAGAGCAGTTTCTCAGAATGCTTCTTTCCAGTTTTGAACGGAAGATATTTCCTTTTTCACCATAGCCCTCTATGGGCTTCCAAATATCCCTTTGCCAATTCCACAAGAACAGCCTTAGCGAAAGGCTTCTTGAAGGGAAAGATGTAACTCTCTGAGATGAATTAACAGAACACAGAGCAGTTTCTCAGAAAGCTTCTTTCCAGTTTTGAACGGAAGATATTTCCTTTTTCACCATAGCCCTCTATGGGCTTCCAAATATCCCTTTGCCAATTCCACAAGAACAGCCTTAGCGAAAGGCTTCTTGAAGGGAAAGATGTAACTCTGTGAGATGAATTAACAGAACACAGAGCAGTTTCTCAGAAAGCTTCTTTCCAGTTTTGAACGGAAGATATTTCCATTTTCACCATAGCCCTCTATGGGCTTCCAAATATCCCTTTGCCAATTCCACAAGAACAGCCTTAGCGAAAGGCTTCTTGAAGGGAAAGATGTAACTCTGTGAGATGAATTAACAGAACACAGAGCAGTTTCTCAGAAAGCTTCTTTCCAGTTTTGAACGGAAGATATTTCCTTTTTCACCATAGAACTCTATGGGCTTCCAAATATCCCTTTGCGAATTCCACAAGAACAGCCGTAGCGAAAGGCATCTTGAGGGAATGATGTAACTCTGTGAGATGAATTAACAGAACACAGAGCAGTTTCTCAGAAAGCTTCTTTCCAGTTTTGAACGGAAGATATTTCCTTTTTCACCATAGCCCTCTATGGGCTTCCAAATATCCCTTTGCCAATTCCACAAGAACAGCCTTAGCGAAAGGCTTCTTGAAGGGAAAGATGTAACTCTGTGAGATGAATTAACAGAGCACAGAGCAGTTTCTCAGAAAGCTTCTTTCCAGTTTTGAACGGAAGATATTTCCTTTTTCACCATAGCCCTCTATGGGCTTCCAAATATCCCTTTGCCAATTCCACAAGAACAGCCTTAGCGAAAGGCTTCTTGAAGGGAAAGACGTAACTCTGTGAGATGAATTAACAGAACACAGAGCAGTTTCTCAGAAAGCTTCTTGCCAGTTTTGAACGGAAGATATTTCCTTTTTCACCATAGCCCCCTATGGGCTTCCAAATATCCCTTTGCCAATTCCCCAAGAACAGCCTTAGCGAAAGACTTCTTGAAGGGAAAGATGTAACTCTGTGAGATGAATTAACAGAACACAGAGCAGTTTCTCAGAAAGCTTCTTTCCAGTTTTGAACGGAAGATATTTCCTTTTTCACCATAGCCCTCTATGGGCTTCCAAATATCACTTTGCCAATTCCACAAGAACAGACTTAGCGAAAGGCTTCTTGAAGGGAAAGATGTAACTCTGTGAGATGAATTAACAGAACACAGAGCAGTTTCTCAGAAAGCTTCTTTCCAGTTTTGAACGGAAGATATTTCCTTTTTCACCATAGCCCTCTATGGGCTTCCAAATATCCCTTTGCCAATTCCACAAGAACAGCCTTAGTGAAAGGCTTCTTGAAGGGAAAGATGTAACTCTGTGAGATGAATTAACAGAACACAGAGCAGTTTCTCAGAAAGCTTCTTTCCAGTTTTGAACGGAAGATATTTCCTTTTTCACCATAGCCCTCTATGGGCTTCCAAATATCCCTTTGCCAATTCCACAAGAACAGCCTTAGCGAAAGGCTTCTAGAAAGGAAAGATGTAACTCTGTGAGATGAATTAACAGAACACAGAGCAGTTTCTCAGAATGCTTCTTTCCAGTTTTGAACGGAAGATATTTCTTTTTTCACCATAGTCCTCTATGGACTTACAAATATCCCTTTGCCAATTCCACAAGAACAGCCTTAGCGAAAGGCTTCTTGAAGGGAAAGATGTAACTCTGTGAGATGAATTAACAGAACACAGAGCAGTTTCTCACAACTGCTTTCCAGTTTTCAACGGAAGATATTTCCTTTTTCACCATAGCCCTCTATGGGCTTCCAAATATCCCTTTGCCAATTCCACAAGAACAGCCTTAGCGAAAGGCTTCTTGAAGGGAAAGATGTAACTCTGTGAGATGAATTAACAGAACACAGAGCAGTTTCTCAGAAAGCTTCTTTCCAGTTTTGAACGGAAGATATTTCCATTTTCACCATAGCCCTCTATGGGCTTCCAAATATCCCTTTGCCAATTCCACAAGAACAGCCTTAGCGAAAGGCTTCTTGAAGGGAAAGATGTAACTCTGTGAGATGAATTAACAGAACACAGAGCAGTTTCTCAGAAAGCTTCTTTCCAGTTTTGAACGGAAGATATTTCCTTTTTCACCATAGAACTCTATGGGCTTCCAAATATCCCTTTTCCAATTCCACAAGAACAGCCGTAGCGAAAGGCATCTTGAGGGAATGATGTAACTCTGTGAGATGAATTAACAGAACACAGAGCAGTTTCTCAGAAAGCTTCTTTCCAGTTTTGAACGGAAGATATTTCCTTTTTCACCATAGCCCTCTATGGGCTTCCAAATATCCCTTTGCCAATTCCACAAGAACAGCCTTAGCGAAAGGCTTCTTGAAGGGAAAGATGTAACTCTGTGAGATGAATTAACAGAACACAGAGCAGTTTCTCACACAGCTTCTTTCCAGTTTTGAACGGAAGATATTTCCATTTTCACCATAGCCCTCTATGGGTTTCCAAATATCCCTTTGCCAATTCCACAAGAACAGCCTTAGCGAAAGGCTTCTTGAAGGGAAAGATGTAACTCTGTGAGATGAATTAACAGAACACAGAGCAGTTTCTCAGAAAGCTTCTTTCCAGTTTTGAACGGAAGATATTTCCTTTTTCACCATAGCCCTCTATGGGCTTCCAATTATCCATTTGCCAATTCCACAAGAACACCCTTAGCGAAAGGCTTCTTGAAGGGAAAGATGTAACTCTGTGAGATGAATTAACATAACACAGAGCAGTTTCTCAGAAAGCTTCTTTCCAGTTTTGAACGGAAGATATTTCCTTTTTCACCATAGCCCTCTATGGGCTTCCAAATATCCCTTTGCCAATTCCACAAGAACAGCCTTAGCGAAAGGCTTCTTGAAGGGAAAGATGTAACTCTGTGAGATGAATTAACAGAACACAGAGCAGTTTCTCACAAAGCTTCTTTCCAGTTTTGAACGGAAGATATTTCCTTTTTCACCATAGCCCTCTATGGGCTTCCAAATATCCCTTTGCCAATTCCACAAGAACAGCCTTAGCGAAAGGATTCTTGAAGGGAAAGACGTAACTCTGTGAGATGAATTAACAGAACACAGAGCAGTTTCTCACAACTGCTTTCCAGTTTTCAACGGAAGATATTTCCTTTTTCACCATAGCCCTCTATGGGCTTCCAAATATCCCTTTGCCAATTCCACAAGAACAGCCTTAGCGAAAGGCTTCTTGAAGGGAAAGATGTAACTCTGTGAGATGAATTAACAGAACACAGAGCAGTTTCTCAGAAAGCTTCTTTCCAGTTTTGAACGGAAGATATTTCCATTTTCACCATAGCCCTCTATGGGCTTCCAAATATCCCTTTGCCAATTCCACAAGAACAGCCTTAGCGAAAGGCTTCTTGAAGGGAAAGATGTAACTCTGTGAGATGAATTAACAGAACACAGAGCAGTTTCTCAGAAAGCTTCTTTCCAGTTTTGAACGGAAGATATTTCCTTTTTCACCATAGAACTCTATGGGCTTCCAAATATCCCTTTGCCAATT